>NC_083242.1:13708866-14013187 GCF_032191835.1 Heteronotia binoei | reverse complement strand
GTAAGTGACGGCATTGTGCTGACCACTCTAGGAGTTTCCGGGAAAACTCTGTGGTTTTCCCAGATGCTCTAGTAATTTGGAAGGGAAACTCTATGGTACTGTAGAGTTTCCCTCCCAAATTGCTAGAGCATCTGGGAAAACCATGGAGCTTTCCTGGAAACTCCTAGAACAGTCGGCATGATGATGTCATTTACAAGTGATGTCATCGTGCTCCACATGCATAGCGTGTGTGAAGACAGTCCCCCACCAGAGGCCATGGGGGAGTTGGCAACCCTAAAGAGTACTGTGACTGACCCAAGGTCACCCAGCCAGCTGCACGTGGAGGAGGAGTGGGGAATCAAACCTTGGTTCTTCAGATTAGAGTCCACTCACTTAACCACCACACCAAGCTGGAGGGAAGGGCAAAGATAGAAAAACAACAGAAATGGCCACGATTCAAAGGCCTGGTTTAAATTTGACACTGATGAAGAAGTAGCATCTTCTCTCTTCACACGGTCTCACTTGTAGGTGCTTTGCGCATTAAACGGGAAAAGACGAGGTCATTCACTTTCCATCGCTTTCAATGTTTTTTATTTTTACATTCTTAGAACCATGGACAATAAATAACACATGAAATTACTCTTTCTCCCAACCCCCTTGTCCCCACATCCTCCCTCTTCCACCCCACCCCCCCAAAAGCACCATCCCCCATTATAAATAAATTAATTCAGCACACAGAGGTTGCTCACCTGTGATTGTCCACGGCTGACACAACAAGTGCAAGGGAGGGTCGCCCCAACAACAGTGTGTGTGGAGGGGTGCCTGTGTGACAGTTGCGCTCCAGGGTTAGTGGGGTGCTGAACTGGATAGGGATTGTGTGTGTGTGTTGGGGGAGTGGGAGTGGTTGGCTCATTCATCAAGTGACCTATAAGACAACATCTACTTCCTGTGAAATATGAAGCCGGCTACCGGAAAGTGACGTGGGGCCGGCCAGGAACCCTGTCTTCTGATGACCAAATAAAATTGCTTTTGATTAGGTAAGGTTGCTTGTTCCCTTTTCAAACAGCTCCAACCAGCCCCTGCATTAAAGATCACCTAAGATTAGGGGTGGCCAAACTTGCTTCATGTAAGAGCCACAGAGAATAAATGTCATGTGTTTGAGAGCTGCAAGATGAGAACTTCAGATGTTTGAAAGTGGAAGGAAAATAGATGAGGGAGGGAGAGATTGAAAGAAAGCAACTTTAACATTATATGGATTCTTCAAGCTGCCAGCTGGCTTGGAGAAGTGATTTAAAGAGAGAAATGTCTTCTCCAAGCCAGCCGACAGGGTAGTGGGGGCTTTGAGAGCCACGCAATATGTGTGAACTCGTGGACATTCAATGAAATTGCTGAGCAGTCTGGTTAGAACTGATAAAAGGAAGTACTTCTTCTCCCAAAGGATGATTAACACGTGGAATTCACTGCCATAGGAGGTGGTGGCGGCTACAAGCATAGATGGTTTCAAGAGGAGATTGGATAAACATATGGAACAGAGGACCATCAGTAGCTACTAGCCACAGCATATTGTTGGAACTCTGTCTGGGGCAGTGATGCTCTGTATTCTTGGTGCTTGCGGAGGCAACACTGGGAGAGCTTCTAGTGTCCTGGCCCCACTGGTGGACCTCCTGATGGCACCTGGATTGTTTGGCCACTGTGTGACACAGTGTTGGACTGGATGGGCCATTGGCCTGATCCAGCACGGCTTCTCTTATGTTCTTATGTGAAACAGCCACATGTGGCTCCCGACCCACAGTTTGTTCATCCTACGCCTGTGATCTTTCCACTTCTGCAGCATCTCCATGACAATATCAACCTGCCCTCTAACATCAATGCTAATTCTATGACTCGCTCTGAATTGCCTGTATTAACCCGGATCTCCCTATTCCTAGAACTCTGCCTGAATATTGTAAATTTTTAACAGTCCCCAAATATAGAATACTTTTTACAAAGGCTAGATTAAATGTTTTAACACTGGGGGAGTCAGGCTCCTAGAGATCCCCTTCTCTGAACGATTTTGCTATTTTACATCAGGGAATCTAGACCAGGGGTGTCAAACTCATTTGTTAGGAGGGCCAGATCTGACATAAATGAGACTTTGCCCGGCCAGGCCGGGCCGTGTGTGTCATAAAATATAACGCTGGGGTGTGGAGATACAAACTCGTGGGCCTTTTCTTATATGCCCAGGGTAATGCCAATTGTCACTTTGGGGTCAGGAAGGAATTTTGTGAGGGACAATGGGGGCGAGGGGAGGTAGTTGTGAATTTCCTGCATTGTGCAGAGGGTTGGACTAGATAATGAGTGGCCAAATTGCAGCTCAGAAGCCACATATGGCTCTTTCAGACATATTGTGTGGTTCTTGAGGCCTCCAATGCCCTGTTGTCTGGCTTGGAGAAGGCAGTTCTCTCTTTTAAATCTCTTCTCCAAGCCAAGCCAGCCAGCAGCTGGGAGAATGCATTTAAAGTTAAAGTTGCTATATTTCCACCTCTCTTCCCTCCCCCATCTATTTTCCTTTCTTTCCTTCCAGCTCTCAAACACCTGACATTCATGTCTTGAGGCTCTCAAACATCTGACATTTATACGAAGTGGCTCTTACTTGAAGCAAGTTTGGCCACCCCTGGACTAGATGATCTTTGGGGTCCCTTCCAGCTCTGTGTTTCCATGTTTCTCCTTCTGGGCCTCTTTTCTGAGAAGAAACCGACACCTGCAAACTCATGTTTACCTCCCACAGAGCAAGGCTGTTCTACCGAAAATAGCTTCCGCCACAGATGGTTTGCGGAAGGAATCCTTGCTCATCCCACTGTGTCCGAGGAAAACCAAACAGCAAGCTCTTCCAGTTCCACGTGGCCGTCACACTCATGCATTGTGACAGGTAGGATAGCTGTCATCCAGCAGATGACGCTGTGCTGACGTGCAGAATAAAGGGGGCTCCACCTGTTCTTCATCACAGGGACCGTTCAGGTCAAGTTTCACGAGCTACCGACAAAAGCATCATCTTGTCTTTGGAACCCAAGCCTGTAGCCACGGAGGGGGGCGGGCTGTGGGGGTACTGCCCCTTGACTTCCAGTCTGCTTTTTTCATTTTCTTTTTGCCAGGGTTTTGTTTGTAGAAAAAGCCCAGCAGGGACTTATTTGCATTGCATATTAAGCCACACCCCTGACAACCCCAAGCCAGCCGAGACTGCGCTCCTGTGTGTTCCTACTCCAAAAAAGCCCTGCTTTTTGCCATGGCTGAGCCGGTGAAGCATCATCAATGGCAGCCAGAGCCAGGAGAGCTGAGCAGGGCTCAGTGCACTGCAGTAGAGAGGAGGGAGGCAGAGTAGGGTTGCCAAGTCCAATTCAAGAAATATCTGGGGACTTTGGGGGTGGAGCCAGGAGACTTTGGGGTGGAGCCAGGAGAGATTGGGGCGGAGCCAGGAGCAAGGGTGTGACAAGCATAATTGAACTCCAAGGGAGTTCTGGCCATCACATTTAAAGGGACCGCACACCTTTTAAATGCCTTCCTTCCATAGAAAATAATGAAGGATAGGGGCACCCTCTTTTGGGACTCATAGAATTGGACCCCCTGGTCCAATCCTTTTGAGACTTGGAAGGTATTTTGGGGAGAGGCACTAGATGCTATACTGAAAATTTGGCACCTCTACCTCAAAAAACAGCCCCCCCAGAGCCCCCGATACCCACAGATCAATTCCCCATCATTCCCTAAGGGAATGTTTTGTGGAGGTGCATAATGGCTGTGGAGGTGGGGCTTCCCCCGCTGGCCAGCTGGCTGGGGGAGGGGGGAAGCCTGTAAAATCGGGGGATCCCCCGCTGGGACCTGGGGATTGGGAAGCCTAAGGCAGAGGAAGCCACGTGGAATGGGCTTGTGGGCTGGGGGGGACAACGGATGTAGCTCCTGGCTGCAAAGTGCCAGGGTGGGAGAGAGGGAGGTGGAAGGAGACCCCCCTGCTAGCACGCAAGGTGCAGGCCCTTCTTCACGCCAAAGTCTTAGGGTCGGCTGCCTCAATTTGGCCACATTCAGAGCCTCCAGCTTTTGCCCCTACCCCAGAAAGCTTCTGAGAAGTGGCAAGCCCCGCAGTGGATGGGAAACTGAGCCCCCTGCAGGGCCGGATCTAGGTGGGCAGAGGGGGATGCTTCTCCCAGGTGCTGACAGAGGCGGGCGCCAAATTGGGTATGGATTCCATTGTATTCTATGGGACCATAAGACAGAATGGCCTATAAGGAGCGTCGTTTTTAAATTTTGCCCCCCCCTCAAAAAACATGTAGGTGTCCTGGCCCCCTGACTTTTTAAAAAGCCCCCTGACTTGTAAAATCCTGGCTATGGCCCTGTTGGAACTATGCCTCATTTGGGGCAGGAGCCCCTATGACTTAGGGTTGCCAATCCCCAAGTTGGGGCAGGGGATCCCCCGGTTTGGAGGCCCTCCCCCCACTTCAGGGTCATCAGAAAGCGGGGGAGGGGAGGGAAATGTCTGCTGGGAACTCTGTTATTCCCTATGGAGATTTATTCCCATAGAAAATCATGGAGAATTGATCCGCGGATATCTGGGGCTCTGGGGGGACTGTTTTTTGAGGTAGAGGCACCAAGTTTTCAGTACAGCATCTAGTGCCTCTCCCCAAAATACCCCCCAAGTTTCAAAAAGATTGGACCAGGGGGTCCAATTCTATGAACCCCAAAAGAAGATGCCCCTATCCGTTATTTCCTATGGAAGGAAGGCATTGAAAAGGCCACCTAAGATGTGAAATTCTTCCTCCTTCAAGTTAAAACGCAGTCCCTTTAAATGTGATGGCCAGAACTCCCTTTGGAGTTCAATGATGCTTGTCACAGCCTTGATCTTGGCTCCACCCCTAATGTCTCCTGGCTCACCCCCAAAGTCCCCAGATATTTCTTGAATTGGACTTGGCAACCCTACTATGACTGGTGCTCCAGAACCTAATCCCCCCGTGAGAATTTTGCTGAACTCTATTAGACAAACTTTCTAATATTTCCCCCCACAAAAAATGGGAAAAGAGCCAAAAGATATCAAGCAGACAGATGGAAATCTTCATCTTGCCACCGTGGCCACAGAGGAGAAAGCAAGACCGTTCTCTTTCGAATGGCTTTCACTGAGTAAATTGCTAAGTAAATTCACCATCTGAATAGCACCAACATATCAACATACTAACATTTACTTATTGTTTTTAGAATTTTAATAGTTTTTAATTACCTGTTGGTTTATATTGTTAGTTATAACTTAATGTATTTTAACTCAATGTATAACTAAATGAATTTTGTTGTGAGCCGCCCTGAGCCTGCTCTGGCGGGGAGGGCGGGATATAAATAAAATGTGTTGTTGTTGTAATTTAAAAAGTATGATAGGAGTAAGGTTTTATTGTGACAATCATGATTCAAGAAGCATTTTAAGGTAGATGCTGAGCTGATATAATTGAGTACACCTTTGGGTGATGTCAGGGGTGCGTGGCATAGGCAAATGAGTTATGCAAATGAGTTGTGCTAATGAGCTCCGGCACCTCTTTTTCTACGAAATGACCCG
Source organism: Heteronotia binoei (assembly GCF_032191835.1). NCBI lineage: Eukaryota > Metazoa > Chordata > Lepidosauria > Squamata > Gekkonidae > Heteronotia > Heteronotia binoei. The sequence goes on along the minus strand of NC_083242.1, from coordinate 14,007,642 downwards.
TTTGGAACAATAGAGGGCAGGGGAACTGCAGTGGTTTCTTTGGGTAAATTTACACGACAGAAGCACAATAGCATTAACTGTTATGGCACCTCTGTCAAAGAATCCTGAGACCTGCAGACTAGCAAAGGCTTGGCTACACGTTGAACTGTTTCTGGGTTTGTCCTGGATCCTGTCAACCAAATTTGGAACTCCCAGCAATTTTAAGAACTTACATTTTCAGGAGATTGCTGGCCCAGTTCAGATCGTGACTCTAACACATGCAGAATGGGCGCTCAAACCTTCCTGCCTGTGCCATTGTCCCGAACTGAAATGGCCTCACGGAACTACATTATATTGGCCTTGTTGGAGAAATTTAGTCAACGTGTGGACCAATGGGCTCATAACTTCCTGTGCTGATCTACCGTTCTCTATATTCCTTCCACATAGGAAAGGATTATTCAGTTCAAATTTGTGGCATTGATATAAGCTTTGCGTGACGATCTTAGGGAAGAGAAGCTACTCAGATTCACACACACACAAACACAGACCGATTCCCCACTAGGCTTGTTCCAGCGTTGGAGCTTCCGGACGCTTCGATTTCGCACAGGCTGCCTTGCAGCTGCGACTTGACCCACCTCTTTCCCATGGCAAGCAGAAACTGGTTTTCAGAGGATCTTGCTTGCTGCGGGAAAGAGGTGGACCAATTCACTGCAGTGTGGTAGCTTATGTGAAACTGGACAGAAGGGTTGGGGAGAAAAGAGCTCCGATGCTGAAACAAGCCTAGTGGGGAATTGGTCACAGAGTTGTCTTTCATTCTGACAAGGTTGAAGGAGCTGGGCATGTTTAGCCTGGGGAGGAGGTGGCTGAGAGGTGATATGATCACCATCTTCAAGTACTTGAAGGGCTGTCATATAGAAGAGGGTGTGGAATGTTTTCTGCGGCTCCAGACGGTAGGACCAGAACCAATGGGTTGAAATTAAATCAAAAGAGTTTCCGGCTCAACATCAGGAAGAACTTCCTGACTGTTAGAGTGGTTCCTCAGTGGAACAGGCTTCCTCGGGAGGTGGTGGGCTCTCCTTCCTTGGAGGTTTTTAAACAGAGGCTAGATGGCCATCTGACAGCAATGAAGATCCTGTGAATTTAGGGGGTGGTATTTGTGAGTTTCCTGCATTGTGTAGGGGGTTGGACTAGATGGCCCTGGAGGTTCCTTCCAATTCTATGATTCTAAGGCAGGTGCCAAACCAGTTTTCCAAAAGTTTGCTGATATTTATATAATAACTCCTTGAACCCAATCATAAGGTTAAAAGAAACAAACCAACAGAGTGTGCGGCCCAGAATGCAAGATGAGTCCTAAAAGGATCCGGCAGAGAATTTTCAGCAGCAGGAGTGCTTTCTCCGATGATTCTTGTCTAACTCATCTAGGAAAATTGCTTCTCAGCAGGATGGATGGGCACCCTCCTACGCTGTTATCTATTTCCTATTTTTTAAAAAGCCCATGTGAACTACAGCAAATCCACTGATTGTCTGAACTGGTCCCATTTTATTTTGTTTGGAGAGATGGTTCTTGCTGAGGCAGGGATTGCAGGGCTGGGATTAAGGAGCTTCTTTAAAAAAAACCAGTGTTCCAAAGAGAATATTGTGTCAGAAAATATACCTCGCTGAGCTCAGTAAGGGGAGAAGGCTGGAGCAGAAACTCCCTCTCTCTTTTAAAGCTTAGCTAGCCTATGATCAAGATCCAGAGAGCAAGAAACACAATAAGAGATGCTCTCCCAGGTGTGGAATCTTCAAGGTGTGTAGCGCCGTTCAAAACATCTGGAAGAAGAATGTCTTGTCAACTATCCGGGTCCTACATTGCAAAATTCAAGAAGGTTATCGTAACTGGAAAGGGGTCGGATCTGAAAAATCTTGGGAGGAAAAGTGTGAGAAGGGATTTTCAGAGAAGTCAAAAGTGCTCTGGGGACACGTATCAACAAGAGGATCATGGTTCTGTGTTCAAGGGACTGTGGATACACACCCCATCAGTCTCGTTGGGCAGGCCACACGATAGGGATCGTGGGATGGCCCTGCATCCGAGTGGGGCTTCTTCGGGCATAGGAAGTGGAGGGACTTGGCTGGCGTTGGACCTCCCATCTGTGCACAGCAGGACGCTGGAATCTGCCTCGCATTTGGTGGTGCGGCTGTAGTAGGGCTCCATCACATGCCTAAGTTCTAGCGGGACGTTGAGGGGAAGCACCTCCGCTTTTATCACTGCTCCCAGATGGGCCTCGGACGAGGAGGTCCGGAGATGCTCCGTGTGGCTCATTTTGATCAGAAGGTCGATAGTCTTGTTCTGGGGCTCAAGAAGGTAGTTCGAAGCCTCGTCCTCTTCCCCGGCTGCTGAACATCTGCTGACAGAGCTGGGGTCTCTGCTGGGGAGCTTCTCGTTATCGAGGATAGCCTTGGGATCCTTCTTGTCCTGGTGGCTTCTCTCCAGACTTTTGGAGGACTTTTTTACAGACAGGTCTAAAGGACCTTCACTGGGCTTGGAAGCCTTCTCCAGAGCCCGGTGGATATGAAAAAGCTCCTGCCGGATTTTCACCAGCTGCTCCCGTAGCTGTTTCTGTGCTGGGGTGTCCTCTTTCGCCAAGTCTGAAAGTTTCTTCTCCACCTCTTGGTACTCCTCCAAGGTTTTTGACAAATCCCCAATAAGCACTGTGGTCACCTCTGGGTCTTTTATTTCTTGTTCTTTGCTGGGCTTAAAAAGGAAATGGTCTGAAGCGGATATCAGAGGGGATAAAATGTCAGAGCTGATGTTCTTCTGTTGGTCTTCCGGTGGGCAAGTGTGGAGCGCCACGTGCCAGTGGTCCAGGGTTTTAGAGAGCTGCGTGGGAGTGGATCTCAAACTGCTGCTGGTGGAAGAGCAGAAAACGAGACAGGGAGGAAGAAAATTGTTAAAATTAAGGAGGGCAAAAATAATCTGTGAGGCTCATGGAAATGGGTTAGTCAGGAAGTGTATGGAGCCTCTGCAAAAGAACTGTGAATAGCCTGGGAGAAGGAGGAGAAGAAAAAATGGAGAAGAGGAGGAAGAGGAGAAGGAGGAGGAGGAGTTGGTTTTTATACCCTGCTCTTCATTACCCAAAGGTGTCTCAGAGGGGCTTCCAATCTCCTTCCCTTCGTCTCCCTGCAATAGACACCCTGTGAGGTAGGTGGAGCTGAGACAGCTTTGAGAGAACTGTAACTGGCCCAAGGTCACCCAGCTGGCTGCATGGGGAGGAGGATTGGGGACTCAAACCCATGTCCTCCAGATTACAGTCCACTGTTCTTAACTACTAGCTACACCACAAGAGACAGTCAGAGGTGTTTTGCCATTACCTAGCTCTCATAGCGACCCTGGACTTCCTTGGAGGTCTCTTGTCCCAATACTAACTAGGGCTGACCCTGTTTAGCTAGTCTTGGCTAGCCTGGGTTATCCAGATCAGGGCTCAGCGACCACTATGTATGTACATATTAAGAGAGATCAAATTAAAACAAATTAAAACATCAGCATGCCATAGAGAAGGATATTCTTTAGAGATGGAAGATGCATGGCCCACAATACCTGGCTTGGTACGTGACTTTCCCGGGCATCAGAACATCAGAGCTCACAAAGTCAAAGCCGTTGCCTGCAAACTTCCTCTTCAGGTTGTTGACGGGGGTCCCGCCGCTCTCCAAGCAAGTCGCCACTGGCAACTCGGCCTTCCTGACGCTGTTGGGGAGAAGGGAAGTGCCCTCTTTTATACCCACAATGCTCCGGTAGGCCTCAGCAGCCGGCTTTCTACGAAGGCCACTGCTGGCTCCCTTCTCGTGGGTCAGCCACTTCTCTTCTTCATCCTGGAGCAGCAATGCTTTGTGATTCTGCTCGGGCGATACATCTTCACGGAAGCCTTTCACCCAAGGGAGGCTGCTTTTCAACACTGGCACTTTCAGCAGGCCAGCCTTGGTGGGTTCTGTGGGTGTTTTGGCTTGGGGTGGAGCAGGCACGGCCACTCCCGCTTGCTGCTGGGCCTCAGGCTTGACCGCGGCCATTTTATTTTCCGCCGAACCAAAGGAGTGCTCGAAGAGCAGGGGGTAGTAGAAGCGCGGGAGGAAGGCCGACCTCTCGGGGGCCTGCAGGGGCTGGAAGTGAGCAGAATGCGGGTGCATCAGCTGGGCCGTGGAGGCCAGGAAGGGCAGCTGGGCCAGATGCGAGTGTGGCGCGGTGCTATTGGCTACTGAAGGGCTGAGGTAAGAGAAGAGGTTGGGGTTGAGTGGGTAGTTGATCCCCAGCAAAGAAAGGTTGAGACTTTGAGGCTCAGGGTATTCGCCATAAGCTGGAGGCGGGTAACAAGGGATGATATTTCCCTCCGCGCACTGCGCCGGGACCTCGCTGGTGCTTCTCCTTTGCCCATTGGCGACCAGCTTCCATTGTTCCATGAGGATCCCGCCACTCGCCGGGCATTTTTTGGGCACTCTGTAATGCTTTGGCTTGGCTTCAAGTTCCAAAGGGGCGGTGGGCTCCTTCCCCTTCATCACATGGTTCTTTAAGGAGAAGACATCGGTAATGATGAAGTCGGGCGCGGGGTCTTTGGAAGAAGGCTTGTCCCTTTTGTTTTTGAAACTGAAGAGCAGGGTGTTCACTTCCGGCTCGGAGGACTCCCGGTCGCAGCTGGCCTCTCTCGCCTTCTCCTTCTCACCAGCCTCTGTTTCTTGCAACAACCCAGTCATCTCTTCTTCCTCCTCCTCTTCTTGGAACTGGTTGGTTTCTTCGCTCATCCTGTCTGAAGCCGAATCTTCCACGCAGGCAGGCTTGTGGCCACCGCCATCTTGGTCTGTGTCTTGTTTGGGGTTAGCGGCATTGGTCGCCATGGCCACTGAGTGCTGACCCTCAAGCTCCTCCCGCCTCCCACAGGCCCGGGAAGCCTCTGTGGCGTGCAGGAGGCGGAGCTCCGGATGGAGGAGGTTCCCTTTCTTATAGGGCCAGTCAGACTCGATCAGCAGAGACAGGGAGTTCTTGCACAGGCTGTACTTCATGTGGTTGTACAGGTGGGACTTCTCCATGCAGGTGAACGGACATTGGAAACACTTGTAGTTGTAGGGCTTCCCCCAAGGCCGAGGGATGTAGTGGGGCTTCTTGGGCTTCCGCTCCTTGTGCTTGTAGACCGAGGCCAGTTTGCAACCCGCTTCGTCCTTCGACATGGCTGTTTTGGATGACTGGGTCTCAAGGCACGGGGCGTGACGCTTTCACTCTCGGTCACTTTTCATGCCGGGAGCCACGTCGCGAGCTGAAAAGAGAGATACCACAGCTTGAGTGCCTTGTGTCCTTAGGCGGGCATTCGTATTGCAAATTCATAGCCTTCCGCTCAGCCTTCCCCAGTTTCCCCACCTGCTGGGTGGCTGTTGAAACCATGAAGAACACAACAATAGGGCTCAGTGGTACAGCGTCTACTTGTCAATGCAGAAGGAAGAAGAAGAAGATGACTATATTGGATTTATATCCCGCCCTTCGCTCTGAATCTCAGAGCAGCTCACAATCTCCTTTATTTTCCTCCCACCCCCACTACAAACACCTTTATGAGGTGGGTGGGGCTGAGAAAGCTCTCCCAGAAACTGCCCTTTCAAGGACAGCTCTGCAAGAGCTATTGCTGACTCAGGGCCATTCCAGCAGCTGCAAGTGGAGGAGTGGGAAACCAAACCCAGTTCTCCCAGATAAGAGTCCGCTCACTTAACCACTACACCGAACTGGACTTCTGGTCTTGCGGGTTGGGAACCTCCAGGGCAGGAAAACCCCCGCCCAACCCAGGAACTTGGCAGCCCTACTCCGGAGCTAGAACCAAACACAGTTAGAAATAACAGCAACTCCCTGCTCAGCACTGAAGCTTGTTCGAATGCCGGTTGCATGACTGCTTGCTATTTCTGCACTCTGAACTGTTTGCTGTGAAGCCAGCACGGAGTGTTCCCGTTTTGGTGGCCCCTCCCACACCTTCCTGCTATGCAGAAGAATCCCTAGCGTGTTTGTTCCTGAGAGAACCGTCACATATCGGGGGAGCAGAGAACGGGTGTTGGCACCGCTCAAAAGAAATCCCAGAGCAACTCCCAGCAAGGCATTTTAAAATATCAGTAATCAATTATATCAGCAACAGGGCTTTTTTTTGTAGCAGGAACTCCTTTGCAATTTTTAGTGCATGATACTTCGTTAATTTCCCACAGTATTTTTGGGTTGTCCCGGCCATGCCACTAGGCAAACTAGGGGATTGCCTAGGGTGCTGGCCTTCTGGGGGGTGCCCAATTGAGCATCCCCACACACGACTCGGAGATGTTATCAGTGCAGGGGTGTGTGTGTGCCAGAAGTTGGCCATGTCTAAGGTACAAGACAGTCTAGGGCCATCCCTGTGCCCACTTGTGCAAGTGAGAGGGACAGCAGGGTCGAAGGAAGAGTTGGCATTCCGCCACAAGGCCGAAAAGGACCACCGGAAACTCAATGTGAAGCTACTAAGCCCTCTTATGGCCGACTGTCGAGCCATCTGTACAGCTGCAGTTCTTCAAGGCTTTTCCTATCAGAAGATGGAAAGTGAAATAAAGAGACACTGAGAGCGGCGTTTATTTTATTTAGTTATGTATTTACTTGCTTCAAATTTCTATCCCACCCTCTCCGTGAATGGACTCAGGGCAGCTAACAGTCATTAAAACAACAATTTTAAGTTACAGCATTAAAACCATAAAACTTAGCAATTGAAATTACATTTATGGTGCTACTTCAGAGTCTTAATATAGGCAGAATTCTAGCTTCTTTCAATCGGCAGTCCAATTAATAATGATGTCATCATTTCTTCTTTTCCTGACAGTGGTCCGTATGATGGTCCCAATATAATGGTCTTCAGCAGTGCTAAAGTGGCAGCCCTCTCCCGTTTAGATATTATAGGCCTGTCGGAATAATTCCGTTTTACAGGCCCTGTGGAATTGGGAGAGGTCCCGCAGGGCCCTTATGGCTTCTGGGAGGGCATTCCACATCATTGGCGCTGCCACGGAGAAGGCCCTGGCCCTTGTAGAGTTCAGTCCGGCCTCCCTTGGTCCGGGGATGCATACAGGCTTCCCAATCCCCAGGTCCCAGCGGGGGATCCCCTGGTTTTACAGGCTTCCCCCCTCCCCCAGCCAGCTGGCCAGCGGGGGAAGCTCCACCCCCACAGCCATTATGCACCTCCAGGAACGATTCCCATAGGGAATGATGGGGAATTGATCCGCGGGTATCAGGGGCTCTGGGGGGGCTGTTTTTTGAGGTAGAGGTGCCAAATTTTCTTTATAGCATCTAGTGCCTCTACCCAAAATACCTCCCAAGTTTCAAAAGGATTGGACCAGGGGGTCCAATTCTATGAGCCCCAAAAGAAGGTGCCCCTATCCTTCATTATTTCCAATGGAGGGAAGGCATTTAAAAGGTGTGCCGTCCCTTTAAATGTGATGGCCAGAACTCCCTTGGAGTTCATTTATGCTTGTCACAGCCTTGCTCCTGGCTCCGCCCACAATGTCTCCTGGCTCCACCCCCAAAGTCTCCTGGCTCCACCCCCAAAGTCCCCAGATATTTCTTGAATTGGACTTGGCAACCCTAGATGCATAACAGATTTTTGTGTTCCCAAACACAGCAGTCTGGGTTCTTGACCTCAGTCATACATTGGGAAGCATGGCTTTGGGAAGTCACACATTGGGAAGCATGGCTTGTGTGGAATAGTGACATGACTGCAGTCCTCTGTACATGGAAGCAAGTCTCTTTGAGAAAAGCAGGACTTACTTCTGAGTAAGTGTGCACGGCACTGGGTGGGAAAAAGACTGAATAGTAGGATTCTGGTTTTATTTTCACGTGGTCGGCCCTAGTTAGCGCATAGATGGGAGATCACCAAGGAAATCCAGGGTTGGTACAAAGAGGCAGGCAATGGCAAAACCGCCTCTGTTCCTCTCTTGCCATGAAAATCCTATGCGGGGGGGGGGGGGTTTCACCCTAAGTGACTTGACAGCAGTTTTTACAAACGCAAACTCAACCCAGGCAATCAGATACATATGCTTTATTCTCAGGGCTTTTTTTGTAGCAGGAACTCCTTTGCATATTAGGCCACACCTCCCTGATGTAGCCAATCCTTCAAGAACTAACAGGGCTCTTCTTACAGGGCCTACTGGAAGCTCCAGTAGGGCCTACTGGAGCTCTACAAGGGCCAGGGCCTTCTCCGTGGCAGCGCCAATGACGTGGAATGCCCTCTCAGAAGCCATAAGGGCCCTGCGGGACCTCTCCCAATTCCACAGGGCCTGTAAAACGGAATTATTCCGACAGGCCTATAATATCTAAACGGGAGAGGGCTGCCACTTTAGCACTGCTGAAGACCATTATATTGGGACCATCATACGGACCACTGTCAGGAAAAGAAGAAATGATGACATCATTATTAATTGGACTGCCGATTGAAAGAAGCTAGAATTCTGCCTATATTAAGACTCTGAAGTAGCACCATAAATGTAATTTCAATTGCTAAGTTTTATGGTTTTAATGCTGTAACTTAAAATTGTTGTTTTAATGACTGTTAGCTGCCCTGAGTCCATTCACGGAGAGGGTGGGATAGAAATTTGAAGCAAGTAAATACATAACTAAATAAAATAAACGCCGCTCTCAGTGTCTCTTTATTTCACTTTCCATCTTCTGATAGGAAAAGCCTTGAAGAACTGCAGCTGTACAGATGGCTCGACAGTCGGCCATAAGAGGGCTTAGTAGCTTCACATTGAGCTTCCGGTGGTCCTTTTCTGGCCTTGTGGCGGAATGCCAACTCTTCCTTCGACCCTGCTGTCCCTCTCACTTGCACAAGTGGGCACAGGGATGGCCCTAGACTGTCTTGTACCTTAGACATGGCCAACTTCTGGCACACCCACACCCCTGCACTGATAACATCTCCGAGTCATGTGTGGGGGCGCCCAATTGGGCACCCCCCCAGAAGGCCAGCACCCTAGGCAATCCCCTAGTTTGCTTAGTGGCATGGCCGGGACAACCCAAAAATACTGTGGAAAATTAACGAAGTATCATGCACTAAAAATTGCTGCTATTGAACCTAATTCCAAAATTCTCTTAAAAGTGAAATAGTCCAGAGTTAGAATACACACCCCAATATTATATATATTTTATAATTAGCACAGTAAACTCTAACAATCAAACATAAGTTATAACAACTGAAGTCGTAAAGAAGCTACTGAAGTCGGAAACTGACATGTTTACGTGGGGCTGAATGCACAGAGACTTTGGTCGTTTTAACTTATGTTTGATTGTTAGAGTTTATTGTGATACTCATGAAATATATATAATATTGGGGTGTGTATTCTAACGTTGGACTGTTTCACTTTTAAGAGAGTTTTGGAATTAGGTTCAATAGCAGTAATTTTTAGTTCATGACACTTCATTGATTTTCCACAGTATTTTTGGATTGTCCTTGCCTCTTTCTGCGGTTCTCTAGTGCAGCAGTCCACAATCTTGTTTTGTGGAAGACAATTTTTCCACGGACTGGGCGGGGGGGGGGGGGGGGAAGGGAGATGCAAAGGTTTCAGAATGATACAATCGTGCACTTTATTTCTATTAGTTTGCTGTGGTGGGAGAACCGGGTTTGATTCCCCACTCCTCCACTTGCAGCTGCTGGAATGGCCTTGGGTCAGCCAGAGCTCTCATAGGAGTTGTCCTTGAAAGGGCAGCTTCTGGGAGAGCTCTCTAATCCCCACCCACCTCACAGGGTATCTGTTGTGGGGGAGGAAGGTAAAGGAGATTGTGAGCCACTCTGAGATTCAGAGTGGAGGGCAGAATAGAAATCCAATGTCGTCTTATTTTTACTACATTGTAATATATAATGAAATAATTATACAACTCATGGCCCGGTTGCTAACAGGTCATGGACTGGTACCGGTCCACAGCCTAGGGGTTGGGGAGCCCTGCTCTAGTGACATGGCTGGACTTCACTGGGCACATGAGCTCCTTACTAGTTTCTAACAGGAAACCATCCCGTCCCCCAGACTGTTTCAAGAAGTACCTTTCCTGCCCTTCCCCTGGGCAAACTTTTCCTCTAAGAACAAGACGATTATCTTGCTGGAATATCGGCATTTGCATACCTCGGCCATTCTAGACACGGTGGGAAACTAAGCCAAGAAACACTTTGCTGGGTTTTTTTTTTTAAGTATGATTTTTATCACAAATGTCAGAATTTCAAGGGGCTTCCTCCCCCCTCCGTTGCTACTGCAGGCCTTCGTACAAGAATTATCTTTCTGTTCCAGCTTCTATTGACTGCGGTAAGGGCCAGTCTTATTACAAAGCCGGTGTGTTTGCTGGGGGAACCACACAAAGATTTTGTATCAGCCACATAGCGACTGAAGGAATTTGTTTTTAGCAACGAAGCCAATAGCAGCTGGACAGGTTAAGGACTTGAATGTGGCATGGAGGAGAGGCTGAAACTTCTTCTTCTTGAGTACTCAGCAGAAAAGGACCCGGGCACTGCTAGGAAGGACAAAGTTCCCACCGCAGTCTGAGGAGTCAGTGTGGTGTAGTGGTTAAGTGTGTTGACTCTTAGATGGGAGAACTGGGTTTGATTCCCCACTCCTCCACTTGCAACTGCTGGAATGGCCTTGGGTCAGCCATAGCTCTCATAGGAGTTGTCCTTGAAAGGGCAGCTTCTGGGAGAACTCTTTCAGCCCTACCCACTCCACAGCGTGTCTGTTGTGGGAGAGGAAGATAAAGGAGATTGTGAGCCATTCTGATCTGAGATTGGGAGTGGAGGGTGGGATATAAATCCAATATCATCTTCTTCCTGATGCAAAGTCTTCCTGTTGTCCCCCAATGAACACAAGGGGTTTGTGATGTATAAACTGGCATTCACTGTGCTGTAATGGTTGGAATGAAGAGCCCCGTGGCGCAGAGTGGTAAAGCTGCAGTACTGCAGTCCAAAGCTCTGCTCACGACCTGAGTTCGATCCTGGTGGGAGCTGGGTTCAGGTAGCCGGCTGAAGATTGACTCAGCCTTCCATCCTTCCGAGGTCAGTGAAATGAGTACCCCGCTTGCTGGGAGGAAAGTGTAGAGGACTGGGGAAGGCAATGGCAAACCACCCCGTAAAAAGGCTGCCGTGAAAACGTTGTGATGCAATGTAACCCGAGTTGGAAACAGCTGGTGCTTGCGCAGGAGGACTACCTTTACCTTTTTTTTTAAAAAAAAAAAAACCTTTTTAATGGTTGGAATGCCCTGATCTGGATCATCCAGGATTGTCCAATCTTGTCAGATCCCAGAAGGATCTGGTTAATCCTGGGACGGGAGACCACCATTCCAACAGGTGCAAGTGGAGGAGTGGGGAATCAAACCCAGTTCTCCCAGATAAGAGTCTGCGCACTTCACCGCTACACCAAACTGTCTGAATGCAACCTTTCTCTGCCAGGGATCGACTCATCCCCCTGTATAACTGAGGAACGGCCGACATGAACAGGAGGGGAAAAGAGGCCATCTGGGCTGCATCGCTTCCCGCAAGGGGCTTTCCTTTCCTACCGGTAGCTTCGGGAACAAGCTTAGGGGGGCACTGTACAGAGAGACAGGTGTCTGGAGGCCTGCTTCGCCAGCCATTCCCGCACTAGCAGATCTTCGTGGTCTGTTGAGTTCCTCCAGCTGCCACAACGCGTTACTTCCGCTGGGCTGCGGAGACACGGCGTTATGAGGACATGCCCAGGGGCCAGCCCCACGCCAGGAGACTTTGCACCTGTGCATGGGAATTAGAGAATCCCTTTGCCAAGAGCGGTTTTGAAAAGGGAGTCAGGGAGATGGCAAGACAGGGCTGGGGAGAGCAGGGAGAAGAGGTTAAGGAAGGGAGGCAAAACCAAAACTACCACCACAACAAAGAATCAGGATGGGGAAAGCAGGCAGGAAGTAAAAAGTGAAAGAGAGAGAACCAGGGCTTTTTTTTTGTAGCAGGGACTCCTTTGCACATTAAGCCACACACCCCTGATGGAGCCAGTCCTCCAAGAACTTACAGGGCTCTTTGTACAAAGCCTACTGTAAGCTCCAGGAGGATTGGCTACATCAGGGGTGTGTGGCCTAATATGCAAAGCAGTTCCTGTTTCAAAAAAAGCCCTGGAGAGAACTGTTCAAATGGGCAGGGGTGGAATTAGGCCGCACCCCACTGATGTAACCAATCCTCCAAGAGCTTACAAAAAAGTGCCTTGTAAACTCTTGGGGGATTGGCTGCATCAGGGGTGTGTGACCTAATATGCAAAGCAGCTCCTGATAGATTTCCACCCCTGCAAATGGGCATTTCTCCGCAGTTTCACAGCTCTCAGTTGTGCTATTCCCATCCCCCCCCCCAAAAAAAACAACTGAGGGGCATCCAAAAATATTTTGATGCCTGCAGCAGTAACTCTACATGATGTCCTCGCTGTCCCCTCAGCGACAATTCTTCATTTGCTTAGCATTATTCTTCATTTGCTTAGCATTATTAGCATTTTCTCCTGCTTTGGGCAACAACTGGGCCCTAAAGCAACTCAGTGGAATACAGAACCAAATGCAAACAACGTTAACATTCGGCACGAGAGCTCAGTGTGGAAAGGATTCCCAGCTGGGCTGGACCCCGACAAAAGACGGGGGGCCCAATCGCTTCCTACCTTCCTCCTGATGACTCATGTTATTAATCAAGAAAGGAAAAGTTATCTTTCCAACATGCCGACCAAAGAGTACCTAAGTGTGAAGGAAGACACAGTGAAAGTGCAACAATATAGACTAAATCCAACTGATTTAAAAATGGAATTCCAACAAAAACCGCACGTGCAAGAAGAAAAAATCCCATTGCATCCAGTAACTCACTAGTCACACGCTATTTCAACGCGACAACAGTGACCAAAATATAGACACAACGGCATCAGCAAAACCTCTACAATGAAGCCATAAAGAGAAAAAGATGGAGTCGAAGTGGAAGAGAACAATGTAAGCTGTTTTGACACATGATCTTGCTCAGATCCAAAACATGTTCCTTTTCTGTCTCTTTATTATTTAAAAAAAGGCAGTCCCACTCCCCAGTGCAAGCACCAGTCATTTCTGATGCTGGGGTGACGTTGCTTTCACAACGTTTTCACGGCAGACTTTTTAAGCGGTGGTTTGCCATTGCCTTCCCCAGTCATCTACCCTTCCCCCCCAGCAAGCTGGGGACTCATTTCACCAACCTCAGAAGGGTGGAAGGCTGAGTCAACCTCGAACTGGCAACCTGAACGCAGCTTCCGCTGGGATCGAACTCAGGTCATGAGCAGAGAGTTTGGACTGCAGTACCGCAGCTTTACCACTCTGCGCCATGGGGCTCTTATCTCTTTATTATTTGTGCGGTATTAATTGACATAGGGGACAACCCAAATAACTTTGCTGCTAAGGATCATTCCTTGCGTGTGAACGGTTATGTATATACCCGCCAATGAGGCCTAAACTAATCCTCATTTCCCAGCGCTATGACTTTGGACGTACTTAACCGTTGAGGTGTACGACCATCGCATGGATTGTGCCACAGGCAGGGTTATATTTTAATTCAGTTGCAGGTGGGAAAGAAAGACCAGACGAGTACCCAAACCTCTGTCCACACACCCAGTGGCCCACGGAGCTGACAGACATGGCAGAGGGTGCTAGGAAACCCCAAGCAGCTCTTGAAACCGGGGCAGGAGGGTGCCAGAGAAAGGCAGTGGAAATGCACAGGGATGGTACATGAAGAAGGTGAGGAGGAGGAGGAGGAGATTGGATTTATACCCCACTCTTCTCTCAGAGTCTCAAAGCAGCTTTCATACTCCTTTCCCTTCCACTCCTCACAACAGACACCGTGTAAGGGAGGTGGGGCTGAGAGGACAGCGCTGAGAGAATTGAGCACCTTCAAGACTAATTAGTTTAATTCTGGGTATAAGCTTTCATGTGCTCCCTATATTTTGGTTGAGTCCCCCTTCCTGTTTCTGTAATGGCCCTAAAGGTGTCACTGGACTCACATTTTGCCCTGTTGCTTCAGATCAATATGGCTACCCACCTGAACCTAGCTTCATGGACCAGAGTATTTGTCCTAAGGAATCTGGTCTTCTAGGTGCTAAGCACCCCTTCTACAAGCACAGAAGTTAAAAAACCAACAGGTACAGTCAGGGCCAGCTTGAGAGTGCGTGGCGCCCTGGGCAGACTTGCCACGCCCCCTCCGCAGCGCTATCCTCCCATCTGTTCCCTCTCGCCCCCTCCCTTCTGATTTTATTTGCAGTGCCACAACGGGCGCCACGCTCCAGCCCCCCCTCCCGGCACGCTCAGAGGAGTGGTGCCGGCTTCCCCCTTACCTGCTTTGAGGCAGGAATCTCAGTAAAGTGAGAGCGCACAACAACAAGGCTTTGTTTCCCCCCTCCCTTCCAGAAGGGAAATTAGGGATTTGTCTGAGGTACTGGGAAGGGGGGGGGGAGCCCAATTCGGCATCCTTCCCTTCTAGCGCCCTAGGCAAATACCTAATTTGCCTAGTGGGCGAGCAGGCCCTGGGTACAGTTTGGTGTAGTGGTTGGGTGTGCGGACTCTTATCTGGGAGAACCGGGTTTGATTCCCCACTCCTCCACTTGCACCAGCTGGAATGGCCTTGGGTCAGCCATAGCTCTTATAGGAGTTGTCCTTGAAAGGGCAGCTGCTGTGAGAGCCCTCTCAGCCCCACCCACCTCACAGGGTGTCTGTTGTGGGGGGAGAAGGTATAGGAGATTGTAAATCGCTCTGAGTCTCTGATTCAGAGAGAAGGGCGGGGTATAAATCTGCAATTCTTCTTCTTCTTCTACAGTAGCTCTTAAAGAGTCTCTCCCCTACAGATCATAGCTGACGTATAATGACCCCATGAGGTTTTCATGGCAAGAGACAGGCAGAAGTGGCTTGCCCTTTGTGATCCTCTGCAGGATTCCTGCTCTTTCTTGGGGGGGGGGGTCTCCCATCAAAACATTGACCAGCATCAAACCTGCTTAGCTTCCAAGCTCTAGCAAGATGGAGCTTGTCTGGGTTATCCAAGGTCAGACCTAAAGAGACACAAGTCGCAGGAATTTTCTGTCTTGGAGGAAGCTTGCTGGCACCAGAGCCGTCTCCAACCCCATTTGGACACCAGGTGTCACTCCTGCTTCAGATGAGGCTGCTGCTTCATTGGAAGCAAAAATACAGACCATTTCGCCCCATATTTTGGTTATTGCAGTTCCCCTTCCTGTTTCTGTAATGGTCTCTTCCCCATCTGCAATTACAGAACTGTGTTGCAAACTCCTGCAAGCAGAAGTTCAAACTAGGCTGCCGGAACTAAGAGCCAAGGGGAAATGGCAGCTAGCATCCTCTCCCCCCCACCCCAAAGTTTGTCCAAGGTCTTGTTCCAGAGTTCGGTATCACCGTAATCAGAGGCAACGTCTGCCTATAACTTTTTTTTCTTTTACCATGCCCGTTCTCCAAGGAGTTCAATGCTGGCTGCATTGCTCTCCCTTCTGTGGCAGACTCTAATCTGGGGACCTGGGTTTGATTCCTCCCCCTTCTTCCACATGTAGCCAGCTGGGTGATCTTGAGTCAGTCACAGTTCTCTCAGAGCTCTCAGCCTCGCCTACCTCACAAGGTGTCTGTTGTGGGGAAAGGAAGGGAAGGGGATTGTAAACCACTCAGACTCTGAGTGAAGGGCAGGATATAAATCCCATCTCTTCCTCTTCTTCTTCTCCTCCTCCTCCACTCCTCCTCTTCTCCTCCTCCTCCTCCTCTTCCTCTACTCCTCCTCCTCTCCTTTTCCTCATAACTGAGGTGGGTCAGGCTGAGAGACAGTGACTGACTGGCCCATGGTCATCCAGTGAGCATCATGGCTAACACGTCAGCTTTGGGTCAGGAAATGCCTGAAGATTTGGAGGGATGAACCCTGGGACAGGTGGAGCTTGGGGTGGGGGAGAGCCTCAGCAGGTTATAATGCCACAGAACATTCGCAGGTTGTAATGCCACTTGTGGGCACCATGGCACACACTGGCTCT
This sequence comes from Heteronotia binoei, assembly GCF_032191835.1. Lineage (NCBI taxonomy): Eukaryota > Metazoa > Chordata > Lepidosauria > Squamata > Gekkonidae > Heteronotia > Heteronotia binoei. The sequence continues at coordinate 13,991,658 of NC_083242.1, read as the reverse complement.
TTCCTGGCACTTACCTCAAGTTTTTAGAAAGTGAGCAGGGCCTGAGGGACTTTTGCCCAGCAAGGCTTCTAATTGGCCCTCAGGCATTTGATTGGCGGTGGAGATTTTTGGAAGCGCTGGTTTGGCAGCAACTGCTACCACAGCTCCAGAATCTTCACTAGGGGATTGAAGGCAGATCACGGCAGCCATTATGTGACTGATTTTGCCTCCTGCGGCAGCCATTTTGTGACTACCATCCCCATGCTGTTTCAGAATTTCAGAGGTGCCTGCAGGCTCATAAAGGTTAGGGACCCAATGGCATAGAGCAGGGGTGTCAAACTGATTTATTATGGGGATGGATTTGACATAAATGAGACCTTGTTGGGCCGGGCCATGTGCCTCATAAAATGTAATGCCAGGTAGCAGAAATATAAACTTTATGAAGGACGCAGACAAAAAAATTAAAGATTTTTTAAAAACATGCTTAAAAGATTAGCACTCTTGCAATATTTTGCTTATTTAACCTGTTGCTCTGAATTATTGCATTAAAATCTGGAGACAATGTCTGTGTTGTAGCAGTCTTGAGTATGATATTCAAGTGTGCATGTGTAAATTGCAAACCTACTTTTGATTACAGAAATTTCATAGTCAGTGCTTTGAGCCTAAGACCCAGGGGGAAACATGAAATGGCTGGGCATTGTGAGCTTTTGTACATGTCGCTTCGTGTGCTGGTCAGCCAGTGGAGAAAATAGAAGCTGTGTTCTGTAGCTCCTGTGTGATTGAGCAAGTCTGGCAAAGCAAGCTGTGTTGCAGAAGGAAGCAAGAGAGAGAGAATGAAGCAGATGGCAATGAGATGCTCGGGGGCCTGATAGGAGCTCTCCACAGTATGTCCTCCAAAGCAGCCATTCACTCCAGTGGAACTGATCTCTGTAAACTGGAAATCAGTTGTAATTTATGGAAATCACCAGTCCCCACCTGGAGACTGGCAATCCTAAATTCATGGCTTGAGTAGGAATTTGAACCCTCTGGGATGGTCTCCCTCATCCCAGTCTGGTAGGGTTGCCACCCTCCAGGAGGCACCTAGAGATCTTCTGCCATTACTATTGATCTCCAGGCAGTAGAGATCAATTCCCCTGGAGAAAATGGCTTCATGGGAGGGTGGACTCTGTGGCACTGTATCCTGCTGAGTTCCCTCCCCTTCCTGAACCCCGCCCTCCCCAGGCTCCACCCCCAAAATCTCCAAGTGTTTCCAAATCCAGAACTGGCAACCCTACTTCATGGGGGGGGGAGTTTGGGGGGGGGGGGACTTGGATGTGTGTGTGTGTGTGTGTGTGTGTCTGCACTGGACGTCATGTCATGCTCTGGTGACTGACTCCTACTGGGGGCCTGGAGGATATTCAGGGAGGTGGCTGAATGAAGAAGAAGACTGCAGATTTATACTCCATCCTTCTCTCTGAATTAGAGAGCGGCTTATGATCTCCTGGACCTGGTGGCAGGGGATGGGTGGTGAATTTACCAGGAGTGGGGAGGAATGCCGAAAATAAATATGACACGCCCTGTGAGGTGGGTGGGGCTGGCTCTCACAGCAGCTGCCCTTTCAAGGACAACTTTGTGAGAACTATGGCGGACCCAAGGCTATTCCAGAAGCTGCAAGTGGAGGAGTGCGGAGGAGTGGACTCCCAGATAAGAGTCCGCTCACTTAACCACTACACCAAACAGCATGCCCTGGTCCTCCCAACTGCTGGTATTCCAAGGAGGTCCCATCCAAGTCCTTGCCAGAGTCGACCCTGCTTAGCTTCTGAGATCTGATGAGATCGAGCTTGCCTGGGCTATCCAGATCAGCTCCCCCCCCCTCTATGTTTTGAAGGCCTGATGGGGCAGCTATTCTGTGTTCACACCACCAGCTCTCACCAAAGGCCAAGAAACATTTCCAGCTTTGACGTTCTGGTGGTCGTTTGCCTCTCTGATTTCTAGAACACAAGCAGGGAATGGGAATCATAGGATAGGCGATAGGGTCTTCCCCGCCCCCTCCAATCCAACTGAAACTCTGCTGACTTTAAACGCCAATCAATACCAACCATTTGTGCCAATGAGTTGTGGGGCTTCTAGGCCGAGGGGCCTTCCCAAGCTATTAGTAAATACTCCACTCCTGCTGTTTTTGTAGCCTGGGGTGGAAACGAGTCAAGCTTTTAAAGTGTATATTGTGGGAGGCAGTTAAGAGTTATTGGCCTTAAAGCTTGGCTTATTAAACAGAACAGACAAGATTGATTGAGGGGACGGATTACAGAGAATGACACTGAGCGAAAGAAAACCCAACTGCTCTGTCTTTACTTTATACAGATCACTGGTCCAACCAGCTCAGAAATACCCTTATGCTGGATCCTGAAATTGAGACTTAATCTGGGCAAAACAAGCACTCTGCCCTATGTGCCCTCTTCCTCTTAGAACAGGGGTGTCAAAGATGCCTCCCAGGGGCCGAACCAGGCCCTCGGAGGGCTCCAATCAGGCCCCCGAGCATCTCATTGCCATCTGCTTCATTCTCTCTCTCTCTTGCTTCCTTCTGCAACACAACTTGCTTTGCCAGACTTGCTCAATCACACAGGAGCTACAGAACACAGCTTCTATTTTCTCCACTGGCTGACCAGCACACGAAGCGACATGTACAAAAGCTCACAATGCCCAGCCATTTTATGTTTCCCCCTGGGTCTTAGGCTCATAGCACTGACTATGAAATTTCTGTAATCAAAAGTAGGTTTGCAACTTACACATGCACACTTGAATATCATACTCAAGATTGCAACAACACAGACATTGTCTCCAGATTTTAATGCAATAATTCAGAGCAACAGGTTAAATAAGCAAAATATTGCAAGAGTGCTAATCTTTTAAGCATGTTTTAAAAAAATCTTTAATTTTTTTGTCCACGTCCTTCATAAAGTTTATATCTCTGCTACCTGGCATTACATTTTATGAGGCACATGGCCCGGCCCAACAAGGTCTCATTTATGTCAAATTCGTCCCCATAATAAATGAGTTTGACACGCCTGCTCTATGCCATTGGGTCCCTAACCTTTATGAGCCTGCAGGCACCTCTGAAATTCTGACACAGCATGGTGGTGGTAGTCACAAAATGGCTGCCACAGGAGGCAAAGTCAGTCACATTATGGCTGCCATGGCCTACCTTTAGGGTTGCCAAGTCCAATTTAAGAAATATCTGGGTACTTTGGGGGTGGAGCCAGGAGACTTTGGGGGTGGAGCCAGGAGACATTGGGGGTGGAGCCAGGGGACATTGGGGGTGGAGCCAAGATCAAGGTTGTGACAAGCATAATTGAACTCCAAAGGGAGTTCTGGCCATCACATTTAAAAGGACAGCACACCTTTTCAATGCCTTCCTTCCATAGGAAGTAATGAAGGATAAGGGCACCTTCTTTTGGGGCTCATAGAATTGGACCCCCTTGTCCAATCGTTTTGAAACTTGGGGAATGTTTTGGGGGGAGGCACTAGATGCTGTACTGAAAACTTGGTGCATCTACCTAAAAAAACAGCCCCCCCCAGAGCCCCAGATACCCGCGGATCAATTCTCCATTATTTTCTATGGGAATAAATCTCCATAGGGAATAACAGAGTTCCCAGCAGACATTTCCCTCCCCTCCCCCCACTTTCTGACAACCCTGAAGCGGGGGGAGGGCCTCCAAACCGGGGGATCCCCTGCCCCCACCTGGGGATTGGCAACCCTACCTACCTTCAATCCCCTAGTGAAGATCCTGGAGCTGTGGTAGCAACTGGCTGTCATCTGATTCCCTTTCCCTCTCTCTTGCTTCCTTCTGCATCACGGCTTGCTTTGGTAGCCTTCCTCAATCACACAGGATCTACAGAGCAAAACCACTATGTTCTCCATTGGCTGAGGTTCCTCCCTTGGGGATGAAATGGGGGAGGCAGAGCTTGCTTTGCCAGGCTCTTTCCACCACACAGCAGCTACTGAGCTAAGCCTCTCTTCCTTCTATTGGCTGAGGCTCCCTCTCTCTTGGTCCCCTGGGGAAGGAGGGAAAGAGCCAGAGCTTCCTTTTCCCAGTTCCCTGGATTACACAGTAGAAATACAAAGAAAGCACCTTTAAGACCGAATGCTAATGTTTAAAGGGTTTTAAAAAAAAAAACTTGTCTGTGTCCTCTATAAAGTTTTTATCTCTGCTATCTAATCTTAAATAGGTACACATATGGCCGAGCCCAACATGACCCGGCCTGACAAGGTCTCATTTATGTCAAATCCGGCCCACATAACAAATTAGTTCGACACGCCTGTCTTAGAAGTTCTGGAGACCTTCAAGCCAGGTCCTCATCAGCTTCTGGTTATCCTAGATCAGTGGTCTCATCCAGATCTAGGGCTCAGATCCTACCCTTACCAAAAGGGCAACATGGGCCGCACTGAGCTGTATGACAGGGAATCAAGTGACATCACTGCTGAATGACAGGGGAGAGGAGGGGCTTCAGCATGCTACAATGCCATAGACAAGGGTGTTGAGCTCATGAGGGCCGAATCTGACACAAATGAGACCTTGTTGGGCTGGGCCATGGGTTGTTATAAAATGGTAGCAGAGATATAAACTTTATAAAGGGCACAGACAAACTCAGTTAAAGAATTTTTTAAAACTTAAAATAAAGCATGCTTAAAACATTAGCACTCATTGGTCTTAAAAGTGCTTTCTTTGTATCTCTCACATGCAATCCGGGGAACTGGGCAAAGGAAGCTCTGGCTCTTTCCTTCCTTCCCCAAGGAACCAGGAGGGGGAGGAGCCTCAGCCAATAGAAGGGAGAGAGGCTTAGTTCAGTAGCTCTGGTGTGCGATGGAGAGACCCTGGCAAAGCAAGCTCTCCCTCCCCACCTTCTTTCCCAAGGAAGGCGCCTTGAAGAAAAGAGAGGCTTTGCTCTGTAGCTCCTGTGCAACTGAGCACGCCTGTCAAACCAAGCTGTGATGCAGAAGGAAGCAAGAGAGAGGGAGAAGGAAGCAGATGACAGCCAGTTGCTCGGGAGCCTGATAGGAGCCCTTTGGGGGCCTGATTCAGCCCCCAGGCCGCATGTTTGCATAAATTTGATAAAATAAAAATAAATAAAAGATAAAATAAATGTTTGACACCCCTGCCATAGAGTCCACCCTTCAAAGCAGCCGTTTTCTCTAGGAGAGCTGATCTTTGTCAGCTGGAGATCAGTTGTGATGATGATGATATTGGATTTATATCCCGCCCTCCATTCTGAACCTCACAGTCTCAGAGCGGCTCACAATTTCCTTTATCTTTCTGCCCCCACCACCCTGTGAGGTGGGTGGGACTGCGAGGGCTCTCACAGCAGCTGCCCTTTCAAGGACAACCTCTGCCAGAGCTACGACTGACCCAAAGCCATTCCATCAGGTGCAAGTGGAAGAGTGAGAGAATCAAGCCCGGTTCTCCCAGATAAGAGTCCGTGCAGTTAACCACTACACCAGACTGGCTCTTGTAAAAGCGGGAGATCTCCAGGCCCCACCTGGAGGCTGGCAACCCGATGGTCTGATTCAGCATACAACAGCTTCATGGCATCACCAGAAGGGACTGGTTATTACTCATCATGGCGAAATGGAACCTAGGACTTCTGGCCAACGCTGGTTCCTGGGGTCAACAGCATGACAGGATGCCGACCCCAATAGAATCAGGGGCATCTCTTTGGGAAACAAGATGCTCAAAAATGTGGAACTTTGGTTGGCTTGAAGAGGGATGAGTATAGGTAAGAGACTGAGCTGCGAGCCAGTCACAGATCTCAACTCTCCAGGATGTCCTTCAGCAAAACTGGCTGAAGCTCCCAACGCATGCAATACGTTTACAGAACTATGCATGGGATAAGAGAAGGTAGAGGAAGATGTACTTTTTCCCCTTTCTCACAATACAAGCACTTGTGGGCACTCAATGAAATTGCTGAGCAGTCAGAATGGATAAAAGAATGGATGCTTCTTCACCCAAAGGGTGATTAACACGTGGAATTCACTGCCAAAGGAGGTGGTGGCAGCTGCAAGCATAGACAGCTTCAAGAGGGGATTGGATAAACATCTGGAGCAGAGGTCCATCAGTGACTATTAGCCACAGAGTATTGTTGGAACTCTCTGTCTGGGGCAATGATGCTCTGTGTGCTTGGTGCTTTTGGGGCAGGCAACAGCTGGAGGGCTTCTAGTGTCCTGGCCCCACTGATGGACCTCCTGATGGCACCTATGTTTTTTTTGGCCACTGTGTGACACAGAGTTAGGGTTGCCAAGTCCAATTCAAGAAATATCTGGGGACTTTGGGGGTGGAGCCAGGAGCAAGGTTGTGACAAGCATAACTGAACTCCAAAGAGAGTTCTGGCCATCACATTTCAAGGGAACGACATGCCTTCCCTCCATTGGAGATAATGAAGGATAGGGGCATCTTCTTTGGGGGCTCATAGAATTGGACTCCCCTGCTCCAATCCTTTTGAAACTTGGAGGCTGTTTTGAGGAGAGACATCAGATGGTATGCTGCATGTTTGGTGCCTCTACCTCAAAAAACAGTCCCCAACAGAGCCCAAGATACTCGCAAATCAATTCTCTATGATACCCTATGGGAATTGTCCTCCATAGGAAATAATGGAGTTCCCAGCAGTCATTTCCTCCCTCCCCCCCTTGCTTTCTGATGACCCTGAAGAGAGGGAGGGCCTCCAAACTGGGGGATCCCCTGCCCCCACCTGGGGATTGGCAACCCTCCACACAGTGTTGGACTGGATGGGCCATTGACTTCATCCAACATAGCATCTCTTATGTTCTTATGACAAGCTCACCAATTTTACAGGAATGTTGTAAGAACTACGGAGGTCGTATACATGAAGACCTCAAGCATTAAATCGACCTGCTTCCCCCTGTGGGAAGAAGACAGAATGAACAGAGGGAAAGCCAAATGGCTCAAAGAACCCCAAGCTGGCTCTGAAGATGCATAATGGATTAACTTGGTTGAAGCTAAGCAGATATAGGCAATACTTGAATGGAAAATATGAATGTCCCCCTGGAGTCCCCTGGAGTAAAACACAGATAAACTTTGTTAATACATAAAACAAATGGTAAATTTTTCTCTAAAGGCAAAGGTGCAAGCACGAGTCGTTTCTGACTCTGGGGTGACGTTGCATGACAACGTTTTCACAGCAGACTTTCTACGGGGTGGTTTGCCATTGCCTTCCCCAGTCATCTACACTTTCCCCCCAGCAAGCTGGGTCCTCACTTTACCGACCTCAGAAGGATGGAAGGCTGAGTCAACCTCAAGCTGGCTACCTGAACCCAGCTTCCGTTGGGATCTAATTCAGGTCGTGAGCAGAGCTTAGGACTGCAGTATTGCAGCTTTACCACTCTGCGCCAAATCTGTACACGGACAGGGCTGGGACTGTACAAAGAGCAACCAGAAAATTTCAGTTCAGATGGTAGAACCATTTATTTAAGATCTTTAATTCACAGAATTCTCCAGTGCTGTGATTGGAGCAAATGGAACACGATGCGAGTTTTGGCCATGGTTATGATCCACTACAAAAGTCACGGGTACACGTAGCGGAGTATAATCATTACACGCTGGTAACAGAAATGCCTTTCTGCACAGTGCAACAAAGCAGCCAGCTTGTCTCTTGTATACCTTGTTAGCTACAGGTATTCCTGTAATGGGGCTGGGTAGTCAGTTTAGTGGTGAAGTGCGCACTCTTATCTGGGAGAACCGGGTTTGATTCCCCGCTCCTCCACTTGCAGCTGCTGGAATGGCCTTGGGACAGCCATAGCTCTTGTAGAGTTGTCCTTGAAAGGGCAGCTTCTGGGAGAGCTCTCTCAGCCCCACCCACCTCACAGGATGTTTGTTGTGGGGGAGGAAGGTAAAGGAAATTGTGAGCCGTTCTGAGACTCTGAGATTCAGAGTGGAGGGCGGGATACAAATCCAATGTCGTCTTCTTCAACTAGAAGGCAATGGCCCTGTTATGCATTGGAACTGAAACTTGGCGTTAGGGTCAATCAAGGACTAGGCTGGATTCTGGGAGGAGGCCAATCAGGGATTTTTAGGCCAGCCGTGTACCTATAGTTGCTGGTGATGGGTTTTGGAGTGAGGTTATTTGCATGCAGATAAGCAGGGCCCTGGGCCCTGCAAGCCAGTTCAGTTTTCCTACTGCTATGCTGTAATCACTTAATAAAGAGCTGAATTCACCATCTTCTGGGCGTCCTCATGCTTTGAACCCGGTACCTTTCAGGCCCATTGACGGCTGGTGTTTACCAGCTACTGGACGCATCCCAGCCTACTTGGAGAGGTGGGGTTGGCTCAGCTCTTGCGATCTCTTTACCCGCTCTAAGTCTCTGAGTGACCTCTGTGGTGATCTGCCTGCCTATTTCCCAGGGTTGCCGTGGAGGCCACAGGGGACTTTTTCCGCGTGTGCAACAACATCACCCAGAAATGACGTCATCGCGCCGGCGCCACTGCGCACCAGTCGCTCTAGGTGTTTCCGGGAAAACTCTATGGTTTTCCTGGACACTCTAGCCATTTGGGAAGTAAAAACTCTATGGTACCTATTGTCACTTCTGGGTGACGTCATTGCGCTGGCGATGTTGGGGGAGGTTCTCCCTGCTGGCCCAATGTGGGCCGGTGGGTTGGAAACCTCCAGGGCGGGGGGAACCCTGCTCGGACCAGGGGCTTGGCAGCCCTACTATTTCCCCCTCCTTCCCTGTTCCACACACAACCTATGGCTCAGAGCTCAAAGGCACCTTGACCTCCAGGAACTGTACAGTTTGCCCGCTCCCCCACCTGGGCCTAGCTCCCAAGAAAATAAATTTAAAAATATGTATCTCGTTTCCTCTCAGAATCATGGGAAAAATGCAAAGAAAGCACCATTAAGACCGAGTACTAATATCTGAAGGATGGTTTTTAAAAAAATCTTTGTCTGTGTCTAGGGTTGCCAATCCCAAGGTGGGGGCAGGGGATCCCCCGGTTTGGAGACCCTCTCCGCGCTTCAGGGTTGTCAGAAAGCGGGGGGAGGGGAGGGAAATGTCTGCTGGGAACTCTATTATTTCCTATGGAGATTTATTCCCATGGAAAATCATGGAGAAGATCTGTGGGTATCTGGGGCTCTGGGGGGGGCTGTTTTTTGGGGTAGAGGCACCACATTTTCAGTATAGCATCTAGTGCCTCTCCCCAAAATACCCCCCAAGTTTCAAAAAGATTGGACCAGGGGGTCCAATTCTATGTGCACCAAAAGAAGGTGCCCCTATCTTTCATTATTTCCTGTGGAAGGAAGGAATTGAATGGCCAGAACTCCCTTTGGAGTTCAATGATGCTTGTCACAGCCTTGATCTTGGCTCCACCCCAATGTCTCCTGGCTCCACCCCCAAAGTCCCCAGATATTTCTTGAATTGGACTTGGCAACCCTATCTGTGTCCTTTATAGAGTTTATATCTCTGCTACCTAATCATAAATAGGTACACACATGGCCCAGCCCACCTTGACATGGCCTGGCCTGACAAGGTCTTATTTATGTCAGATTCGGCCCTCATAACAAACGAGTTTGACATCTCTGGTCTAGGGCCATCTCTGCCTGGCCCCACTCATTTTCTAAGGACCCTGAGGGGCACCAATAAAAGCATCATCGGGTGCCATAGCACCCACTGGCACAATGTTGGAGACAGCTGAGTTACAGTAACATGCTGAATTTCCAAAGAGGTGCTGGAATGCACTGGTCCTTCCCGAACGACCCCGTTTATTTTTGTAATTCGTTCCTTGTCTGCCTTTCTCAATGAGACCCAATGCCAATAGCAAAGTTCTAACACCACAGTCAATACGGACAATAAACGATGAGGTAAAACTGGGTCATGCGGCTAGAGGAATGCTGTTAACAGCCTAAATGATGCAAACTAATAGGAGAGAAAGAAAAAGAAGGAAGGGGAAAGAATGGTCTAAAATGCCCCACATGCAATTAAAATGACAATCCTGTTCCCTTTATTAGAACAGGAACCTCCTGAACAATTCTGTTTCACTGCAGCCTTAATTCCCAAACAGATCCATTTTATACGTTCTGCAGCCCAAGAGAAGTGTGGGAGATGTCCTGACCGCATCAGGTAGGCTGTGACACCAGGTGAGAGCTACAATAGCGAATGCTTAGGTACGATGCTCCCTCTAAGCTGCAGAGTCTTGGGAGCAAAAATTCTGCTTGGGAGCTACTGGCATTAAAGTTGTGAGCTTCTGGCATTAAAGCGGTGAGCTACTGCATAAATTAGGGTGCTCTGGGGTCATCCTTCCTGAGCGAAGACAAAAATGTGGGAACTGGAGGCTAAGAATCTGTGAGCTAGCAGTTTTTACAAATGCAATTTTTACAAGCAGTTTTTACAAACGCAAACTCAACACAGGCAATCAGCTACATCTGTTTTATTCCCTACACGGGGCTTTTTTTTTTTGTAGGAAGAACTCCTTTGCATAATAGCCAATCCTCCGGGAGCTTACAGTAGGCCCTGTATTAAGAGCCTACAACCAGGGCTGGGCCTAGACTGTCTGGCACCCTAGGGAAGGCTAACTTCTGACACACACACACCCTTACACTGATAACATCACTGAATCACGTGGGAGGGTGCCCAATTCTGTGCCCCCCAAAGGCTGGCGCCCTAGGAAATTGTCTAGTTTGCCTAGTGGCAGGGCTGGTCCTGCTGCCAAGCTTGCCCAAATGCAGGGTGGCACCTTCAGGAGGCTTTGCTCAGGTAGCCACAGCTGCCATGGTGGGGCATATCTTTTACCTGCAGATGCTGTGAATATCTGTCCATGAAGGCCTTTATGGGTAATGCCCCGATTCCTTCTGAATGGCCATTGGAACGTATCTTGTCACTGGCAAATGGCCATAGGAAGAAGGCACAGAGATGCTCAGAAGGAATGGAATAATTATTTGCATGAGATGAGCTTTTTATAAGGACAGAGGTTACCCATGTTCAAGTCTGTGTGTGTGTCAGGAAGAAGAATAAGAAGGAGGAGAAGAAGAAGAGGAGGAGGAGAAGGAAGTAGAAGAAGAAGAGGAGGAGGAAGTAGAATTTAATTTTAATTTAATTTAATTTAATTTTGAGATTTACATCCCGCCCTGTCCCACAAGTGGGCTCAGAGCGGCTTACCACAATAAAGAAAAAGAGGAGGAGGAAGAAGTAGCAGAAGAAGAGGAGGAGGAGGAAGAAGAAGTAGAATAAAAAGAAGTAGAAGAAGAAGAAGATGATATTGGATTTATATCCCGCCCTCCACTCCGAAGAGTCTCAGAGCGGCTCACAATCTCCTTTACCTTCCTCCCCCACAACAAACACCCTGTGAGGTGGGTGGGGCTGGAGAGGGCTCTCACAGCTGCTGCCCTTTCAAGGACAACCTCTGCCAGAGCTATGGCTGACCCAAGGCCATTCCAGCAGGTGCAAGTGGAGGAGTGGGGAATCAAACCCGGTTCTCCCAGATAAGAGTCTGCACACTTAACCACTGCACCAAACTGAATAGGAGGAGGAGGGAGGAAGAAGTAGAAGAAGAGGAGGAGGAGGAAGTAGAATAAAAAGAAGTAGAAGAAGAAGAGGAGGAGGAAGAAGAAGTAGAAGAAGAGGAGGAAGAAGAGGAGAAGGAAGAGGAAGAATAATAATTAGATTTATAACCTGCCCTTCACTATCCAAAGGAGTCTCCAAACCCAGTTCTCCAGATTAGAGTCTGCCACCCTTAACTCATACCCCAAACTGGCTTGGTATAAAGAAGATCAGATTCCTGGGTGGAGATTGGAGGCAGTACCCAGAAAAACCCCTCTCCCAACACATACAGGTTCAGTCAACCAAATTGAATGTTTGAGCAATAACAAACAGACCCCCCCAAGCACTTAACCCAAATCCTGCCATCTCTGAAAGGTATCAGAGCTTTGCTGCCCATGCTACTTCTCTTGTATAGATGCCAACCTCCAGGTGGGGCCTGGAGTTCTCCCATAACCACAGATGCTCTTCAGACTACAGAACGACCCCCCCCCCCCGGGAAAATGGCAGCTTTAGAGGGAAAATTGTATGATATATCACAGCTTCTAGGTGAAATCTCTCTCCAGATCCCACCCCCTCCTCAAACACCACCCCTAAAATCCAAGCAAAGCACACCAGTAACAGGGAATACGGGCCGTGCAGCACAAAGCCAGCTAGAAAACCAGGCCATGACAAAAAGAGTAATCCTCTCGAAGCAATACATTTATAAAGCAGAATAAACATTAATAATTAACAATATTACATGATGCAGAAACACTCCATCATCCTACAGGCAGAGAGAAATAGTCTCGAAAAATAAGTCCCAAGCACTCCAAAACAATATTATAACTGCAACTGCTGTAGCCAATCCTCCAAGAGCTCACAGGGCTCTTAGTACAGGGCCTCCTGTAAGCTCCAGGAGGATTGGCTACTACATCAGGGGTGTGTGGCCTAATATGCAAAGGAGCTCCTGCTACAAAAAAAAGCCCAGATTATAATCCTGTGTCCCTCTATTATTAGGTGCTTGTTGACTTCTCTGGACCTAGAGGCTCTTCTCTCAAAGTTGAGGTGCAGGAACCTTGAGCTCAATGATAAAGAAAAAGATAAAGCCATCCCTGCTTTCAAATTTTGCAGAACACGCTCTTCTAATCAGCTCCTTGTGCTTAGAAGACCGTGTACAGCAGGGGAGGCCAACGGTAGCTTTTCAGATTTTTTTTTGCCTACAACTCCCATCAGCCCCAACCAGCAAGGCCAATGGCTGGGGCTGGTGGAAACTGTAGGCAAAAAAAACATCCGGAGAGCTACCGTTGACCACCCTTGGTGTACAGCAATACTTGAAAACAACAGAGGCTTTTGAAACGAATATAAACATTTTCAAGGTGGGGTCTATAAAGCAGGGTGAACGAGGGCTCTCGACAAAGAGATGAAATAATCGTCGAGCCCCTGCACCCCAATTCCGGGAGAAGAGCTGGGGTCATTTTGTAGAAAAAAAGGTGCTGGAGCTCATTAGCACAACTCATCCGCAGAACTCATTTGCATACGGCACACACCCCTGACATCGCCGGAAGGTGTGCTAAATGATATCAGCTCAGCATTTACCTTCAAACGCTTCTTAAATTGTAACTGTCACAAAAAAACCTTTACTCCCATCATACTTTTTAAATGACTTTCTCTTATGTGGCCACGGTGGCATGATGCAGATTTCCATCTGTCTGCTTGATATGTTTTGGTTATTACCCCATTTTTTGTGGAGGGGAAATATTAGAAAAGTTTGTCAAATCTTAAGAGTTCAGCAGAATTCTTACAGAGGGGTTGAACAATGGAGCCCAGAAGCAAGTATGGGGGTGGGGGTGTAAAAAAGAAAGAGCACCATAAAACTTAAGAGGTTCTGGAGCTCTGCTCTTCTGAACTCCTGTCCAAACGAGGCAGTCTCCAGGTCTAAAAATATCAGCAAGCACCTACTAATAGAGGGATACTGGATTATAATATTGTTTTGGAGTGTTTGGGACTTATTTTTTGAGACTATTCCTCTCTTCCTGTAGGATGGTGAAGTGTTGCTGCATTACGTAATATTCCTATGTGTATGCATTAAATGTCCTCTATATATGTTGTGATTGTTAACGTTTATTCTACTTTATAAATGCTGTATCCCCCCTAAAACCCAGGCATTTTTTGAGGCTCCGTTGGCAACCCAATTTCTCTGCCGCTTAAGCAATGGTTGATTCGTCCTTGTGGACACGCCGCTTTGCAAAAATGTGCACGCCTTCTCCGCGCCCAAACCACCCAGGCCTTAACCGCCTCAAGGTGCAAACCTAAAAGCCCCCCATACTTTTCAAAGCTGATGGGCAGAAATTCAACAGGGAAAGCTTGTTTCCGCCATGGACAGAAAGCGATGGGGGAAAGCTTCACCTGCCGCGTTTCTGCCTACCTTGCAGGCACACAAGTTTTCAGGGAAGAAACATTTGCCAAGCCAACCCAAACACCCACGCAAAAGGAAGACCTCCCATACAGAGTCCCCTCTAAGCTCAGTTAGTGTGAACTAGCTCACAGTTTTTTAGCCTCCAGCTAACACGTTTTTGTTTCAGCATAGGAAAAATGGCCCTAGAGCAAACTAATTTACGCAGCAGCTCACAATTTTAATGCCAGTAGCTCACAAAATAGAATTTTTGCTCACAAGACTCCGCAGCTTAGAGGGAACATTGCTCCCATACCCTTTTTGCTAAGATTTCTGCAAACTTTTCTCTTTCTTTCCCCCCACCCCTGCAGAAAACTTCTCAAAAAAGCCTCCCTGCCCACCTGAATCACCTTCCCATGAGGGGAAAAAAGCCCTAATAAAATGATCTTGCCTTCCACGTCCAGCTTGATCCCCAGTCCAACTCGCTGGTGCCTACCTCTGCACTTCAGGCAGGTGCTCCTCCCGCCCTCTCCGCTTTGCAAAAGTTGCAGACGGGTCAGAAGGAGGGCAAGTTCTCCTCCCCTCCCCGCTATAAAGCTCCCCTGGCAAGTGCCTCGGAGTGCAAGCCTTTTGTTACACTGATACGGCTGCTGGCAGAATCACATCAGAGAGCAGATCACAAAGCAGGAGAGAGAGAGAGAGAGAAAAAGGCAAAAAAGTAACCGACCAATCTGCCCACTTCTTCCAGCACCCATTTGTACCAATTTACCCTCTGGGCTTTTTTGTGATTTTGTAGGAAGGGCATGGGCAAGAGGGGGAGGGGGGGGAGGGAGAGACTTCAGCGAACAGAAGCCTGGCTGGGCAGAAGCGGCGGCTCGGATCCGGCAAAGCTCTTGGTCGCGTGGACGCAGGAGGAGCAGCGGCAGCCTGTTTGAAAGCAGCAAGGCAGGAGCGGAGGTCAAAGACCAGGCCAGGTCTGGCGCTGGCTTTGTTCTGGTCTGGTGCAGCCCTGCGGTAGTGCTGCCTTCCTCAAGTTTTAAAGCTCTAGAACAGGGGTGGCCAAACTTGCTTAACATAAAAGGTCAAGGTAGTCCCCTGTGCAAGCACCAGTCGTTTCTGACTCTGGGGTGACATTGCTTTCACAACATTTTCACGGCAGACTTTTTACGGGGTGGTTTGCCTTTGCCTTCCCCAGTCATCTACGCTTCCCCCCCAGCAAGCTGGGGACTCATTTTACCGACCTCGGAAGGATGGAAGGCTGAGTCAACCTGGAGCTGGCTACTGAAAACCCAGCTTCCACCAGGATTGAACTCAGATCGAAAGATCTACCCTCCTATGTGCAGCTAGTCAGGAAAGTACTCTCAACCCTGTATCAGCACAAACTGTATGCGAAGCTGTCTAAATGTGAATTCTACCAGACGGAACTTGATTACCTAGGATTCCGGGTGTCCGGGAAGGGGTTGACGATGGACCCAGCCAAAATACAAGCGGTGTTAGACTGGGAATCCCCGAGGACATGTAGACAGCTTCAGTCCTTCCTCGGACTCGCAAATTTTTACAGGGGGTTCATTCAGGGGTTCGCCCAAGTGATGCTGCCCCTGACGGACTTACTTAAGACTAAGGGGAAGGGGCCGGAAGCTAAAAAACCCGGGGCACGACTGCCGTGGTCACCCAAATGCCAGGCGGCCTTTGATGAACTAAAACCAGGCGGCCTTTGATGAACTTTGATGAACACTGTTCACTAGTGAACCGGTGCTCGCCCACCCGGACGAGCTAAAGCCCTTCGTGGTCCAATGCGATGCCTCCGATGTAGCCGTCGGAGCCATATTGATGCAGAGGGACGACGAGGGGAGGTTGAAACCATGTGCTTATATCTCCCAAAAATTCTCACAAGAGCAGCGCAACTGGTCAGTCTGGGACAAAGAAGCGTCCGCAGTAACGTTCGCCTTAAAAACCTGGCGGTCCTGGCTAGAGGGGGCGAGAGTGCCATTTGAAATCTGGACTGACCATAAAAATTTAGAGGCGCTCACTGGCCGACAGAAACTGACCGCCAAACAGATTTGGTGGGCGGGGTTCTTTGCAAAATTCGATTTCACCCTCCAGCACATCCCCGGCTCAAAAAATTTCCTGGCTGATGCACTATCTCGATTGCCCCAACACGCGAGTCAGAGAGAAGAAGTCATAGACTCTATCATTCCCCCCTCAGCCGTCGCTGGGGGGGGGTGACCACTCGTTCTGGGAAGAAAACGGGACAAGTGGAACCCTGGGGGGGGGGCAATAGACTAATTGAGGAAACTGAAAAGGAGGGGGAAGGGAGACCGGAGGGGATTGTTAAAGGAGAGGGAGGTTTCTGGTACTACGAGGGGAAATTGTACGTGCCCAAAGCCCTCTGCCAGGAAGTACTGCAGCACTGTCACTGCAGCAAGCTGGCTGACCACTTCGGCTACGTAAAAATGTTACATCTAGTAAATCACCAGTTCTGGTGGCTGCAAATGAAGAAAGACATTTCCAAATTCGTAGGATCATGCCCCAGTTGTATCATGGCAAAACGGGGGGGGGGGACCGTCGGGGCTTCTCCAACCCACTCCCATGGCCACGAGACCCTGGTCGGTGGTGTTGATGGATTTCATAGTGGAGCTTCTGGCTTCACAAGGGAAAACAGTGGTTTTGGTGGTGGTGGACACTTTTTCAAAACAGGCGCATTTCATTCCTTGCAAACAACTCTCCACCTCCAAGACATTGGCTTACGTATTCTTTCAACACATTGTTAGACTACACTTATTTCCAGACAAGGTCATTAGTGATCGCGGGCCGCAGTTCGTTGCCAACTTCTGGCGGGAGTTTTGCAAGGTGGCAGGCATAGAGCAGGGGCTGAGCTCCGCCTATCATCCACAGACGGACGAACAGACAGAGCGTGTGAACGGCCTTCTCGAACAATATCTAAGATGCTATGTCAGCAGTCAAATTGGGTGGAGTTGCTCCCGTTTGCAGAATATGCATACAACAACGGCCTGCACAGCTCCACCAAAGCGTCGCCATTTCAGATAGTGAATGGTTACGAAGGGAAGCCCTTCCCATTGCTGCCCAGTCCTGAGGGAACAGCGCCACCTACCTCCTGCCAACAATGGTGGGAAGACATTAAGAAAGGCTCGGCAGTCATTCAGGAGAATTTGGAAGTGGCCAAGAAAGACTATAAAACCTATTTTGATAAAAAAAAAACACTTCCCGGAATGGGACTTCAGTGTAGGGGAGAGTGTGTTCCTATCCACCAAAAACCTACCTTTACCACAGACTTGCCGAAAGCTGGCATTCAAATTTCTGGGTCCATTCAAAGTAAAACGGGTGATAAATAAAGTGACTGTGGAATTGGAACTTCCAAAAATGTTTAGTAAAATTCACCCTGTTTTCCATTGCAGCCTTCTTCGCAAAGATCCTGGAATTACATCCTGGAACCCCCACCCTCAAGAGCCCACACCTATTCAAGTGAAGGGTCAGAGTCACCATGAGGTGCAGGAGGTGATGGACTCAAAATTAAAAAGGGGGATATTGTACTACCTAGTCCGTTGGAAATATTTCCCTCCAAGCTGTGATGAATGGGTCAAGTCATCAGACCTTCGGGCCCCCCTCCTTCTCAAAAGATTTTACCTACTGCACCCAGACAAACCCCAAGCAAGAGCTTAGGGGGGCAGTATGTCAGACACTGGAAAAATACTGTAATGAAATGCTTAGCTTAAATGAATGTGATGAAATGCTTAGCTTAACTGACTCCATTTTCTAACCTATATTACTAACCATGGAAAGAGACCTTGCGTATCAAAGTAAAAGCATAGAATTTACTAACACTGGTGTGAATTCCTGTCTCTGGAACTAACAAAGGCAATTCCCCTTTGAAGATAAAATGCCTCCGGGGATGGCAGTTTAGCCATCCCTGTGAGATCAAGGACCGCAAAGAGATAAGAGAAAGTTACTGTGTGAAAAGTATCACTTTATACTAAGAATGCTTGGGAATGTAGTTTTCTTTAGAAACCTTTGATGTGCAATTCCTTAAAGTAACTCCTCACTGGCAAGAATGTATCAGTTCCAATCTTTCGACGCTCAGAAACTATGAACTCTCAAATAAAGCCTTAAACTTTGTATCGAATGAAGTCTGGTTGATTTGAAGTTCCATTGTCTGACACCAGCTCCTTCAACCTTTCTTCATAGCTCTTCAAACGTCGTTGGTCTTAAAAGGTGCCCTGGCCTCCAACTTTGTTCTATTGCTTCAGACCAACACAGCGACCCATCTGGATCTCTCTACCCATATGTATGGACTGGTAACTTCATTTTCATTGTATCTGAAGAAGTGTGCATGCATACAAAAACTACCCAGTATTAAACTTTGCTGGTCTTAAGGGGGCCACCGGACTCAAATTTTGTTCTGTTGCTTTAGACCAACACTCCTACCCCACCTGAAATTATCTTTTAAAATTCTGATAGTGAAGGTTAGGGTTGTCTGGGAGAGGGAACCAACAAGGACTAGGTTTGCTTTTAACAATAGGCCTTGGGCCATCTCAACCATGTAGGCGAGGGGTGGAGCCACAGAGTTTGAGAACCAGAAGAAATGAAAGTCAGATGTTTGAAAGCCACAAGACAGGGAGGGAGGGAGGGAGGGAGGGAGGGAGGGAGGGAGGGAGGAAGGAAGGAAGGAAGGAAGGAAGGAAGGAAGGAAGGAAGGAAGGAAGGAAGGAAGGAAGGAAGGAAGGAAGGAAGGAAGGAAGGAAGGAAGGAAGGAAGGAAGGAAAATAGATAGGGGAGGGAAAAAGAGGTGAAAAGAAAGCAACTTTAACTTTAAATGCATTCTCCAAGCTGCTGGCTTGGATTTTACATTTTGTAGGAAGGGCGTGCACTTTAAATCAACCCGCGTGAGCGGTTAGATCGTCTTTAAAGCTTCTGAAGTCTGATATTGACATATACACTCAAACGGACTAAAAATCTTTCTGAACTTTGTATCTGATTATGATAGAGGTTTGAATACAGCAATAATTGTATCATGAACTTAATGTTACTTGTGAATAACTTTGGAATGTGATTTCGTGGCTCTTTCTGCTTAGAAGATTAACAAAAGGAATTTAACACCGATCTATTTCCTATTGAGCGTTATTTTGTTAATATTCCATGGTTATTATAGTGTTTCTTTACAACCTGGAGGTTGGCAACCACACTTGCCCCTGTATGTGGACGTTCCATAACAGTTTCTTAAACAGAGAACTGAAAAAGAGGCTTAGTGTAATGGACTGAATGCAGCTTTTTGGATTCTCCATTCTAGTCTTATTTAAACTTTCTTGTGTCTCTTTTTTAACAGAAGGGTGTTGTTTTTGATCTTGACTTTTATTATTGCGGAAGATTTTGTAGAACATAGTCAGATTTTTTTCTAATTTTGGAGTCGAGGTTTTCTTCATTTAGAGGCATTTGCTTTTTTACTCCCTGGAGTTTGGCAACCCTACTGCCTCTGCACATGGAAGTTCCATTAAGGCTGTGGTCCCCAACCTTTTTGGCACCAGGGACTGGTTTTGTGGAAGACAATTTTTCCAGGGACCAGGGTGGTGGTGGTGGTTTTGGGATGACACAATTGTGCACTTTATTTCTATTAGTTTGACATGGTGGTTAATTGTGCAGACTTTTATCTGGGTTTGATTCTCCACTCCTCCACCTGCAGCTGCTGGAATGGCCTTGGGTCAGCCATAGCTCTTGCAGAGTTGTCCTTGAAAGGGCAGCTTCTGGGAGAGCCCTCTCAGCCCCATCCACCCTCACAGTGTGTCTGTTGTGGGAGAGGAAGGCAAAGGAGATTGTGAGCCACTCTAAGACTCTGACATTTGGAGTGGAGGGCAAGATATACATCCAATGTCGTCGTTGTCTTCTTCTGCTTCTTCTGCTTTTGCTTCTCCTCCTCCTCATTATTATTACTACATCGTGATATATAATGAAATAATTATACAACTCATGGCCCGGTCGTTAACAGGCCACAGACCGGTACTAGGCCACGGACCGGAGGTTGGGGACCCCTGCATTAAGGCACTGTGGCTCATTCTTAGAGTAAAGGTCTCTTAGCAGTTACCATAGCTAATAGGTGCATCTAGGCCATTCCTCTATAAATTTGCCTACTATCCCCCCCCCCCACACACACACACACAAAAACCAGCAAGCTGTCGCTCAGAACTGGCAACTCTGCTCTGGCTCCAAAGTCCCAAGGAAATGGCAGTTCTTTCCTTCTGACCTTCACTCTCGCAGATGGCATACCTTAAGCCCGCACAGGTGGCCGTCCAAGCGGCAACAGCTTGGCAAACAAGGAGAGACTTCTGTGCAGCTCGGGAAAGGAGCCTTCCGACAGCTTGGCGGGAGAGACGCCCAAAGGAGAAAAGAAATGGGGCAGAGGCCAGAAATCCACTAAAGAAACCCACCAGAGACGCAAACAGAGCAAGGGTAAAGATCGGAAGTTGCTGCTGCATGTGGAGGGGTGTGTGTGTCTCTTTCCAAGGCGGGGTGCCATTCTGGTGGTAATAAAACGGGGGAGGGTTTAAAGGCAGCACAGGAGGCGGCAAATTCATCTGAACTCAGGGGCAGAGACTGTGGAGGAAGTTCTCCCACACAAGCCCCACTGTGATGAAAGGAAGAGGTGGTGGAAAACATGGCTCACAGGTCGTGGACTGATAACAGTCCGTGGCCTGTTAGCAACTGGGCTGTGAGTTGTATAATTATTTCCTGGGCTTTTTTGGTAGAAAAAGCCAGCAGGATCTTATCTGCATATTAGGCCACACCTCCTGATGTCTCCATTATTTCACATTTCTACAAAAAAGCTTAGTAGAAACCATTTGCATATTAGGCCACACCACCTGACACCAAGTCAGCCAGAACTGCGTTCCTGCTCAACCCCCCCTGATTATTTAATTATATACTACAATGTAGTAATAAGAATAAGAAGGCATTGGATTTATATCCTGCCCTTCACTCTGAATTTCAGAGTCTCAGAGCAGCTCACAATCTCTTTTTCCTTCCTCCCCCACAGCAGACACCCTGTGAGGTGGGTGAGGCTGAGAGAGCTCTCACGGAAGCTGCCCTTTCAAGGACAGCTCTGTGAGAACTATGGCTGACCCAAGGCCATTCCAGCAGGTGAAGTGGAGGAGTGGGGAATCAAACCCAGTTCTCCCAGATAAGAGTCTGCACACTGAACCACCACACCAACTAATAGAAATAAAGTGCACAATTGTATCATCCTGAAACCATTGTCGACGCCCCACCCATCCCCGGACCCTTCCATAAAACCGGTCCCTGGTGCCAAAAAGTTTGGGGACCGCTGCCTCAGAGGGAGTTCTGCAAGCTTAAGAATATCTGTGACATCTTCACACGCCTCAGGTGAAAAGTACAGGGAATGCTTAATATCCTACAAAGCCAGAGCTGGTCAGAATGGGCAATAACTAAATGCACCAAATGATCTGTCTCGGTGGAAGCTGCTCTCCTTTGGAAGCTGCTCGAGAGCGCAATGTCGATCTTGTGCCATTTCGTTCCATGGTGATGTGGCACGTACAGGACAACTTGTCCACCGAGAGTGAAGAACAGTTACAATGAAGGAGAGCCAGCCTGGCGTAGGGGTTAAGAGTGGTGAACTCTAATCTGAAGAACCAGGGTTGATTCCCCACTCTTCCCCCCCATATGCAGCCAATTGGGTGACCTTGAGCCAGTCACAGTTCTCTCAGAGCTCTCTCAGCCACATCTATCTCACAGGGTGCCTGTTGTGGGGAAAGGAAGGGGAAAGGCCATTGTAAGCTGCTTTGAGACTCCTTCGGGTAGTGAAGAGTGGGGTATAAAACCCAATTCCTCCTCCTCCTCCAATTTGGAAAGTGGCTAGTCCGAATCTCAGCCACAAGTTTACAAGCGTAGACCGTGGCTGTTATATACTTATTGTAAATATGCATAATGGAACAGTCTGCCCCCCCACCAGTATCTGTGTGATTTGGTTTACTCCTAATGGGTGGAACTCTTTTTTCAGTTTCCAGTTTTGTATGTTAGCTGTAGTTGTTGATTGTGAGAGCTTTTGCCCCCTCCCCCCGCCCTAGACATACAAAAGCCTCTATACAAAAGATGAAAAGGCAGGTAAATCAATCAACTAAAGGCAGCGTAGGGGCAGACAGTGCTATTAATAAGTCACAGCTGATGTCTGGTGACCCTGTAGGGCAGGGGTAGGGAACGTTGGCTCTCCAGATGTTTTTTGCCTACAACTCCCATCAGCCCCAGCCATTAGCCATGCTGGCTGGGGCTGATGGGAGTTGTAGGCAAAAAACACCTGGAGAGCCAACGTTCCCTACGCCTGCCATAGGGTTTTCAAGGCCAGAGCCATTCAGAGGTTGTTGGCCATTGCTTGCCACTGCAGAACAACCCTGGACTTCTTTGGTGGTCTCCCATCCAAGCGCTAACTAGGGCTGACCCTGCTTAGCTTCCAAGATCTGACAAGGTCAGCATACCATCGACTTTTAGTTTTGCCAATCCCCAGGTGGGTAACAGGAAAAATAAAGCCAAAGGCCAAATGTGAAACAAGGGCATTAGTACAACCTTGTCGCTACAATTGGACTGCTGGCTGCTTTATAAGACTTGGATTATTGTGACATCATCCTTCTTCACGTCACCATCGGATTTTCTGGCAAGAGACAGCATTGAATTGCTTAAAATTTGGACTTGATTTCTGGTGGTGTTTGAGATGTTCCATGTATATAAGAGGCTGCATTGATTCTGCTTTAATCATCACCTCATATTATACAAGTTTTTGTTAAGTTATTGTATTATTTATTATTATTTGAGGCTGGTAATCACAGAAGCCTTTGGCTTTATTTTTCCTGTTATTACCGTGATTCTCTTTTGGTTTGTTCAATCCCCAGGTGGAGGCAGGGGATCCCCCAGTTAGGAGGTCCTCCCCCCCACTTCAGGGTCATCAGAAAGTGGGGGGGGGTAGAAATGTCTGCAGGGCACTCCATTATTCCTTATGGAGAACGATTCCCATAGGGTACCATATAATGGAGAATTGATGGGTATCTGAGGCTCTGGAGGGCTGTTTTTTGAGGTAGAGTCACCAGATTTTCGGCATAACACCCACTGTCTCTCCCTAAAATACCCTTCAAGTTTCAAAAGGATTGGACCAAGGGTTCCAATTCTATGAGCCCCCAAAGAAGGTGCCTCTATCCTTCATAATTTCCAATGGAGGGAAGGCATTTAAAAGATGTGCAGTCCCTTTAAATGTGATGGCCAGAACACCCTTTGGAGTTTAATTATGCTTGTTACACCCTTGCTTCCTAGCTTCAACCCCAAGGTCTCCTGGCTCCACCCCCGCAAAGTCCCCAGATATTTCTTGAATTGGACTTGGCAACCCTATACTAACCGGGGGAAAAGGCAACCCAGGGAATAGCGAATGCCAGCATTGGTGTTCCAGTGCTCCATTTCTAAGCCACAAAACTGACTCCGCCCTCTCTTTATCACAACTGGGCTTTCTACTGCTTATGGCTTTCCAATGAGAAATCACTAAGTATTTCAAGAACTACTTTATCCTGCCCTTCCCCAGGGCAAGCTTTTCCTTCAAGGACAAGGGCAAGGCAATTTATCTCCCTGAAATATCAGTATTTACATTCCTCAATCAATCACGGCTCGAGCCAAACCAGTCGCTGGGAAATCCTGTTGCCAAAACCTGCGATTTTAATCTTAAGTATCAGAATTTCAGGATTCCTTCTCCCCTGAAAGGACTCTCTTGCTGGAACTGTGAGATATTCTCAGCATTTATTCTATCCTTTCAGGTGGCAGAGAACAGCAGAGTCTGGAAGGCTGTCTTCACACAACACAAAGTAAACGTACAAAACATTCCACTAGACGTAAAGGCCATTAGATGGCTTTAAAAAAAAACATTATATAAATTCTGTCTCGGGCAACAGTCTCCAACCTTTTGGAGCCTGAGGGCACCTCTGGAATTCTAGAACAAGGTGGTGGGTGGAGCCACAAAATGGCTGCCACACAAAGCGAAGTCAACCACAAAATGGCTGCCACACGAGACGAAGCCAACTGCAAAATGGTTGCCACAGAAGGCAGAGCCAACTACACAGAGGAAGCAGAAGTGTGGGGAAGAAGAGGGGTAATCTTAAAAAATACTCTGGGAAAGAGGAGCGAGAGAATCAAACCAACACTGTGGTGGAAGCTGACACTGAAACAATGTTATTTAATCTCCACAGCCAATTGAATCTCCAGTGGCCAGTTCAAACCCACCTGCCCCCATCCAGGTTCTAAAATCACTTTGTGGGTGCTGGGAAGTGTTGGCATGGCAGGCACCCCGGCAGTCATTGGTCCCACACTGGGGACATCTGATCTAGGGGCATGAACTATGGCTACATTCTAGCCATGACACAGGTCAACTATTTGGTAGAGATTATTATTATTATTATTATTATTAACTTTATTAATGTTTATTTAATCTCTCTAAGTTAATTTTGTAAGTAGAAACATTGTATGCTGTTAATGCACTGACTTCTTTATCTAATTACAAAATGTCTTTCTCCTTAATTAATCACTCGTTGTCCAGTTTCTTTATGAGCATCATTTTTGCTTCCAATTAAGCATCTTTATCAGCAGTGTGGTTGATTTGGAACCTCTTCGTTTATTACCCGGTCACTCAACTCAATTAAATGTTAGTTGTATACTTATCACTTAGGGAAATGACAACAATGTAACCCAATGTTACCTACGCTAGTTAATTTTTTCTGTGTGCAACGCGGAAATGTTCACAAGCTTTTATTGACGTATGTACCAAATTCTCAATAAACTCTTTTTCTTCTTTAAAAAACAAAGAAACTATGGCTACATTCTGAAGTTCATCCAAGGTGTATACTCTCTAAAATATATTCAATCTCCCCCTGCAAGTATATATTTTGGGGGAATACAGCTAATGAACATATGAACATATGAAGCTGCCTTATACTGAATCAGACCCTCGGTCCATCAAAGTCAGTATTGTCTTCTCAGACTGGCAGCGGCTCTCCAAGATCTCAAGCTGAGGTTTTTCACACCTATTTGCCTGGACCCTTTTTTTTGGAGATGCCGGGGATTGAACCTGGGACCTTCTGCTTCCCAAGCAGATGCTCTACCACTGAGCCACCGTCCCTCCCCAAATGGCAGAGATTCTAGTTTTGGGCAGGGTTGCCAGGTCTCCCCTCCCCTTAGCAGGCGGTGGGAGGGTAGGTGGCCACATCCAGGTTGGGAAAGTTCAGGAGATTTGAGGATAGGGTTGCCAGCCTTCAGGTGGGGTAAAAAAAGGGTAAAAACCTCTGCGAAAGACCAGCCTCAAAAATTCATACAAAACTTACCCGTGCTTTATAAGTAAGAAACAATGCAAAAATATAAAGTGAAATTAATCACAAAAAAGAACACAAACCACGCCCACACACCCAAGTCTCACAGAAAGCGAATCAACGCCAGTTCGTCCAAGAGATAGGTCCAGGTAGTGGCAAAGGTAGATTCTTCTGAGGAGTCCAATGCCCCAATATGTCTTCACAGGTACTTGATGAAACAGTCCAGCACAGCAAGGCACACATAAAACGCAACAGGGTTGGTACCATTGCTAAGAATTCTGAAGCTCTGCTCTTTTGGAAAATGTATAATGGCATTGTGAAGCTTGTAGAAGCTCTCGTGTGAAAAAGGGGATCAAGTACAACCCTGTCACATTTTATGTGTGCCTTGCTGCACTGGACTGTTTCATCAAGTGTTGCTTATTAGTGTTAATGCAATTGTGCCTGGCTTTATTGTATTTGGCTATTGTACTGTATAAGGGTTTCTCTATATGTAAGAAAAGGCAATGAGTATTTGATTAATTCTGTTTTTAGTATTTTTTTTCTCATTGTCTTAATGGCTTCTACCATTTTAGTTCCTGTTTGTATTTTTATTTATTGTTTCATTATGCCATTAAAGTTCTTGAACTTGCTAATATCATTTCATTAACTGGTCACTATAACCGTGTGGCTGTATTTTTCTTCGTCTCTAAGTGACCTCTCTCTGTTTTGACCCGACTGGGGATTGGCAGCCCTGTCTTGGAGGGTTGGCTACATCAGGTGTGTGTGGCCTAATATGCAAAAGAGCTCCTGTTAGAATTCCACCCCCGGCCTTCTCCCCCCTCCCCTTGCTGACAGTCCACTTCATTCGCTAAGTTCACCTTTTCAACAACTTTCTATCCATATTTTGCATTGGGCAACTAAACCGGGTTAATTCGTAACCTGCCCGTGTTTGCATGATAAATCCTAAGGCGGAGTTCGGCAAGGCCCACTGGCTGCCCGGGGAAGCTGCCATGGGAGGAGATGATATCAGAACTCAGTGGGCACATTTCCAGAACAGCTCACTCAAAAGTTTTCTTCTTTTCTTCCTGCCTGAAAGGTCAGGGTGTCCTGTCCCCTCCCCCCTTCAGCTTTCTCATGGTGCCCTTTGTGCTTGGAGAGGAGATATGTTCCGTTCGGAAGGTTCTGTAATGACCGTACTTTGACTGGTTCACCCTTTCAGGCAGAGGGAAAGCAAAACTCACCCTGCCTGCCGTTTAAGACCAAGCTGGGGTGGGGGGGTGGGGAGGCACTGGGTACGAAAGAACCAATGGTCTGATACAGCCAATCAGGCGGGCCACCTGGTAGGATTCAGAATTTTTCTTCAAATGAGGGAGAAGTGTGACTTAGACTGCAAGCTCCTAAGGGCAGAGTAGGGTTGCCAATCCCCAGGTGAGGGCAGGGGATCCCCCGGTTTAGAGGCTGTCCCCCCGCTTCAGGGTCGTCAGAAAGCGGGGGGGGGGGAGAGAAATGTCTGCTGGGAACTCTATTATTCCCTATGGAGATTTATTCCCATAGAAAATCATGGAGAATTGATCTGCGGGTATCTGGGGCTCTGGAGGGGCTGTTTTTTGGGGTAGAGGCACCAAATTTTCTTTATAGCATCTAGTACCTCTCCCCGAAATAGCCCCCAAGTTTCAAAAAGATTGGACCAGGGGGTCCAATTCTATGAGCCCCAAAAGAAGGTGCCCCTATGCTTCATTATTTCCTATGGAAGGAAGGAATTGAAAAGGTGTGCCGTCCCTTTAAATGTGAGGGCCAGAACTTCCTTTGAAGTTCAATTATGCTTGTCACAGCCTTGATCTTGGCTCCACCCCTAATGTCTCCTGGCTCTACCCCCAAAGTCTCCTGGCTCCACCCCCAAAGTCCCCAGATATTTCTTGAATTGGACTTGGCAACCCTAGGGCAGAGACTTGATTTTGTGTGTGTGTGTGTCTGTGTAAGGCCTGCTCACGTGCATTGATTGCACTGTGAACAACAATGTTGTTACCAGCGTTCCCTCTAAGCTGAGTTAGCGTGAGCTAGCTCACAAGTTTTTAGCCTCCAGCTCACACGTTTTTGTCTTAGCTCAGGAAAAATGGCCCCAGAGCACAATATTTTATGACGTAGCTCACAACTTTAATGCCAGTAGCTCACAAAGTAGAATTTTTTGCTCACAAGACACTGCAGCTTAGAGGGAACATTGGTTGCTACCCCCGGTGTGACAAATAATAATGATTTTTGCATATAAAAGCTTGTTCCTAACATTCTATCCTGTCGCCACAACATTCTGTCAGATGTAAAAACATTTTTGCATATTTTTTTAAAAAAATCACATAATGACAACGTTGGAGTATGTTAGCTTCGATGTGACACCCTTTTGTGCTACTGCTGTCAAATTCCCAGTTCTGAGGATTTCATCTGGCTCTTTTCCAGACTTGCAGTTGTGGCGCTTCAACCGTGAGTAATGGGAACTGGCTATGCTCAGTTCCCCAGATAAGCACAATTGCCATTTTGTACAAATGAGGTAACACATGTGTTCTTTGATACACACAAATGGGGCAATACGTGCGGCTTTGATATACACAAACATTCCCCTGGAAATCGGGCAGTTCTTAGTGTGTAGTGGGACAAAAAATGAACAATCGAAAAGGGCCGACGTGGACTTCTGAATGCCCTAGGGAGCAACTTTGAGTGACAAAAACGTGCACACACATACATGTACAGACACCCCAGTAAACACCTAATTGCATTGCTCATACATGCATGTGAATTACAATCACATACCACTGTGCAGTTCTAAATTTCCTTTTCACAAAAGCCCGGCTCTGTTGACCCCAGCAGAGTAGAACTAGTCCGTTTGAGAGCCAGTTTGGTGCAGTGATTAAGTGTGCGGACTCTTATCTGGGAGAACCAGGTTTGATTCCCCACTCCTCCACTTGCACCTGCTGGAATGGCCTTGGGTCAGCCATAGCTCTGGCAGAGGTTGTCCTTGAAAGGGCAGCTGCTGTGAGAGCCCTCTCAGCCCCACCCACCTCACAAGGTGTCTGTTGTGGGGGAGGAAAATAAAAGAGATTGTGAGAGATTGGAGTGGAGGGCAGGATATAAATCCAATGTCCTCTTCTCTGAACCTGGGGGTTCCATTTTAGCCATTCAGATTGATAGCCACTGGTGGACCTCTAGGTTTGCTAGACTCCCCTCCCCTCGGGCCAAGGGAACTCCTGGTTTTGCAATGTGCTTCCCCACCACCATCCAGCTGGCTAGCGGGCGGGAAGTCCCACCTGCAATTGGCCCCAAAAGTGATCTGATGACATCACCTGGTAGTTGCACAGTGACGCTCTGGCTTCTGGGCAAAACTTTGTGGTAAAATCAGCTACAAACCATAGAGTTTTGCCCAAAGAATATCACTCCTAGACATCTGCAGTGTGATGATTTCACTTCTGGTTGATGAAGAAGATTCCAGAATGGGTCCTGGATTTTCCTGGCAGCAGCCAGATAGGATCTGTCAACCCTATTGACCTCTCCTGTCTATATAGATCAGATCCCTTTTCAAAGCTATCATAACTATCTGCCACCACTAGACTGGGTAGAGTAAATCCTTTCATTTAATGACATTCACTGTGCAGAGAAGAGCTAAATTCAAGTCAAGCCGCATCTTAAAAGACCAGGGGTGGCCAAACTTGTTTAACATAAGAGCCACACCAAATAAACATCAGATGTTTGAGAGCCACAAGACATGAACATCAAATGTTTGAGAGCCGCAAGGAAGGAAGGAAGGAAGGAAGGAAGGAAGGAAGGAAGGAAGGAAGGAAGGAAGGAAGGAAGGAAGGAAGGAAGGAAGGAATAATAGAGTTGGAAGGGACCTCCAGGGTCATCTAGTCCAACCCCCTGCACAATGCAAGAAGGGAGGGAGGAAGGAAGGAAGGAAAATACATGGGGAGGAAGGAGGGAGAAATGGAAAGAAAGCAACTTTAACTTTAAATGCATTCTCCAAGCTGGCTGATGGGATGGTGGGAGCTTCAAGAACCACATAATATGTATGAAAGAGCCACATGTGGCTCGTGAGCCACAGTTTGGCTACCCCTGTTAAGATAACCATAACTAGATTTTAGGGATATAAGCTTTCAAGAGTCAAAGCAGAGCTGGTCCACGCTGAGGAGCTTATATTTATATGGCCCTTGTCTGCTTTATAAACCAATCCATAGCCCCAGGCTAATCAGAAGGGCTTTCTTTAAAAAAAACGAAAAGATGCAATGCAACGTGGGGGAGGGGGGCAGGGGGAGGTGTTACATGGTTTCTTTGTTCAAACAGTAAAGGAATTCCCAGCCTGGAATGTATAGATTGGCCCTTTAACGAAAACAACCCCCAGGGCCCAGAGAAACAAAGTACGCTTTGGTTTTTTTCCCCCTGCACGTGGTGTTTTATGTTATTTCTGAGACAGACAGCCGTTGCCCAGGAGGGGTTAGTATGAAAAATGTATGTGAGGATCGGGAGAAGGGTAGGATGCTAGAAAGAAGCTATCGATCAACTACCTCCAAAGGCCACACAGCTGTGCCAGTTTCCTGCATTTTGTTCCATGGCTGTGTTTTTCTCAGCCTTTGGAAGTGGACGCTGGATTTTTCGTTCTGCGAAACGGCATGGCCCAGCGACCTGAATCGCAGAAACCTTCATAAAGAAAGGGACAGCGGAGGACAGGCGGATCAACTCGATCCGGAGACCACGCAGGCATAACAGATCAGCTTGGAATTGCAACGGTAGAGCCCTCTTTCTTTGCGATGTGAGCAGCCTTTATTTTTCTCCCTCATACCAATGTAGGGGGCCAGCTTGGTGTAGTGAGTATGAGCAGTGGACTCTAATCTGGAGAAGGGGGTTTGATTCCCCACCTCCTCCTCCGCATGCAGCCAGCTGGGTGGTCTTGGGCCAGTCACAACTCTCTCAGAGCTGTTCTCCTAAGAGCAGTTCTCTCAGAGTTCTCTCAGCCCCACCTACTTCATGTGGTGCTTACTGTGGAGAAAGGAAGGGAACAGTGATTGTAAGCGGCTTTCAGACTCCATAAGGTAAAGAAAAGGAAAAAAGGAAAGGTCCCCTGTGCAAGCACCAGCCGTTTACGACTCTGGGGTGACGTTGCTTTCACAACGTTTTCATGGCAGACTTTTTACGGGGTGATTTACCATTGGCTTCCCCAGTCATCTACACTTTCCCCCCAGCAAGCTGGGTGCTCATTTTACTGACCTCGGAAGGATGGAAGGCTGAGTCAACCTTGGGCTGCCTACCTGAATCCAGCATCCATCGGAATCGAACTCAGGTCGTGAGCAGAGAGTTCAGATCACAGTACTGCAATATTGCTGCTTTACCACTCTGTGCCATGGGGCCGCTAAGGTAAAGAAAAGCCGCATACAAAAACCTTATTTTCTTCACCATCACTGGTCCAACAGGTTCCGCAGGTTTAAAGTAGTCCTTCAAAAAACCTGCGAAGCCTCTTTGGCCAGGGATGAAACAGATGTATGCAAGCTCAACAATGATAGGTCTATGCCACTTTCAAACTTGCTGCTTGCTTACAGTCTCAGTATTGTTAAGAGCATTTGCTCTGCAACATTACTACTTTTGGGGTCTTAGTTAATCTGAGTCATTTCTGTATTTTATGGGGCATCACGCTTTTAAAAGATGGACCAATGTGACAATCCAACACCAAGCCAAACCAACCTGTGGTCTCCTCACCTGTCCTTAAATGAAGTTGTCCTGCTGTTGGCATTCACACACAAACACGGAAACGCTTCCATCTCTCCTGTTGTCTCAGTATTTCACATAAGAAAAGAGCCGTTGCACTCTAGACTTGGGTAGGATTGCATCTACAACCTCATGAGCAGCACAGATTGTAAAATGAAATGCGCTAAAGTACTACTGGAAATTTAAAGAAGATTTGCATAATAACTTTTCTCCTCATTTTTTTGGGGTATGATAGACTGTCCTTTTTCCTCGTGGCTTTAGAGTTGCCAGCCCCCAGGTGGGCCCTGGAGATCTCTTACTCTTACCACTGATCTCCAGCTGGCACAGATCAGCTGCCCTGGAGGAAATGGCAGCTTTGAGGAGTGGACTCCATGTCACTGGACCATGCTGAGGCTCCTTGCCTCCCCACCCCACCCCCTCTCCTGGATCCACTCCCAAAGTCTCCAAGTATTTTCTAGTGCAGACTTGCCAACCCTACTTCAAAAACTGAAAGGGAGGAAGACTTGAACAAAACAGACGGACCAAAGCAAGCCAAGAGGTAAAGCCATCTTGGGACATGGCCAATCATGAGGGCGGATCATCTTGGAATTTGGTATGTCATGGACGGAGCCATCTTGAAAACGGTTCAGGTGAAGTTCTTTTAGAATTTGGCCTGTTATGGGTAGCCTTCCCAAGCCTCCCGCCCTGGCGGGAGAATACTGGATTTTCAGCCTCTTTTCCCGCTTTCCATAACTCTGGAAGCGGGGGGAGGAGGGGGGAATGGCGCCAAGGAGCATTTGCGTCGTCCGGGGAGGAGGTGCTGAGCCTGGCAAGGGAAATCTTGAGAAGGGAGGCTGGCTCGCCAGCGAGCGGGTGGAGGTGGCTGCCGAACGCAGGCGGGTCTTGACGGACTCCAATGCCCGATGCTTCTCCTCCTCCCTTCCCTTCCCACCCAGCCCCGTTGCAGCAGCCGTTCTTCCTTTTCGCAAGCTGCTTCCCGCGCCCAGTCAGCTGGCTGGGGGGGGGGGGGAGGAGAGAAGCCCCGCCTGCAAAGGACCATGTGCCTTTGCACCTCCGGAGGCTTGATTGCAAGGCTCCACTTTGGGATGGTGTGACTGCTGCTGTAAAGAAGCTGGCAGCAACTCGTGAGTAGAAAGGCCAGTCCCTCGCTTCAGTTGCCAGAAAGGGGGGGGGGGGGAGGGAGGAGGAGAGGGAAACGTCTTCATTATTCCCTATGTGGAGATCAATTCTCATAGGGTATAATGGGGAATTAATCTGGAGGTTTTGGGGGCTCTGGGGGAGCTGTTTTTTGAGGTAGAGGCACCAAATTTTCAATATAGTATCTAGTGCCTCTCCCCAAAGTACCCTCCAAGTTTCAAAACGATTGGACCAGGGGGTCCAATTCTATGAGCCCCAAAAGAAGGTGCCCCTATTCTTTGTTATTTCCTATAGAAGGAAGACATTTTAAAAAGTGTGCTGTCCCTTTAAATGTGATGGCCAGAACTCTCTTGGAGTTCAATTATGCTTGTCACACCCTTGTTCTTGGCTCCGCCCCAATGTCTCCTGGCTCCACCCCCAAAGTCTCCTGGCTCCTCCCCCAAAGTCCCCAGATATTTCTTGAATTGGACTTGGCAACCCTAGTTATGGGTAGAGCCATCTTGGAAACCTTGGAACCTGGTCTGGTCAGACATGGCGCCATCTTAGGACCTGGATTTCCCAGGCTCATCGAAACTGTATACAAATCGCCTAGCAGAAAATGGTTACAATGGCAGACTAGCATTGCCAGGGCCCTCTTGGCAACCAGCAGGGGATGGGGGGGGACCTACAGGGAGCAGCAGGAAGGTCCATCCAATGTGCATCGATGTATGCCCATCGCTGACCACGTGACCTGGAAGTGACATCACCACTTCCAGGACACCAGCGTGACGCTCTGGTATTTGAGCAAAAACCGTATGGTAGATTTGGCTTCTACCGTAGAATTTTTGCCTAAATATCAGAGCATCACCCTGGCAACCCAAATGTGAGATATGAATGCAAAAAAAAAGGTCTGAAGAGCAGTTTATGTACTAAATTCCACTTTTGTATAAACATTTATCATAAATAAATTTTTAGTATACATATTTAGGATAAATAAATCTATCCGCTTTTCCATCCAGCACAAGAGGCCCAAGGAAGCCAACAGTGTAGCATATATACCGAAAAAAATGTGTTACAAATCAGGCAATTGGTGGTTCTGATCTTACCTAGCCTTGATCTCTCTCTCTCTCTCTCTCTCTAACCTACCTACCCATCCATCCATCCATCCATCCATCCATCCATCCATCCATCCATCCATCCATCCATCCATCCTGCCCTTCCTACAAAAGCAGGCTCTGGGCAGGTTCCATCAAAGAATCAAAGAAATAAAACAGTTAAAAACAAGTTAAAATTACAGTATAAAAACAGCTAAAAAAGCAGATTAGACCAGGCCTCGGATTCAGTGGGAGCTCACAGGAGCACAGCTCCTGAACCTTTCTGAGAGTTCTACCTCCTCCTTCTGAGAGTTCCAACTCCTTGTCCATTGAATAGTATGTGCAGCTGCATAACAATCCCTAGATGAGCTCCACTACCTATTTTTCTACAAAGCGACCCCTGAATTAGACTAAGAGAAACTCTGCCTCTACAGTAGTGATCTATCAATCCAAAAGTCCATCAGATCTCAAGTTGCTGGAATTGGGGGGGGGGGGGGGGGAGTCTAATAACAGGTGACTTCTGCTGCCTCAATTGGTTAATCCTCAAATTCCAGAGTTTGAGCAAGTCTCTATCTTTCAGCTGCTTTGTGTGTGAAAGGCAGGGGGGTTTTTTGTAGAAAAAAGCCCAGCAGGAACTCACTTGCATATTAGCCCATGCCCCCTGACATCACCATTGGTTTGCACAGGGCTTTTGTTGTAGAAAAAGCCCAGCAGGAACTCATTTGCATATTAGGCCACACCCCCTGACAGCAAGCCAGCCAGAACTGTGTTCCTTCTCAAAAAAAGGCCCTGGTGAAAGGTCTTTGCATTGCCACAATCATTTGAACCCATGCGTGCTGAAGAAAATGTAACTTCTGTAGAGACGCTGGGGAGAATGCTGGATCCTGGAAAATGGGAACTCAAGCAACTGACACTAGCCAACACTAATTTATCCATTTACTTTATACTTTGGGGAGTGCAGACAGGATGGTGCAGTGTTCAGGTTGCCAATCCCCAGCCAGGGTCAGGGGAGAAGAAGAAGACTGCAGATTTATACCCCGCCCTAATCTTTGAATCAGAGACTCAGAGTGGCTTACAATCTCCTATATCTTCTCTCCCCACAACAGACACCCTATGAGGTGGGTGGGGCTGAGAGGGCTCTCACAGCAGCTGCCCTTTCAAGGACAACCTCTGCCAGAGCTATGGCTGACCCAAGGCCATTCCAACAGCTGCAAGTGGAGGAATGGGGATTCAAACCCGGTTCTTCCAGACAAGAGGCCGCACACTTCACCACTACACCAAACTACAGTAAACGACACCAAACTACAGCATAGCATCTGGTGCCTCTCAAGTTTCAAAAAGATTGGATCAGGGGGTCCCACTCTACGATCCCCAAAAGGAGGCGCCCGTATTCTTCATTATTTCCAAATGGAAGGAAGGCATTTAAAAGGAGCACGGTCCCTTTAAATGTGATGGCCAGAACTCCCTTCAGAATCCACCGTGCTTGTCACAACCTTGCTCCTAGCTCCACCCTTAAAAGTCTCCTGGCTCCACCCCCAAAGTCCCCAGATATTTCCTGAGTTGGACCTGGCAACTCTCATAGCCATCCTGCTTGCAGCTTTCTTTCTCATGTGAACAGAATGATGGACTAGATGGGCCTTTGGTATGATCCAGGATGGCTTTTCTGATATTCTTATGCTTTCCCACCTCCAAAGCAGCTTACATTCTCCTGTCCTCCATTTTATGTTCCCCGCAACCACCCTGCAGCGTAAGTTAGTCTGAGAAAGAATCAGGTCCTCTAAAGAGCCTCAAGGCAACAATGAGGGTCTAAACCTGTTTCTCAAATGCTAGTACAATTCTCTAACTACTGTGCTGCACGTGCCAAAATGGGGACAGAATAAGGATCCAAGACTTCTGATTTAGAACAACGGACTGTCTCCGTTAAGAAAGAATAGGATGAGTGGCTGCACGCCAAGGGGCAGATTTTTGCACTGCGATGGCATGCCTGTCTTAAATGGATTGATTTCAATGGGCTTATCTCTGCACAGGGCTAAAATCAGTCCCCGAGTGTTTTGAAAAAAAAAAATGAAGTGCTATTTTAATTTCTTCTTCCAGTTCTAGAGTGGGATTTTTGGCACCACAGAAAAATGGAAAAATTCATTTGGGCAGATTGAGTTACAAAGGATAACCTCCCCTCAGAGTGAAATCAATAAAAAAAGTCAGACACCCACCCATCGTAAAGAAGGATAGTTGTTTTGATTTGGACTGCTTTCCATTGAAAAGTAGCAAAGTGAAGATTCGATAGAACAAGGAAATACTGAAGAGGCA
The DNA here is from genome assembly GCF_032191835.1 of Heteronotia binoei. Taxonomy (NCBI): domain Eukaryota; kingdom Metazoa; phylum Chordata; class Lepidosauria; order Squamata; family Gekkonidae; genus Heteronotia; species Heteronotia binoei. The sequence goes on along the minus strand of NC_083242.1, from coordinate 13,956,198 downwards.
CACTCAAACCGTATGCTATGGCTTGGGAACATCTCCGCTGTCCAGAGCAGACGTATCACCACTTTTCCTCATTGCCAAAAGAGGGGGGAATGAAACCCAGCAGTCAGTTCCAGACGCCAGTTTTAAATATTGGTATTGGAACTCCAATTATAAGAAATTTTAAATATTGGAATGCCAATTATAAGAAATTTTAAATATTGGTATTGGAACTGCAATTATAAATAATTTTAAATATTGGCATTGGAGCTCCAATGATAGGAAAATAAAGAGACTGGAAATATTCTGTTTTTCCTTACTCTCCCTCTTCTCACAGATCAATGTGGATGAATAAAAACAGCCCTTTAAAATGTCATAATTTAAAAAAAAATCACTCACCCTGTAATAAAATGACTCCAAGAAATACCCCAAAAGCCATCAGATGTGCAATAAAAATCATACCAGCCGAGTCAATAATTAACAAAGCAAAATTAAGACTTTGTGAATTCGTTCAGTGCAATTAGCAGCAATGTAGTAATTTAAAGGGCCAGGGACCTTTGCCTTCATTTAAATCTGACATGGGTCTCTGCATATGTCTTCTTTCATTGTCCATTAAATCAAAAATCAAGAGTACAGTTTCCACAATGGGAAAACCTAAAATACTTGGTCTTTTCGACGAGAGATTTTGTAAACCAAAGATGACAAGGCATGAGGGGTGGAATAGAGAGGGGAAAAGTCTACGAAGAAACATTTTTAAAAGCCTAAATATAATTTTGCAGGCACTGCTTTACAAGTAGTGTAAAATGCAGCATCGGGGCAAACTATAACTTTACATGTTTATAGCATTAAATTGCACTTTAAAAAATTTACAGGCAGCTTCGGACAGCGGCAAATTTGCCTTGAGCGAGTGGTGTGCGCGGGCTTAACCCTTTTCTCGCTGCCCACGTTCGCTCACACAATTGCTTCTCCTTGCTGTCTTCCACCACACACATACACGCACTGTTCCAGAAGTGTCTCTGCAACAGCAAAGATGTACTCGGAACCCCACAGGGAGCAAGCAGCTCAGAGGAGAGGGTAAAATTGCTGCCACTTAGAAGGTCAAGTTCCCGTTCCTTGATCGTATTTCCATTCCAAACTGCATCCTCCGAAGACCGCTTTTCATTTGGGAGGACGCTTCGTTATGTACATGTCTAGCTTGCTCCATCCATCTATTACGTTTTACCTTTCCCACAAAGGGGGTCCGGGCGGCGTATCTGGCTTTCCCTCCTCATTGTTATCTCACAATTACTGGGTGAAGCAGGTAAGGGGGATGGGCTCAGGGGTAGAGCCTGCAGAAGTTCTCAGGTTCAGTCCCCAGCATCCAGGGCCGGCTCTAGACTGTCTGGCACTCTAGGCCAGGGATGGCCAAACGTACTTAACATAAGAGCCACACAGAATAAATGTCAGATGTTTGAGAGCCACAAGATATGAGCGTCAGATGTTTGAGAGCTGCAAGTCAAGATGGAAGGCAGGCAAATAGATGTGGGAAGGGAGAGGTGGAAAGAAAGCAACTTTAACTTTAAATTGATTCTCCAAGCCAGGCCAGCTGGTGATTTAAAGAGAGAAATGTCTTATCCAAGCTGCCCGATGTGGGTTTTGAGAGTCACACAATATGTGTGAAAGAGCCACATGTGGCTCCTGGGCCACAGTTTGGCCACCCCTGCTCTAGGCAAGGCTAATTTCTGGTGCCCCCTCCCCCCCGCACTGATAACATCACCGAGTCACATGGGAGGTGCCTAGTTTGTCACCCCCAGAAGGCTGGCGCCCTAGGCAACAGCCTAGTTTGCCTCGTGGCAGGGCCGGCCCTGCCAGCATCTCTAGCTAAAAGGATCAGGTAGGAGGAGATGTGAAAGACATCTATCTAAGAGCCTAGAGAGCCGCTGCCGGTCTGAGCAGACAGGACCAACCTTGATTCATCAAGGGTCTGATTCAGTATAAGGCAGCTTCATATATTCACATATATGGCCCAAGGTCACCCAGCTTCCTGGTAGCATTTGAACTCGGGTTTCCCCGGACATACTAACCCCTACCCCAGTGGATTTGTGAATGGCCAGACAAATTAATCTATGAACATTGTTTTTAAAAAACTCTCTTGATTGTCATGTGGTTAACTCAAACATTTAGGGCAGAATCAAATCTCTTCCTTTTTGCCCACAAATCCGCAAGGACAACTTCTGTTCCACTTAAATCAGCTTATAAATGAAGGTGTCAAAGCATCCTGATAGGAAGATGCCCCCCAACTGTAAATGCCCCCCTCACTTTCTAATCTGCACTTCATATTAACAGTTCAAAGAGGCTCAAACCGGCCTCCACCCCCAGTCCATTGTATTCCTGTGCAAGGAGATAAGGAGAAAGTTCAACACCACCTATTCTAAAAGCAAGATAGCATTGCTACTATATTTACTCAAATGCAAGGCTAGGTATTTTTCCAGGTATGTCATTTTTTTTTAAGTGAGAGGGTTGTCTTACATTCCACACAAGTTACAGTTATGTCCAGTAATAATTGTACATGTGTGTGTGTGTGTGTGAGAGAGAGAGAGAGAGAGAGATTTTTAGTGGCAGGTCATCTATACAGTAGTGGCGGGGGGGACCTCTGAAATTTGTCCTGGATTCATGCCCAGCAGCAGTGGCAGCTATCTTAGAGTGGACAGGGAATGTGTGGGAAGCAGCATGAGGGAGAAGGGAAGAGACAACAGGCTAAGTTTTCATGAAGTCACAAATCCCTCTCTCTGGACCGTTGCCTCAGTGCTGATGGACATCCTGAATACTCCCAACTGAGTAAGTGTGAGAGAAAGGTTCTAATCCAGCCTTCTCCCTGACATTCTAGTTTTCTACATGCAAGGAATGCTTTTCTGAAAAAGACCAACAGACTCGAACTGGAGTAACTCAGTGAGTAAATGGAGTAAAACTGTAAATGTGCTAGACCGGGGCTGGCCAATCTGTGGCTCTTTCACACATATTGTGTGGCTCTTCAAGCCTCCACTGCCCCATCCACTGGACTGGAGAAGGCATTTATTTAAATCACTTCATCAAGTCAGCAGGTGGCTTGGAGAATGCATTTAAAGTTAAAGTTGCTTTCTTTCCACCTCTCCGTCTATTTTTCTCCCTCCCTCCCTCTCTTCCTTCCAACATCTGACTTCTTGTCTTGCGGCTCTCAAATATCTGACATTTATTCTTTGTGGCTCTTACGTTAAGCAAGTTTGCCCCCTTCCCCCCCCCCCCCCCCGCTCAGAATACGGTGTCAACTCTTCCTCATTTCCCTTTATCCTGCAACCGACAGCTGCCCCTTTAAGACCAACAAAGTTTTATTCTGGGTGTGAGCTTTCGTGCGCAGACACACTTTGTCAGACAGAATGGAATGAGACTCACCCCGATGGATTTGACAGTTTCAAGTGAAGCGGCTTCCCCCCTCCCTGAGGGACATGACCCCTTGGTCACAGGAAGCAGCAGGGGTGGAATTCTAGCAGGAGCTGCTTTGCATATTAGGCCACACCCCCTGCTGTAGCCAATCCTCCAAGAGCTTATTAAAAAGAGCTCTGTAAGCTCCAGAAGGATTGGCTACATTAGGGGTGTGTGGCCTAATATGTAAAGGAGCTCCTGCTAGAATTCCACTCCTGGGAAGTGGCCTCATTCTAATCCAGTGGATTGCCATTGTGACAGACAGTGGATCTCCAGGATCTCAGGCAGGGAAGCAGCTTTCCTGACTTCAACTAGCAAGGAGGAGCCTTTTAACTAGAGATGCTGAGGACTGAACCTGAACTCTCCTGCATGCCAAGAGGTTGCAGAGAACACAGGGAGCCATGAAGCTGCCTCTGTATGCCAGACCTTAGCTCCCAGCTAGCTGAGTTTTGTCTGCTTTGACTGACTATGGCTCTCCAGGTTTTCAGGCAGAGGAAAGATCTTTCCTAATTTCAATTACTTGAGGCTCTTTTCACTGGGGATGCTGAGAACCAGGGCTTTTTTTGTAGCAGGAACTCCTTTGCATATTAGGCCGCACCTCCCTGACGTAGCCAATCCCCCAAGAGCTTACAGGCTCTTTGTACAGGGCCTATTGTAAGTTCCAGGAGGATTGGCTACATCAGGGAGGTGTGGCCTAATATGCAAAGGAGTTCCTGCTACAAAAAAAGCCCTGTGTGAGAACTGAACCTGGGATTTTCTGCATGCATATCATGCGCCCTACCTCTGCATCACAGTCCCCACACCTTGGCCCTTCGATGGTTACTGGCTGCCTCTGGAGGATGAGGGACACTTGAGTGTCCCTTGTTTCTGACGTGCCACCTCTTAGATGTGTGTATTTTTTGTGCAAGAAGGTGGCAGCATGTGTGCCAGCGTGCATCGCTGACAACTCATGAGGGATGAGGTGTTCTCTATCTGCTGCCATGAAGGGCCAGAGATGATTGTCCTTTTCCTCCGTGGAGGAATATACACAAGGTATACTACTCCCCCCTCTCCTGAGGTTTAAAAAAAAAGTAATGGTAGTTCCCTGTGCAAGCACCAGTTGTTTCTGACCCTGGGGTGACGTCGTATCATGACGTTTTTGCGGCAGACTTTTTACGGGGTGGTTTGCCATTGCTTTCCCCAGTCATCTACACTTTCCCCCAGCAAGCTGGGGACTCATTTGACTGACCTCAGAAGGATGGAAGGCTGAGTCAACCTGGAGCCGGCTACCTGAACCAGCTTCCGCTGGGATTGAACTCAGGTCGTGAGTAGAGGGCTCCGACTGCAGTACTGCAGCTTTACCATTCTGTGCCACAGGGTTTTACCAGAATGCAAAAATCGGCATGCATTTCTTTAAAAGTTGCATAAACCAGTGTGTGTTAAATTACCTCTTCTTGCTCACAGATCTCTCCTGCCCCAAACTAAAAAGGTAAAGGTAGTCCCTCTGTGCAAGCACTGAGTCGTTACCAACCCATGGGGTGACGTCACATCACGACATTTTCTTGGCAGACTTTTTATGGAGTGGTTTGCCGTTGCCTTCCCCAGTCATCTACATTTTAGGGTCCTCATTTTACCGACCTCAGAAGGATGGAAGGCTGAGTCAACCTGGAGCTGGCTACGTGAACAAAACTACCCGACTCCTTATAAGAGAACACCCTGGCTTCCACATGCCCTTTAGTGCTTTGCAAAATCCGATCACCAGATAAGATGGCAAAACACGGGAGCTGCCCTTTCTTCTCATAAAGGTTAATTTCATCTTGCAGCATGAAAGGCATGACACAAGGGGATTTTGTTGGGAAGGATCCAGCTCAGCCAAAACTCTGCTCTCCGGTTTTTGGCTAAGAACAATCACAAAGACCTTGTTGTGAACCCTCCTCCCAACCCTTTCGGTTAATCTCGGAAGGCATAAGGACCTCTATCTGAAAAAATATGGCAGGGTAGAAGAACTCCTGAGTGGGTCTGCTTTCTTCTTGTCATTCATGCTGGAAAAACCAATTGTCTTGAAGTCTCAAAAGACTGCGTACACAATTAACAATGCAGCGGACTAAAAGAAGTATTTGTGCATTCAATTCCAACATTAAGCATATATGCTGGATTACACCGAAAAGTATAGATCAGGGGTGGCCAAACTCGCTTAACATAAGCTACATAGAATAAATGTGAGATGTTAGAGAGCCGCAAGACATGAACATAAGATGTTTGAGAGCTGCAAGACAAGGAAGGAAGGAAGGAAGGAAGGAAGGAAGGAAGGAAGGAAGGAAGGAAGGAAGGAAGGAAGGAAGGAAGGAAGGAAGGAAGGAAGGAAGGAAGGAAGGAAGGAAGGAAGGAAGGAAGGAAAATGGGGGAGGGATGGGGAGAGAGGTGAAAAGAAAGCAACTTTAAGTGCATTATCCAAGCTGCAGGCTGCTTGGCTTAGAAAAGTGATTTAAAGAGACAAATGCCTTCTCCAAGCTGGCTGACAGGGCGGTGGGGGCTTTGAGAGCCACACAATATGTGCGAAAGAGCCACATATGGTTCCTGAGCTGCAGTTCGGCCACCCCCCCGTGTAGATCAAGAGAAATCAAGATATCTGAAGAAGTGAGCAGTGACTCATGAAAGCTCCTACCCTGCCACAAATTTTGTTAGTATTTAAAGTGCTACTGGACTCTTGCTTTTTTCTACCGCCACTAAAAGGTAGTAGTAGCCGGAAAGCAGGGAAAGACAACACATACTCTCCCCCTGATGTCCTCTCCCTCCCCCCCCCGCCCCCGGTTCACTGTTTCTGTACATGAAGGCTCCGTTTATAGCCATCAGGCCGACAGATTGATCCTTCACAATGTTTGTCTTTAAAATTCCCCTCCCTGCTTTTGATAAATTTCCAAAGCTCTTTGGTGCGAGCGCTCAAGACGTCGGAGGCGAGAGAGAGGCTTCCCTATCAAACGGCAGCCAAACACTTCCCATCCACCTAAACAGAGATGAACGTCTGAGAAAACATGATAGGGTGGGCATCCGAAAGAATCCTTAAAAGCATCCCTTTGAAACAAGGGCCGTGTCTTTAGAAAGAGACCAAAATCCTTACAAGCAGCCCTTTGAAACAAGGGCCACGTCTTTGGAAAGAGACCAATGTATCCAGACTGTACTCCAGTGACATTTCTTTTAACCTCTCTCTTGATTTACAGACAGTTCATTGGAGGGGGGGTCTGAGGCGTACGTCTTGCATCCCCCCCATCCACAAAGCATGCCCCTTGTGAAATATGCAGAACTAAGCCATCGCAAGAACAGGTCAAGGGTGCCCACCACTTTTTATTTCCTTCCCAATCTATGACTGACTCCAAAACCTTATTCCAAAGCAAGACCAATGAACCCAAACCAGCCCTGGACAAGCTTTGCACAGAAATATCCAGTCGCAAGCATTTAAGAGCTGGTAGAGAGCGCATAGTGTAGATGACTGGGGAAGGCAATGGCAAACCACCCCGTAAAAAGTCTGCTGTGAAAACATCGTGATGCGACGTCACCCCAGAGTCAGAAACGAATGGAGCTTGCACCTTTACCTTTAGAGAGCACACAACGTGTAAATGTCCTTGCATTATTGTGATGCATAAGCTATTTGATTGGCTTGTTATTGGCATACTCTCTCCGTGGCTAGATAGGTTTGAAAACAGGTGCAGAAAGAAGCGATATTGCTAAGCCCACTAACGTGGGTTTTTTATTGCTCTGCCCATTGGTGACTAACCACAGTCACACTGGAACCCATAAAATGGTTTATATTTTTATTAGGAAATGCTGTTATGGGATGCTGGCAGCCAGAATTGCACTAAAATATAATATCAGAGCTTCTGAAAGGGAAATACGCCGTTCCCCCCCCCCCTCTTGTGCTATTCTGGGGGTCGAATTCCGATAGACTTCCTAACATTGACCTAGATTCTAATTCGGCTACCTCTCCGAGGCAGCATGAACATTTTAGCAAATTCATTTCATTGGCCTCCTGATTTGTCTGTCTCAATCAATCGTAAAGGGATGTGGCTGTTGAGGTTTTTCGCAGCACCTTCCTCCCCATTATTGGTAGGCACTCCAAAAGATGGAAATACCAGTGATAGAAAGTCCATGATATTCATTTCAGCAAGGCAGACACAATTCCCTGGACTATAAGCAGAACCATGTACAGGAAGGGTCTATCACAGGGGTGGCCAAACTGTGGCTCAGGAGCCACATGTGGCTCTTTCATATATATCGTGTGGCTCTTGAAGCCCCCACTGTCCCATCAGCTGGCTTGGAGAAGGCAGTTCTCTCTTTGAATCACTTGGCTTGGAGAATGCTTTTAAAGTTGCTTTCTTTTTACCTCCCCCTCCCAACTGCCTCTCCCCATCTATTTGTTTTCCTTCCTTCCTTCCTTCCTTCCTTCCTTCCTTCCTTCCTTCCTTCCTTCCTTCCTTCCTTCCTTCCTTCCTTCCTTCCTTCCTTCCTTCCTTCCTTCCTTCCTTCCTTCCTTCCTTCCTTCCTTCCTTCCTTCCTTCCTCGTGGCCAGTGTTCCCTCTAAACTGAGTTAGCATGAGCTAGTTCACAGAATTTTAGCCTCCAGCTCACACACTTTTTGCCTTAGCTCAGGAAAAATGGCCTCAGAGCACAATAATTTATGCAGTAGCTCACAACTTTAATGCCTGTAGCTCACAACTTCAATACCAGTATCTCACAAAGTAGAATTTTTGCTCACAAGACTCTGCAGCTTAGACGGAACATTGTTCATGGCTCTCAAACATCTAATGTTCATGTCTTGCTGCTGTCAAACATCTGACATTTATTTTATGTGGTTCTTACATTAAGCAAGTTTGGCCACCCCTGGTCTATCACTTTGAAACCTCTTTGCTGGGGGGGGGGGAGAAGTGACCGGTTCCCCTCTCTCTCTTTCTTTTTTTAATCTTACACACAGGGCTTCCTTTGGTATCCAACCCATTTTTGACTGTTCAATTAATTTCAATTCAATTCATGCCTCTATTGGCATAAAAGCGCTGATAGACTGTTCCATGCCATAACCAGACCACAGTTTCAAAGAATGGCTTCTGAATCTGACTGACGCAGCAGTATTTACAAGCTGCTGGGTTTTATTTTATTTTATTTGCATTCCTAGCAATTCACACGTCCCCGTCTGCTGCACTCGTTGAGTAGTAATAATTTGTGCAGACCCAAATACAACACAGGTTGAGTGCGGGGGAATAAATAACAGTGTGCAACAGGTGCAGAGAGAGATGGAGCCAGGAGAATTAAGTAGCTAAATGTGGTTATTTGGGCTATTTCATCCCCCTCCTCCCAATTTGTGCTATTTCTCAGCAAAATGTTCTCTGCCTGCTCTATATGTTCAGGAACACAAAAGCACACACACCTCCTACTTAGATCAAGATGGGTAGCCTTGCTTGTCTGTCGCAGCAGAAAATGCCAAGAGTCCAGTAGCACCAAAAGACTAATGAATTTTGTGGCAGGGCATGAGCTTTCATGAGTTGAGAAAGGCTCAGGAAAACTCATACCCTCTACAAAATTCGTTAGTCTTTAGGTGCTATACTGGACTCTTGTCTTGACCTTGCACTTAGCATGCTGGCCGCTGTTTAGTGCATTTCTGAACCCAACTGTACCCACCGCATTTCTGCACCCAACTTGAATGATCTGGAATGGCTCTGAAAAGACAGCAGTGGTGTCCAACAGTTGCTCAGGTTTAAGGTTTATTGGATTTATATCCCGCCCTCCCTGCCGAAGCAGGTCAGGGCAGCTCACAACCGAACAATTAAATAGTTAAGCAAAGCAAATTAAACAGTTTGCTCAGAAGCAAAGATTTCTGCCTTTCTGGGCATGGGAGAAAGCAAACCCACTTACACAGCTGGTGCATGGTGAGTGTGCCGACATTGTTAATAAAGGCATGTCTGTTCCAACAATCCTCTTGTTTGCTGGGAGCCTGTGAGTTTCCTACCTTTTTGCAGATCAGAAAACCACTATAAGGGAACATGAAGATCCCTCTATCCCATTCCCAAACACAATCTGGCCAGACATTTTTAGGAAGCTGACAGACAGGGCACCTGTCTCTCTGCAGGGGGCGTTCAGAGATATCCTGCCCCTGAACCTGGAGGCTCCATTTAGCCATCCTGGCTATTTTGTTTTATCGAATATCCCTTTTATCTCAGAGCTGCCAATCGATACGCATTTGCCTAACACCCTTTGGAAGTTATCTAAAACTGAGGCTCTCGTAGTTTCTTTCCTGACAGCCACACGTCAACTGTAGGATGCGTGGTTAGCACAACTATTCCTTCTCATTCTCTGCAAGGCACCCTGCAATCCTCCCTCCCTCCTGAAGAAATACCCTCCAACTCTTTCTCTCCTACTGTCCTCCACACAGCAGAGACAACTTGGCTGCGATTAAAGTCAGTACTATCCCATCTACCTATGGTAGATATATCAGAAAATCCCACTCTCATTAAGACTTTGTACATGCAACTTAAAACAAGTTGATTTATTGTCCCATTCCTCTTTTGCTATACTATATGCCTCAGGTTTCTAGACCCAATTCTGCTCAATATGACAAGTTGCTCAGATGCTGCAAAGGGATGCCGTCTTCTGAATGATTTGTCATCTGAAATAACTGAAAAGGTTGCTTTATTCTTGCGTCTGGTAATCAAGGATCGATCGTCCAATGCACAGCTGTAAAGGACTGGTTTATTTTGTTATTTCTGTATCTCTTTTTTTGCCTTATGTATAATTTGATACATGCCAATAAAGGCTTGTGTTTGTTTGTTGATTAAAGTCAGTATAAAATTCACCCCAGTGGGGGTAGTAGGTTTGTGTGTCTATTGCCTACGCACCCCTTTTTCTTTCCTTTCTGGCCTCTGGGCACCCTGCCCTCCTGATTCATGCGCCCCAGTTCCCTACAAATAGTAGCCCTCCCCCATATAAATTGGCTATCGTGTCCTTTCCTCTTATAGTTTCTTCAGCTCCAACATGCGGCTACTGCGGATCTGTGGACATAAAAGCCCGTCCGTTCACTTCCTCAAACTGCTCAGACGCCACAGAAAAACTGCTGTCTACAGATCAGCCATTGCTTACTTATTGGAATCAATAGTTTTTGATCTGTATGCATGTCAGCATAGGAGACGAAGACCAGTTTTGCACTAGAACTTTAATCCTGGCTTAATCCTGTCCCTGAGCTGACATTCTACACCAGGGGTGGCCAAACTTGCTTAATTTAAGAGCCACCTAGAATAAATACCAGATGTATGAGAGCCACAAGACATGAACGTCAGATGTATGAGAGCCACAAGACAGGAAGAGAAAAACCTTCCTTGGAGGCTTTTAAACAGAGGCTGGCAATGAAGATCCTGTGAATTTAGGGGGAGGTATTTGTGAGTTTCCTGCATTGTGCAAGGGGTTGGACTAGATGACCCTGGAGGTCCCTTCCAACTCTATGATTCTATGGAGGGAGGAAGGGAAGCAAATAGATGGGGGAAACAGAGCTAGAAAGAAAGCAACTTTAACTTTAAATGCATGCTGCCAGCTGGCTTGGCAAAGTGGTTCAAAGAGACAAATGCCTTCTCCAAGTTGGCCATTGGGATGGTGGGGGCTTTAAGAGCCACACAATATGTGTGAAAGAGCCACATGTGGCTCCCGAGTCACAGTTGGGCTTCCCTTGTTCTACACTAAAAGCTCCGGACCAAACCTGGACTCCTGCACATAAGTAAAGTAGCTTAAATCCTATTGATTTCAGTGGGATTGAAACAAGGTACACAAAATTTTGGCTGTGCTCCTTGATGGGGTTGATCACTAAATGCACCTGCCCCAAGTTGGCACATATTAACATGGTTAATGGGTGAAGAGATCCATTGTTAAGCTGTGTGTGCACATGCAAGCAGAAGTGAGGGTTTTGCATTCAAACAGAAAAATGCAAAACAAATGGAAATTTAGAAGCCGTTGCAGAAACGTAGGTAGCTAGATGCATTCCAACAATCTAAGCTCTCATGAAAGAGTGGGACTTCTGATGTGATTCAGACCACAAAGTTCCTAATTAAGACAAAGTATCTTAAACTCCCTGGACGCAACCAGGACAGCCCTAAAACTGCAGTTTCCTATAAAGCCCTTGCAGGGGGTGAAAATCTCATCTGTAAAACAAACAAGTTTGCGCTCTCCGGGATTGCCAGTGCAATCTTGAGAAGCTTGAGAAAAAGATTTGCCGAGAGCATGCGTCGGAAGCAGAAAGTTAGAGCCGACCGTTTCTGCAGCGCTTCATGAAAAAGGACTGCAGATCCCCAGGGAAGGGAGAGACTTTTGACACTATGAATGAATCCAAGGTACCCCAAACGTCCTTCCATAACATGTCTGCTTGGGTTCACAGGATCTCAAACCTGTGGCCACAGGTACATTTCAAAAGAAAAAAGCTCTTTCCTCTTTTAATGTAACCCCCCCCAGCTTAATTCACCTGCTGTAGCTTCCTCTAATAGTTGGTTTCATTCCTGCCTTTCCAGAGCCCCGTTCTTAAGAAAAGCAAAGTGTCTTACCTTGAAGGTGGACCTCCTGCGCCAGCCTCCTCTCTCTTTCACTCTCTCTCCCTCTCTCTGTGCTCTGCCTGATGTTCTCTCTGTGAAAATGAGAAGCGTTTGAGATGGTGTGGTAAGTATATATTGTCTGCAAGTCTGGCCTTAGGGCGTCCAACACACGGCTGTGGTTTACTCCTGCCCCTATAAGGGAAATTCTGTCACATGCCTTGCTGCTCCAAGCGATCCGTATGGCAAAATAGAAAAGGGGGGGGGGAGAAAGAGAAAGAAGGCATAGAACAGAAGATAGATGTGGTGAGGTGAGGGGGGGTGGGAGGGAGAGAAAGAGAGAAGAGAGAAAGAGAGAAGGGGAATCTTTAATCATAAGAGAGATGTGGAGAGAATTTCCCAGTGCAAACCCCACAAGACTGAAATCCCTGCCTGACCCAAACTTTTGGATGCCTTCTTTTTGTATCTGTGGCTCCCGGCGGTTGCTTTCAAGTTCCGTTGGAGGCCTGGAAGATGTGAGAAGTTTGCCTTGATCCACTTGTGCTGGGTTGTGCCTCGCTGGGAGTTGAGGCTCGGCTCGGTGTGCCGGTGGTTCATACACATCCACGCACACACAAGATGCGCACAGGCTCTTCAAATACAAAACCATCAGTCTGTGCCCTCCACCCCTCTGCAGCAGAGTATCTGGTTAGCTCTTTGTGCCTTAATGCAGACAAATAGCTTTCAGAGTGGGGGGCATCTAACTTGGTGGGCACATCGGCCCTTCACCATGGCAGGCAGGGGAGGGGGGTAGTAATATAAAGTGGCTTATTGCCAATTCATTACCATCACAAAAATCTTATCACCTTTTCAAACAGGGCAAGGAAGAAGAAGTAGTTATTGGATTTACATCCTGCCATCCACTCCGAATTTCACAATCTTCTTTATCTCCCTCCCCCACAACAGACACTCTGTGAGGTGGGTGGGGCTGAGAGGGCTCTCACAGCAGCTGCCCTTTCGAGGACAACCTCTGCCAGAGCTATGGCTGGCCCAAGGCCATTCCAGCAGCTGCAAGTGGAGGACTGGGGAATCAAACCCCGTTCTCCCAGATAAGAGTCCGCGCACTTAACTACACCAAGTCCCTGTTTTTATTCTTCTTCCTTCCATCAACCTATTTTAGCTCTCACCAGAAATGGGACTTTCGGCACAGATCAGATCAGGCGTTTAAAAATACTTTGAAATCCTTAGAGGCGATTATAATAGCCCAGAATCAGTGAGTTTTCCGTTGAGATTTTCAAAATCAAGATCCAAGAAAAATTTCCCAAACAGAAAAGACAAATAAACCCAAGTCCCTTTCCCCAGGAGCAGACAGGCTTGGATCCAGCAATGCACAAGTGGAAATCTAAACAGATTGCACACACTTCTGCTTGTGCAACATCGGATGCTTTCCTTCCTATATGGTGCAGCACCCGAAATTAGTTGGATGAGATCTTACAGGAATGCAAGTGGCTTTTAGGGTTGCCAGCTCCGCCTTGAGAAATACCTGGAGATTTGGAGGTGGAGCCTGGGGTGGGTGGGATTTGGGGATGGCAGGGACATTAATGTTTTGTAGAAAAATAGGTGGCCGAGCTCATTAGCATATCTCATTAGCATATGCTGCCCCCCCAGCCAAAAGCAACCCAATGCAAGAAAGGAGAGCCCCGGGTGAGCGAGGCCTGCTTGGGCTGGCTAGAGATCCAGCCAGCCCAAGCAGGCCTCACTTGCCTGGGGCTCTCCTGGGCTGCCCTCCCCCCAGTCAAAAGGCCAGCAAGCCACCCACCACCCAAAATCACATAAGAAGTGGAGAAAGGGTAGCGCAGGCTTCTCCAGGGGTTAATGAGGGCTGCCGGGGGTGTGGCAAAGCCCCTGGTGGCTGGCTGGCTGCCCGCTCTCCTAATCCAGGGATTGTTATGCAGCTGCACCTACTATTCAGTGGACAAGGTAGGTAGGTGGGGAGAAAGAGGGGGAACCAATAGAAAGGTCCAGGAGCTGCGTTCCTGTTAGCTCCTGCTGAATCTGAGGCCTGAGTATAACGCCATAGAGCAGGGGTGGCCAACGGTAGCTCTCCAGATGTTTTTTGTCTACAACTCCCATCAGCCCCAGCCATTGGCCATGCTGGCCGGGGCTGATGGGAGCTGTAGGCAAAAAACATCTGGAGAGCTACCATTGGCCATCCCTGCCAGAGAGTCCACCTTCCAAAACAGCCATTATCTCCAGGGGAACTGATCTCTGCCACCTGGAGATCAGTTGTAATCCCAGGAGATCTCCAGCTGCCCCCTGGAGGCCTGCAACCCAATGAGAATAAAGAAAACTTGGTAAAAGCAACACGTGGAATTGGTAATTGGTAAAGAAAACACAGCAAGCCTCCGTGCAGCCTTGGCCTCGACAAAGAATATGCAACACTTAAGGGAATTATTATCTTAATTCATTACCAAAAGTTAGATTCATACAATAGCACCCATACAATAGGAACAATATTTCTCCCCATCAAAGAACAGGCAGTCCCAATGTAAAATTTCCAGTGAATCATATAGAACTCAGTCTTTTCATAGAAAGGGATTTTCTGTTCCTGCAAGTGTATTCCAAAATTATGAATCCAATTCAAAGTTGAAATATGTTCAGCTTGTTTGGTTGGAGGAGCAAATTTTCTGAGTGAAGAAGCTTATTGCAATTGTGAGCATTCTTGCCTGTAATTAATCTTGTCTATGGAAAGCTTGGAAAAAGCATTAGTGAAACAGGGCATGGAGTACTGAATTCTTGCTGCTACAACCCTAAAGGTAAAGGTAGTCCCCTGTGCAAGCACTAGTCATTTCCAACTCTGGGGTGACGTCGCATCACGACGTTTTCACGGCAGACTTTTTACGGGGTGGTTTGCCATTGCCTTCCCCAGTCATCTACTGTAGTGTATCGGACTCAGCGCAAGCGCCGCGCGACCCGAGCCACCCTCGGGTCGCCGTGCGCAGCGCGGGAAAAGCCACTGCCAATCCTGACCAAGGGCGGGAAGTTTGACTGGCCAGGATTGGGCTGGCCAGCGAAGGGGATGTTCCGGGAGGCATGTATATATTAGCGGACCCGGCCGCGTGTTCTGAGTTGCGTGTGATGTACTAGCCAATAAAGACCTATGCCTTCACCACGTCTCGTCTCCCAGTACATTACACTGGCGACGAGGATGGGATCTAGATAGGTCCGGCCGCCCCGAGGGGAACCTGACCGGGCCGGAGACGAGGAAGGCGTGAGACCGCAGGATCGCACAGCCCGCCGCCACCATGGCGAACTCTACAGTAACGACGGGCCATCTTGCGGAATTCAACCCGGAGCACCCCGAGAGATGGGAGACCTACACAGAAAGGGTCGAGTGCTACCTGCGGGCGAACCTGATCGAAGATGACGACAGGAAGAGAGACGTCCTGCTGAGCGTCTGTGGAGAAGAAACTTTCGAGATCGCAAGAGGCCTCTCCGCTCCAGCTAAGCTGACCGAGAGGACCTACCGGGAAGTCGTGAGACTCCTCACGGGCCACTTTTCGCCCCAACCGTCCATCGTCGCCCGCCGATTCCTCTTCCACAAGAGGGACCAAAAGTCGGGGGAGACAGCGGCGGTCTACCTGGCGGCCCTGCGACAGATCGCCGGGAACTGCAATTTTGACAAAAGGGACGAAGCCCTGAGGGACCGTTTCGTCTGGGGCCTCCGAGACGAACGACTGCAGCAGAAGCTCTTCGCTAAGGAGGAGCTCACGCTACAACAAGCCTTCAACGAGGCGACGGCGTTCGAGAGGGCCACCAAGGCGTTCGGCCAGCCACGCGGCGAAGCAGTCCACCAAGGGGAAACAGAGCTGGAAGACCGAGCAGAGGAAGAAGCGTTTCAGCTCCGGAGGCCTCAGAGAACGGACACACGGGCCCCCGCGAGACAACGAGCGACGGAGAGGGCCACCGCCACCACCGGTTCCAGGTGCGCCAGCTGCGGCGACCCCCACGAGCGACGGGACTGCCCGTACCGCAACCTGGACTGCCGCAGCTGCGGAAAGACAGGCCACATCGCCCGGGCTTGCCGGGCCAAGAACAGCCGCCGCCAACCGTCAGCGCATCACGACTCCCTGGACACACACACGACGGCATCCACCAGTCTGCAGGTATTGAACTTGCCCCTCTCGGCCCCAGACAAGGTCAAAATGTCGGTCCTAATCGAGGGCGCCCCCTGCATCATGGAAGTAGACTCGGGTTCCTCCATCTCTATCATTTCGGAGGAAGCCCTCAAGAAACTATGTCCCCGCCGCCGCATCCAAACGAGGCCAGCGGACTTCGTACTGAGGGACTTTCAGAAGAACCCAGTACACATCGTGGGGTGGGCCCGGGTGCATGTAGAAAGAGGGGGTTTTAGGGGGCCCCTAGACATCCTAGTGGTCAAGCGCCAACTGACCACACTTCTCGGGTTGGCGTGGTTCAATCCACTGGGGATCCAGCTGGTGGGGGTGGACCAATTGCAGGCCAGCAATTTCGACGGGGTCTGCCGGGAGTTCCCCGAGGTCTTCGACGGGTCCTTGGGGAGCTACAAGGGTCCGCCCATCACCTTACCGATAGACCCAATGGTCAGGCCCATAAGGCTTAAAGCGAGGCGCGTCCCGTTCGCCCTTAAGCCTAAAATAGAGGCAGAACTGGACCGCCTAACAGCCCAGGGCGTCCTAGAACCTGTAACGTATGCGGAATGGGAGACCCCCATAGTAACGCCAGTCAAACCCAACGGGGAGGTTAGGATCTGCGCCGACTACAAGTGCACGATCAATAAGGCGCTGCAAGACAACCCCTACCCAGTCCCGGTGGTTAGCCACGTCCTAGCAGCACTAGCCGGGGCGAGGGTTTTTGGAAAGCTGGACTTAGCACAAGCATACCAGCAACTGCCGGTCGACGCTAAGACAGCGGAGGCGCAGACGATCGTGACCCACAGGGGCGCGTTCAGGGTTAAACGGCTGCAGTTCGGGGTCAGTGTAGCTCCGGGGATATTCCAGAGCATAATGGACTCTCTCTTGAAAGGGATCCCCGGAGTTCAACCCTTCTTTGACGACGTTTTAATCGCCGCCCCCACCGAAGGAGAGTTCAGCTGCCGCCTGCGAGAGGTCCTCAGACGGTTCCAAGCGGCGGGGCTGCGAGTCAAAAAGGAGAAATGTTTGTTGGGTGTTCCGCGAGTGGAGTTCCTGGGGTTCGCCGTGGACGCGGCTGGAATTCACCCGACGGCGGACAAGACCAGGGCCATAGTCCAGGCCCCTGCCCCCAAATGCAAGGCAGAACTACAGAGTTTTTTAGGATTATTGAACTTTTATCATGCATTCCTGCCACACAAAGCCGCCGTGGCGGAACCGTTGCACCGCTTGTTAGATAAACAGGCCCCGTGGGTCTGGGGTAAACGCCAAGCCGCGGCGTTCCAGGCAGTGAAAGACCTCTTGGTCTCTAACGCGGTACTTCATCACTACGATGAAAACCTACCCCTGATCCTGGCTTGCGACGCCTCCCCCTACGGAGTAGGAGCGGTCTTAGGGCACCAACTCCCGGACGGGAGAGAGGCGCCGATCGCTTACTACTCCCGGACTCTGTCCCCTGCCGAGCGGAACTACGCCCAGATCGATAAGGAGGCCCTGGCGATCGTGGCGGGGGTGCAAAAGTTCAATGACTACCTCTACGGTAGGCGTTTCACCATCGCCACTGACCACAAGCCGCTCCTCGGCCTCCTAGCCCCCGATCGTCAGACCCCCCAGATTCTGTCTCAGAGGGTTTTAAGGTGGAACCAGTTCCTGAATTCATACACTTACGCTCTGATACACCGCCCCGGTAAAGCAATGGGTCACGCAGATGCCCTCAGCCGCCTGCCGCTACCCACAACGGACCCAGATCCCGCCCCGGCACACGGGGTGATGCTCATTGAGTCGCTCCCCGAGCGCCCACTGCACGCGGACGAGGTGGCTCGGGCGACTGGGAGAGACCGCATCCTCGCACGGGTCAGGGACTGGGTGGGAAGGGGGTGGCCCTCGGGCAAGGTGGAAGAAGCATTTCGGCCGTTCGCGTCCAGGAAGGACGAGCTATCGACACACAAGGGGTGCATACTCTGGGGGAGCCGGGTGGTGGTGCCCCCCCCCCTGCGCAGACAGGTATTGGAGGATCTCCACGAGACCCACCCGGGCATCGTGAGAATGAAAGCCCTGGCCCGGAGCTACGTGTGGTGGCCGGGCATGGATGAGGAAATAGAGGGGTGGGTAAGAAGGTGCCAACCATGCCAGGAGTCCAGACCCAATCCGCCGTCCGCCCCGGTCCACAGGTGGGAGTCGAACGGGCGGCCGTGGTCCCGCCTCCATGTGGATTTCGCGGGGCCGTATCAGGGCCAGATCTTCTTTATACTTGTGGACGCATATACAAAATGGCTAGAGGTAATCCCGGTGGCCTCGACCTCCACCGCAGCAGCAGTCAGGGCGCTCAGAAGGGTCCTCTGCACACACGGGATCCCTGACACCCTGGTGACGGACAACGGCACGGCATTCACCTCCCGGGAATTCCGGGAGTTCACCGACCGGTACCTCATAAGGCACATAAGGTCCGCCCCATTCCATCCAGCCACCAACGGCCAGGCGGAGCGCATGGTGCGGACCACCAAAGAGGCCCTTGGCCGTATAGTACATGGGGATTGGGACCACCGCCTCTCAGCATTCCTGTTCCACAACAGGATCACCCCAAACCCTGTAACCGGTTTCAGCCCCGCAGAACTGCTCATGGGGAGGAAACTGACCACTCGTCTTGATAGGCTACACCCGGACCGGGCGCCGGATGTCCGCGGGTCCCCCGAGGTCCGGGAAGCAGTGAGAGGATTCTTTCCGGGCGACCCAGTGTATGCGAAAAACTTCGCAAGCGGCCCCGAGTGGTTGGCGGGAAGGGTTCTGAGGGTAACAGGCTCCCGGTCATACGAGGTAACCACCGCCGGAGGCCAGGTGCTGAGGCGGCACATCGACCAGCTGCGCCGCCGCACCCTACCCGAGGAGGCAGAAGAGGCAGAGAGTAGGGAACCGCCAGCAACGGAACCGCCAGAAGGGGCCCCGCCAATACAGGAGCTACCCACGTACGAGGCCCCGGCAGCCGCGGGACCAGAACCGGAGCCAGCACCCGACCCGGGCCGGCAACAGCCAGAAACGGCGCCACCCACGTTGGGATCGGGCCCCACACCAACGGCAACCCCGAGGAGATCAACACGGGAACGCAGGACGCCAGCGTACCTACAGGACTATGTAGTTTAAACTAGGAGGGGAGGAGTGTAGTGTATCGGACTCAGCGCAAGCGCCGCGCGACCCGAGCCACCCTCGGGTCGCCGTGCGCAGCGCGGGAAAAGCCACTGCCAATCCTGACCAAGGGCGGGAAGTTTGACTGGCCAGGATTGGGCTGGCCAGCGAAGGGGATGTTCCGGGAGGCATGTATATATTAGCGGACCCGGCCGCGTGTTCTGAGTTGCGTGTGATGTACTAGCCAATAAAGACCTATGCCTTCACCACGTCTCGTCTCCCAGTACATTACATCTACCCTTTCCCCCCAGCAAGCTGGGGACTCGTTTTACCAACCTCGGAAGGATGGAAGGCTGAGTCAACCTTGAGCCGGCTACCTGAAACCAGCTTCCATGGGGATCAAACTCAGGTCGTGAGCAGAGAGTTCAGACTGCAGTACTGCAGCTTTTACCACTCTGCGCCACGATGCAACAACCCTAGCTGAGGATAAAATAAGTTTGACTTAGGGCAAGCAGTGACCACGAATTTTGTGCTGGATGCAGCCCACCATCTAAAAATGACATGGATTTTATGAAAGATAGGGTCATTGCAGTTGATAGGACCATGGCAGCTGGATGGGATCTAGGTATCTTGGGCAGTACACCCCTAAATGCCAGATGCAGCAGCAGGAAAAGTTTTTTGCTCCTGCTTCCAAGTACACCTCAGAGGGCGTAATGAGGAATAGGATGCTGGACTAGACCAGGGGTGGCCAAACTTGTTTAATGTAAGAGCCACACAGAATAAATGCGAGATGAAGGAAGGAAGGAAGGAAGGAAGGAAGGAAGGAAGGAAGGAAGGAAGGAAGGAAGGAAGGAAGGAAGGAAGGAAGGAAGGAAGGAAGGAAGGAAGGAAGGAAGGAAGGAAGGAAGGAAGGAAAGAAAATAGATGAGGAAGGGAGGGAGAGGTGGGAAGAAAGCAACTGACTTTAAATGCATTCTCCAGGCTGCCAGCTGGTTTCGCTTGGCGTAGTGATTTAAAGAGAGAAATGCCTTCTCCAAGCCAGCTGGCGGGGCAGTAGGGGCTTGGAGAGCCACACAATATGTGTGAAAGGGCCACATGTGGCTCCTGAGCCACCGTTTGGCCACCCCTGGACTACATGAACGATCAATCTCATCACCTAAGGAAGTTCTTTTCTTTTTGTCGGAATGGGGAGACACAAGAAAGGGAGGAGGAATACAGAACAGCTTCCAGATTTTTCTCGCCAATTGCAAGGGTTAGAAATATTTTATCACTCTACACTTCTGATTTCCAGAGGATGGGCTCTATTATTACACTCTTAGATTTTGGTAACTTACCGTTCATCTCAGCTGTCATGGATGCTCTTCGATTCTTCTAGAAGCACCTTTTTGCCTTTGCATTACTTCTTTAACTGAAGGCAGGACAGACAGATCTTTGCCTGCTTTCCCAGTTCTGCCTCTGCCAAGGTGAATTCCCAAACTATGAACAAACCATCAGAATGGGAGGCAGGTGGTAACCCAGAGTTGCAGTTCTGCTTGTTCTGAAATCCAAAAAAGAGATCACTTCAGACCATTTTAGAAATTACCTCTGTGCATACCAGCAGCCTCTCAATGGCGTATAGATCCTACTAAAATGTGTTGTCTGGTCAAAGTGTTGTTTGAACAGGGAGAATGTAAATATTTGGCATCCTTATATAGTTTGAATATGGTTTTTCAGAGTTCTGATTCATGAGTTTTAGAGATGCAAAGGGTAAAGAGTTGTTTTTGACTCTGGGGACGTTGCTTTCACAACGTTTTTATGGCAGACTTTTTACAGGGTGGTTTGCCATTTCCTTTCTCATTCTACACTTTCCCCCCAGCAAGCTGGGCACTCATTTGACCGAACTTGAAATGATGGAAGGCTGAGTCAACCTGGGGCCGGCTACCTGAACCAGCTTCCGCTGAGATTTAACTCAGGTTGTGAGCAGAGGGCTCCGACTGCAGTACTGCAGCTTTACCACTCTGTGCCATGGGGCTCTTCAGAGATGTACATGCTTGAAATGTTTGGCATGTCATGATGGGGTTTTAACTAAGGTGGGCCCATCCATCCCAACACTCTGTCACACAGTGGCCAAAAACCAGGTGCCATCAGGAGGTCCACCACTGGGGCCAGAACTCCAGAAGCCCTCTCACTGTGGCCCCCCAAGCACCAAGAGGACAACATCAGACATAAGAGAATGTAAGAGAAGCCATGTTGGATCAGGCCAATGGCCCATCCAGTCCAACACTCCATGTCACAAGGTGGCCAAAACAGGTGCCATCAGGAGGTCCATCAGTGGGGACAGGACACTACAAGCCTTCCCAGTGTGCCCCCCCCCCAAGCATCAAGAAGACAGAACATCAGATATAAGAGAATGTAAGAGAAGCCATGTTGAATCAGGCCAATGGCTCATCCAGTCCATGTCATACAGTGGCCAAAAACCAGGTGCCATCAGGAGGTCCATCTGAAGTCATTGGTAGGG
The DNA here is from genome assembly GCF_032191835.1 of Heteronotia binoei. NCBI lineage: Eukaryota > Metazoa > Chordata > Lepidosauria > Squamata > Gekkonidae > Heteronotia > Heteronotia binoei. The sequence goes on along the minus strand of NC_083242.1, from coordinate 13,934,488 downwards.
ATGGGCACAGAACGCAAAAAGGTAGTTCATTGCATTTTGTGATTTGTTTGATTTCTGTCCTGGTTCAAGTATCATTGGTTTTGGAGGTGTCAAACTCACTGGGAGTCTTCAGCAGGCTCTCCTCCATCCACCCTCCAAGTTTGACAAAGACTGGATTTGGAACGTTCAAGTTATAGCCCCCCAAAGCAGGTGCCACCAGGAAAGCTCAGCTTCAGCTCTCACTGACAACTCTTTGTGCAGTAGAATGGGAGTTCCGTGATTGGCTCCCAGAGCTGCCAATCAAGCTATGAACAACTGCTATGGGTATTTGTAGGGCTTTGGGCCCAGCAATTGATTGAATCAGCGGCAGGCTGTATGGGGAAATGAACAAAACAAATGAATCACCATGGTCAGAGGCAGTTCAAAATGATCCATGAATTGGCCCAATCCGTGCATGAATTGTGATTTGTGGTTCAGTTTGTGCCCATGCCTAGTCACTGGTATTTACTTCGAACCAGGGGTTGAATTCTAGCAGGAGCTCATTTGCATATTAGGCCCCCCCCCAATGCAGCAAATCCCCCAAGAGCTTACAAGGCTCTTTTTTGTAAGCTCTTGGAGGATTGGCTACATCAGGGGGTGTGGCCTAATATGCAAAGGAGCCCCTGCTAGAATTCCACCCTGGCTTCTGACTAAAACGTGCCAGAATGGGGCTGCATTATCCTCCTCTGCTCTTAATTCTCCTGGAATAGGCAGATCCAGGTATGCACTGATGTGTCCAGATCAGATAAGGACCAAAGAGGGACAGAAGTCTTGGCCCAAGCTGGGCCAGATGAAAGGCAGGGAGAGAATCCCTCTTTGGGGACAAAGAAACAAATCAACTCAATCAAGTCCAGCAGAGTTTGCATGGGGACAAAAGATCAAGACCCATCATCTGGCTCACGAGCAGAGGGAAATGGGTGTGTAGATTCTGCACCAGGGGTTTCCAACCTTTTTGACACCAGGGACTGGTTTTGTGGCAAACAATTTTTCCATGGACCGCGGTGTGTGTGTGTGTGTGTAGGTGGGATGGTTTTCGAGATGATACAATTGTGCACTTTATTTCTAAAGTGTTTGGTGTGGTGGTGAAGTGCGTGGACTCTTATCAGGGAGAACTGGGTTTGATTCCCCACTCCTCCACCTGCAGCTGCTGGAATGGCCTTGGGTCAGCCATAGCTTCTCACAGAGTTGTCCTTGAAAGGGCAGCTGCTGTGAGAGCCCTCTCAGCCCCAACCACGTCACAGGGTGTCTGTTGCAGGGCGGGGAAGGAGATTGTGAGCCACTCTGAAACTCTGAAATTCGGAGTGGAGGGTAGGATATAAATCCGACGTCATCTTTTTCTTCCAGTTCTTATTACTACATTGTAATATATAATGAAATAATTATACAGCTCACGGTCCGGTTGCTAACAGGCCACGGACCAGTACCGGTCCAAGGACTGCGGTTGGGGACCCGTGCTCTACACAATCCACCTGTGCTGTGGTTTACCAGCAAAGGGAATCTTTGTTAGGGAGTCTCCGGTATGGCTTCTGACTGGGCTGTTGGTTATTTTTGGGAACCCCATATAAGCCGACCTTCTCCCAGGAAGTTGCAGTTCTGAAAAAGAGGATGAAGGATCTCAAGGAATCTGTACTCTTCCCAAACAGCCCTTCCCAGAGTTCCTTGTGGAGAGTCACAAAGGGTTGAATTTGTATTAAATAAGCTTGCCACCCGATTGATTGATTTATTTTAAGTGTTTGCACAAATTCATGTTGATTAAAAATCAACATATATTTGCTTATGAATAAAGCGGTCAGTGTTTAAGGATAAAACCATCCTTTTCCCTTGAAAGGTGGAATGTGTATGCATATAAAGTGGGGGAAACCTCTTCCAAAATAGCATTTGCTATTTTTATAAGAATTTGTAATAAAAAGAATACACATTTTTAAATCTGTCTGTCTGTCTGCCTGCCTGTCTATCTATCTAAAAGGGTCTAGACAGGTAGGCATGAAAAACCTCATCTTTAGACCCTGGAGAGCCACTGCCTGTCTGAGTAGACAATACTGACTTCGATGGACCATGGGTCTGATTCAGTATAAGGCAGCTACATTTGTTCATATGTTCATCCATCTATCTATCACTGCAGAGTTTTTAAAGATGATGATGATATTGGATTTATATCCCACCTTCCACTCCAAATCTCAGAGTCTCAGAATGGTTCACAATCTCCTTTACCTTCTTCCCCCACAACAGACACCTGTGAGGTAGGAGGGGCTGCGAGAGCTCTCCCTTAAGCTGCCCTTTCAAGGACAACTCTTGTGAGAGCTATGGCTGACCCAAGGCCATTCCAGCAGCTGCAAGTGGAGGAGTGGGGCATCAAACCCAGTTCTCCCAGATAAGAGTCTGCACACTTAACCACTACACCAAACCGGCTCTCAAGGTTTTTAACTGATTCATCTAACAGACTAAGGATTGCAGTTTTGCATCAAATTAATACCAGTGGGTTGGATCCAGACTAAATTGGCTATTTCCACCGATTGCTCCTTCCTGTTGCATGTCGTTTCTTAGAGCTGCCTATTCCCCCCCACCTTCCGTAGCAGCATTTCTTGGAGGTCGGTAGGCTGTGATGGGAGGGAAGAGGCAGGAATGTTCTGCTCTGCTGATGGAAATTTGTCTGGATCCGACTCACCTTCTAGTGCAAATATGTCTGAAGCTCTTGGGAGGGAGGCACGATCCAGCTTCAGCCCAGAGTAGGTATTCTCAGTAGAACCCACATTGCCAATATAGAATGAGAGAAATGCAAACAGCTGCCGGCAAGCAACGAGACAGGAAGAGGGAACTGGCAACAGGAAGCCATTCCATGCCAAGTTAACTTGAGCTTTGGACGCAAAGCAGAAGGAGAATTGAGGAGGAAATGGTTATGGGTAAGGCAGCTTTGCGAAAGCTAAAGGGGTAGAGAGGGGTGGTGATGGGACTCAACAGAAGACAGCTGAGAGAGCAAATCGTCTTTAGAACTAAGGGTGTATTGCATTGTCTTACAGGGGAGATATCTCTGAGTACCTTTATGTGATAGACTGTACCTGTGGAGCGAATGTTCCTGACTCAATTCAGCATATCATGATCTCCGTAAGCTTTCTTTGCAAGCTTTCTTTGTCCCCAGATCCATCTACTCTGCCACCCTGTCATTATTTACTGAATGACACTGAGTGGGAGGTTACTGAGGCTGTGGCAAAATTTTTGGCTGATATTCTTAAATATAAATCTGATCTTGTATAAATGCAACTGTAATCTCTGTTTCTTGTTCATTTAATCTCCTATATTTAACTTTTTACATTCTGTGTTCTCTTATATACAATTGTTATGCCATTAAAGGTTTAGAATTCGATTTGTACTGCAATAATAAGGGAAACTGTTCTCAGTTTTTGGGACTAAGAGCTCACTGGGAAGAAGAAGAAGGTGGAGGAGGAGGAGAGGAGGAGGGAAGGAGTTGGAGTTATACCTTCACTTGGAGTCTCAGAACAGCTCACAATCTCCTTCTCCTTCCCTTTGAAATTGGCATAACAATTGCAAATAAGAGTACACAGAGAGCCAGTTTGGTGTAGGGGTTAAGTGTGCAGACTCTTATCTGGGAGAACCGGGTTTGATTCCCCACTCCTCCACTTGCACCTGCTGGAATGGCCTTGGGCTAGCCAGCCATAGCTCTGGCAGAAGTGGTTCTTGAAAGGGCAGCTGCTACGAGAGCCCTCTCAGCTCCACCCACCTCACAGGGTGTCGGTTGTGGGGGAAGAAGATAAAGGAGATTGTGAGCTGCTCTGAGACTCTGAGATTTGGAGTGGAGGGCAGGATATAAATCCAATGTCGTCTTCTTCTTCTCCCTACAACAGACCCCCTGTGAGGTAGGTGGAGCTGAGAGAGCTCTTTCAACAAGTGCTCTTCAGAGAGCAGCTCTGAGAGACCTTGTGACTGACCCGATGTCACCCAGTTGGCTGCAATGGTCTAAGACCAGAGAACCAAAAAGCCATCTCCTTAAAAACACACCACCACCACCACCCACCTTAGAGATGACCCCATTTTCCTGTTGCTGCGGTGACAATATCACTAGGCAGTTTCAAAACTTTTGGAATGGTGAAGGTCTTGCAAATACACCAAGACTGACCGAACTTGCACTTCTAATGTTCTCCAAGATACCACAGTCTTCCAAATGGAAGAAGGGTTGGATACACACACATAAAAAGCCAAAACATTGTGGCTTCAACACACACACACACACACACACAAAAGCCAGTTGAGCAAACTAGTATTTTGTTTGCACCTTATAAATGAAGTGTGAATTGCTAGGAACGATCATCCCAGTTTTTGCAACTGCTGAAGCATTCGGTGGCCACAAGCAAGAAGGTGGCTCACATCTGCTGCCGCCTGAGGACAAGAAGCCAAGTTATCTGAAGGTCAGTGCCTCATTGCAGATTTCTGCTATTCATAAGCCACCGACAACCCACGTTTAGGGTGTTTGGGGTGGCGTTCAAACCACCATGGTCAACACACCAAGCCAAACTTTCTCAGACAGGCTTGCCATGGTCTGTACGGGGCTGGCACAGGCTGAGTTCCCTCCTCTGAGAGCCAGTTTGGTGTAGTGGTTAAGTGCGCGGACTCTTATCTGGGAGAACCAGGTTTGATTCCCCCCTCCTCCACTTCCACCTGCTGGAATGGCCTTAGATCAGCCATAGCTCTTGTAGGAGTTGTCCTTGAAAGAGCAGCAGCTGCTGTAAGAGCTCTCTGAGCCCCACCTACTTCACAGGATGTCTGTTGTGGGGGAGGAGGATAAAGGAGATTGTAAGCCACTCTGAGACTCTGATTCAGAGAGAAGGGCGGGGTATAAATCTACGGTCTTCTGCTTCTGCTTCTCCATTGTCTATCTTGGTCATGGAAACAGGCCCTACTATACTGAGGGTTGACTCCAGATCAGGAGCTCCAAGTCAAGTCATAAGTGTGAGCTGGCCATGAGCACAAAATTCAACCCTTGCCGGTCTTCCGAGGTGCAAATTTTGGATCCTATGACACAGGAACTCGAGTTACCACCTGAAGGAAAGTTCAAAGAAAAGTTGTAATTTCCTGCTGAGCAATTGCTAGGAACACTAATTGTTCTCATACACCTGGTGGGGTTTCTTTTGTGCTTTCCACACATCCCTCAGCTCCACACAAAATTTCCCCTAAAGCTCAATGCAAGGGCAGATTGGAGGCTTAGGGAGAAATTTTGTAGAAAGCCAAGAGTTTTCATAAGATGACTGGAATTTCCTGGAGAAGGCTGAGACTCTGCCTTCCTAAAGAATGGTCTTTGTGGATCTGTACTAGGACAGTCTAGCTCAACATTCCATTTCTTGTTGTCTCAGAGAACACCCTAGCAGAGGAAGAAGTAGACATCTGGAGATGTGTGCTGAAAGCTTGTTGACTTGGAGAAGGCTGCTTGTTCCCTCCACATCTGGAAAGCTTCTGCATACATCATCATGACATTGTGTTAATGAAGACATTTTGGACTTTCAGAAGGTCTCCCATCTTTTTCAAGAGCATGGGCTTTGGGGTTCAGAGATGCAGAAGAAAACCAAGAGAACACAAGAGAATCCATGTTGGATCAGGCCAGTGGCCCATCCAGTCCAACACTCTGTGCCACACAGTGGCCAAAAAACCAGGCCCATCAGGAGGTCCATCGGTGGGAACAGGACACTAGAAGCCCTCCCATTGTGGCCCCCCCCTCAAGCACCAAGAATACCTCAGATAGAGAGTTCCAACAATAGCCACTGACGGACCTCTGATCCATCAGAGATGACGCACTCCTCATGGTTTGCTTTAAGGAGCGACCATCAACCAGAAGACTGTGGTCTACAGAACCCACTAGGTTTAAGAACGAAGTTGGAACCAAAGTCCTCAAATGTTATTACCTGAGAAAATGGTGCTAAGGTCACACACAAGTCTCAGAGAGAGCTACAGAAGCAATCATATTGCATGGACAGAAACTCCTTGAAGCACAGGTGTTTGCTTCTGATTTAGCTTTCCAATGTAGAGGAAACGGTGTACAGGATTTAGAGTCAGGGCATGGAGAGCAATGTAAGAAGGTCTCCTGAGAACGGAGTGCTCTTCTCCTTCAAAGACAAAAGGCTTAATTCAGTCCCCCACACGTGTCCAAATGTCCACCTCTGAACCACGATCCTGGCACCTCCTTTACTGAGGTGGTGGCACAGAGGACCTTCTCTTACACCCAACTGGAGCATGGGACGTGCGCAAATGACCTACCGAAGTGCTCCCGCTTTCTTCGAGCCTGGAGGCTGCTTCGGGGAGGAGGGGGGGAGGCAAAACGGTGAGCTTGCCAGTTTCTCCCCGGGTCCACCGAGAGGTGTCTGTAGGGCTCGTCTCACAGAATGTCAGAGTGCATGTGCTCGCCGAGATGCCCTCTCAGAACTCATCAACCCCGCTGTCACGCAGCCCGCTGCAAATCGGGAGTGACAGCTGTCTCCGCACGCACCATCCATCTGTGGCAAATGTGTCAGTTAGCTGAACACTCCCGAGGAAACTGTTACAGAGTACGGGAATGAGAAGGAGAAGAAGAATGACAAAACAAGAAGCAACAGGGGGGGCCTGGTGGACGGACCACAACTAGCTTGCCGTTCTCTTGGGACGGCGTCTGATCGTACGAAGGAGGTGGACAGGCCAAGGACATTTAATGATAGCTAGACTGATATCCTTGTCCCACTTCATGGACGATGGTTTGGCCACCAGGCTATTAATTTCACATAGAAGGAAGGACATGGTTGAGCAGTGAGCTTCCTTTTCCCAGTTGTTACCAGCCTCGAGCACCTGCGACTTCTTTTCCTCTTCTGATTTTTCTTCCTGGATATTCTTCTCTTTGTTGGGCGCTGTAAGAAAAAGCCACACTGGCCACCCAAAGAGTCTGAAGCCATGTCCTCTGCTGAAGAATCCATCTTTGGATCTAGGCCAGCTTTGGTTAACAAAGAAGACATCTTAGAACAGATGCTCAAGTTCTGTAGATCACCTTCAGAGCAGGGTGGGTCATGAGGACAATGTTGTTAACTATGTGACCCTACTTGAGCTAGATCACTGTTGCTTTCGAAGACCAGTATGAGATGCTGGTCAAGACCTACAATGCCTTCAGTGGCCTGAATCCAGCATAGCTTGGAGACCACCTCCCAATATCACAGTCTAGCATGGACTTTAAGACCAATTATGAAACCGTGAGGACTAGGTATGGTCAGTAGCTGCTCTTTGCCCCTGAAAGGTCAACAAAGCCCAAATCCAGGAATCTTCCAGAGGTAACAGAAGACCATCTCTTTCAGGTCTGTTTTAGATGACCTGGTGCAAAGTAGATGGGCAAGATAGGGATTAGAGGGCCAAGATGCAATTGTAAATTTTGCGATTAAAGTATTTATCATCTTCTCCAAGATCTTGGAAGAGGGGAGGTTAATTTTTTTAAAAAAAAATAAATATAACAACCACATATCCAAGGTTAAAGAGGTGAGATTTCAGTACAGTTGAAAATGGTTGTCCTCTAATCAGGAATGGAATTCTACCAGGAGCTTCTTTGCATAATAGGCCACACACCCCTGATGTTACCAATCCTCCTGGAGCTTACAAGGCTCTTTTTTGTAAGCTCTTGGAGGATTGGCTACATCAGGGGCGTGTGGCCTAATATGCAAAGGAGCTCCTGCTAGAATTCTACCCCTGCCTCTAATCAAGTGGTCTTCAAACCAGGGATCAGCTTCAAACCAGAGGTCAGTGGGGGGCCCCTACCCCACCTGCTGAGTTGTGAGTTAGGGGCATTAACCCAACAGGGAAATTTCCAGGTGTTGCCCTAGAGACCCACTGATGGCTTGGAGCAAGCAAAGACAAGGCTCAGCAACTCTGCCAGAACCTCAGTAGCCATTCAGCTCAGACCCTTCAGCAGCAACAGTGATCAAGCTGAGCCAGTGTGGTGTAGTGGTTAAGAGTGTAATCTTGGAGAAACAGGTTTGATTCCCCACTCCTTCACATGCAGCCAGCTGAGCGAACTTGGGTCAGTCACAGTTCTCTCAGACCTCTCTCAGCCTCACCTACCTTACAGGATGTCTGTTGTGGGGAGAAGAGATTGTAAACCACTCTGAGTAAAAGGCAGGGTATAAATCCAATCTTCTTCTCCTTCTCCTCCTCCTTCAGCACTGTTTTGTGGGAGGGAACAATGGGTGAACCGCTGAGAGACTGCTGGTTGGAAACACATTGTTGAGACCGCTGGTTGGAAACACATTGAGTAGCCTCTACAGTCCTGGATTGTATCACCAGTAGGGATTGTTTGGCTTACTCATAGGCAAGGTTCCCCCTTAAGCGGCAGAGTCTTGTGAGCAAAAATTCTACTTTGTGAGCTACTGGCATTAAAGTTGTGAGCGACTGGCATGAAAGTTGTGAGCTATTGCATAAACTATTGTGCTCTGAGGTCATCCTTCCTGAGCTACAACAGAAATGTGTGAGCTGGGGGCTAAAAAGCTGTGAGCTAGCTCAGCTTAGAGAGGACACTGCTCATGGGCCATTTTAATTTCCTAGCCTACCACTATGGTGAGCTTCTCTAGCGCCGCCATCTTTTTTCCTGCCTTTTCCAAGGACCTGTTGCTGGTGCGCATGGACATTGAACGCCAGGAATTATACAGTCTGGCCAATAAAACCTGTTCTCCACTGTGTTTTGAGATTCCTCTCACCATGGGGAAAATGGCTTCATACTTTCCCCTTTTGTTGACACCCCAGCACCGAAGGGCTTTCTCTCTTGCTACATGCAATGCTCTGCCCTCTGCCGTACTTCTTGGCAGGCTTAACAAAACGACCTGCTCTCTTAGATCCTGTCCTTGTGACCACGCAGCCGTTGAAACAGTCCCTCACGTTTTGCTCCACAGTTTGTTATATTGACAGTTTCGTAACTCACTACTGCGTCCCGTTTTGGAGAAATCAGGAGGCTGTTTGCAGGGGAGGGACGGTGGCTCAGTGGTAGAGCATCTGCTTGGGAAGCAGAAGGTACCAGGTTCAATCCCTGGCATCTCCAAAAAAGGGTCCGGGCAAATAGGCGTGAAAAGCCTCAGCTTGAAACCCTGGAGAGCCGCTGCCAGTCTGAGAAGACAATACTGACTTTGATGGACCGAGGGTCTGATTCAGTATAAGGCAGCTTCATATGTTCATATGCCTGAAAAGTCTGTAGGCTCCTGAGTGGTTACTCCTCGAAAGACACTGAAATAGCAGCCAAGTTCATTTTTCTGGCCACCAAGATATGCCAAAGGATTCTGTAGCCATAGTTTTAATTGATAACGATGTTTCTAAATTTTAACTGTACTTTTTGTATTTTATGGGTAATTTTTATTCTGTATAACTTGGTAATCCTTTTATTCTGTATAACTGATTTCTTTTATGCCAATAAAGGCTGATGATGATGATGATGATGATGATGATGATGATGATGATGATGATGGTGACGACAAGCAAGGATCATGCCGCAACTCCTGCCTTTCTTGGCATGCCCTCCAACAGGACCTGTGGAATGGTGAAATTACAACATCAATCTGAGGTGCTGAGGGATTCCCACTCTGGCCGTGATGTCAGTGAGGTCATAACTCTGGCACTTCCTCTTTCCATCACATGACTCCAATGCCCCCTAGCTTCCTGTCACATGCTTGCAGCTGGTTGTATCTCACCCTAAGTGATTCCCAGGTCTGGAATGGTTGGAGCCCGCTGCTTTAATCTGAAATTCTTTGAAGTGCTCCTTTGATGGGATTGGGCTAGGGCAGGGGTGTTAAACATGCAGTTTGTGGGCCGAATCAGGCCCCAGAGTGCTCTTTTCAGGCCCCTGAGCAACTGACTGTCATCTGCTTCCTTCTCCTTCTCTTGCTTCCTTCTGCATCACAGCTTGCTTTGCCAGGCTCTCTCAACTGCACAGCAGAGCTACTGAGCCAAGCCTCCCTTCTATTGGCTGAGGCTTCCCCCCCCTCAGTCCCATGGGAGAAATACAAAGAAAGCATCTTTAAGACCAATGAGTGCTAACATTTTAAGCATGTTTTCAGCTTAAAAATATACATATATTTGTGTTTGTCTGTGTTCTTTATAAAATGTATATTTCCGCTACCTAATCTTAAATAGGTACATACATGGCCCAGCCCGACATGGCTCGGCCCAACCTGAAATGGCCTGGCCCAACAAGGTCTCATTTATGTCAGATCTGGCCCTCATAACAAAGGAGTTCGATACCCCTGGGCTAGGGGGACATTTTGTAGAAAAAGAGGTGCCGGAGCTCATTAGCACCACTCATTTGCATATGCCACACACATCCTTACATCACCAGAGGGTGGACTAAATTATATCAGCTCTGTGTCTACCTTAAAATGCTTCTTGAATTATAATGGTCATAATAAAACCTTACTCCCATCCAATGTTCCCTCTAAGCTGAGTTAGCGGGAGCTAGCTCACAGGTTTTTAGCCTCCATCTCACAGATTTTTGTATTAGCTCAGGAAGGATGACCCCAGAGCGCAAACATTTATGCAGCAGCTCATATCTTTAATGCCAGTAGCTCACAACTTTAATGCCAGTAATGCCAGTAGCTCACAATTTTAATGCCAGTAGCTCACGAAGAAAGAAAGAGCACAATAAAATTTAGAGTTTCTGGAGCCTCACTCCTATGAACTCCTGTCTAAAATGAGGCCCGGATAAGGCAGGATATAATTACAAGCTGGTTGTCTTGAACACGGCTCAGTAATCTGGCCAGTTCTTTCCTGCCGTCTAAAGGGCAATAAAGGCATTTCTGTAAAGAGAATGAGGCTGTAGCATAATAGAATGGAGGAGGAATTTTATAAAGGGTTATAAAGGATTGTAGCATTATTGTAGTATTATCTTGCTCTCACTGCATTGTTTTCTACTTTCGTAAATCCATTTCTTTGCAATTTCTTTGGCATATCATGACTGATAGTTTTTTTGGAGGCACCACTTCTAATTGTTATAACCCGAGGGCATTGTTTCTAATTTTTGTGAGCCTAGCCTTACTGCATATCTTTGTTGGATGTCTCATGCTATTGGTCTGCGCCGTCTTAGAAAGAAGAAAGATATTGGATTTATATCCCGCCCTATACCTTGAATCTCAGTCTCAGAGCGGTCACAATCTCCTTTACCTTCCCTCCCCCCACAACAGACACCCTGTGAGGCACATGGGGCTAAGAGAGCACAACTCCTGAGATAGCTATGGCTGACCCAAGGCCATTCCAGCAGCTGCAAGTGGAGGAGTGGGGAATCAAACCCAGTTCTCTCAGATAAGAGTCCACATGCTTAACCACTATACCAAACTGGCTCTCACACTTTGTGCTCCACCTCGAGTCTCAGCAAGAAAGAGGGGGGCTATAAACAGGACTTTTTTTGAGCAGGAAAGCACAGGAACGCAGTTCCGGTTGACTTGGCATCAGGGGATGTAGCCTAATATGCAAATGAGTTCCTGCTGGGCTTTGTCTACAAAAAGGCCCTACACTAAACAATGGTGATGCCAGGGGTGTGGCCTAATATGCAAATTAGTTCCTGCTGGGCTTTTTTGCAAAAAAAAAAAAGCCCTGGCTATAAATAAAGCAAATAAATAAAAATCTTAACGTACATCTATTCAAAATGAATTAACATATGCAAATGAGCAATTCTTTCCAATTTCATACCATGGGTAAGGAAGGAACTATACATGGGAAGAGGAGGAAGTGATGGCACTAGGGTTCAAGCAGACGGAGCCTACCAAGTAGCTACGCTGAAAAGAAGTCAAACTGTTTTACGCTCCATTACCCATGCTGAAAGTATTCATTCCCATAGGAAATAATGATATCTACATCATGTCCTTCAAGCTAGCTACCACAGAACATCATTCTAATGGAGAAAGGCAGCACAGGAAGCTAACCCCAAACACCTCATTTTCACCTGATTTTTTTTTTTAAAAAAAACATCATCCCCGTTACTTTGATAAGGGGGATAATAGTTTTAGAGTAAGGGAGACACAGTCTGAAACTGTTTTCACCACATTCGACACTCATGTACTTCTGCTTTGCTGGAGGCAAGTTCCAAGAGGACCGGGTTCAAAGCAGGGTCAGTTTGAACTAAGGATACTGTGCTGGGAAGGGTGTTTATTGGCCAGCACTCGTGACATCAGCAACACAGTTTTGAAACAGCCTCATGTTAGTGTTCTTGGCAATCTGGATGCTTAGATGCCATTTCAGTTAGCCCTCCTGTTTCACAAGAGGAAGGGCAAAACTTCAAGACGATTCACAACTGGACTTATTGCCATTTCAATGGCGAGCCTTTATACACCAGGTGAGGCAAAGCACCTAACCGCATCTGTTCTTGAGCTCTTGGGTCTGTTTTCATTCGAGATTCAAGTGTGCACATTTCCAGCTTTTTATGATTCTTCTTCAGCTGCCAGGATGCATGAAACATCTGGTGCCAGATGTGCTTCTTCAGTGTCTTGCAAGGCTGCTATCGAGCACAGAAGGAGCGGGTTCCACAGCTTGCATTTCCAGCTTGAAAGCAAAGGATTCTGGGCCAGCAAGGCTGAGGGGAAAAAAGCAACTAAGGACTAAAAAAGGAGGGCAGCAAGTACTTGGTTGGACAGACCTCTAGCCCAGGGGTGTTGAACTCATTTGTTATGAGGGCCAGATCTGACATAAACAGGCCGTGTATGTCATAAAATGAAATGCTAGGTAGCAGAGAGATAAACTTTATAAAGGACACAGACAAACACAAAGATTTTTTAAAAACTTAAAACATGCTTAAAACATTAGCACTCGGTCTTAAAGATGTTTTCTTTCTATCTCTCCCATAGGATCCTGGGAACTGGGCAAAGGAAGCTCTGACTCTTTCCCTCCTTCTTCAGGGGACCAGGAGGGGGAGAAGCCTCAGCCAATAGAAGGAAGAGAGGCTTGGCTAAGTAGCTCTGCTGTGCAATTTAGAGAACCAGGCAAAGCAAGCTCTCCCTTCCCCTCCCTTTCTCCCCAAGGGAGGAGCCTCAGGCAATGGAGAAAATAGAGGTTTTGCTCTGTGGCTCCTGTGCGATTGAGCAAGTCTTGCAGAGCAAGCTGTGATGCAGAAGGAAGCAAGAGAGAGGAAGAAGGAAGCAGACAAAGGCAGTTGCTCAGGGGTCTGATTGGAATCCTTCAGGGGCCTGACTGGGCCCCTGGGCCGCATGTTTGACACCCCTACTCTAGGCCTGTCATGCCCAATACAGTTCCTTATAGCCAAGCACCAGAAGAATGGATTAGGTGGATGTTTGCTTTTTGTCTGGCAAGAACACCCAAATGAGATCAATCCTAAGAAGAATCACATCCCTCTAAAAAGTAACAAGGGGCCCGACAAAGTGGATATCCTAACGTGCATTCAGGGAAGTCAAAGATGGATTCCACGTGAGAAGGAGCTATTTAGATTTGAATCAGGACGCTAAAGGTTAGAAGTCGCATCTATAACAACAGGATTTAGCATGTTTAATAGGGAATCCTGGGACCTGTAGTTTTGGGAAGAAGGCAGGGGGGAAATTCTGAAACTACAAAACCATTTGGAAGAGGGATGCTGCGGTAGTCCGGCTAGTGTAAAAACAGCAGGAATCATTTAGTAGGAAAAGAGGTGCCGGAGCTCATTAGCACAACCTATTTGCATACGCCACACACCCCTGACTTCACCGGAAGGTGTACTAAATTATATCAGCTCAGCATCTACCTTAAAAGCCTTCTTGAATGATAATTGTCATAAGAAAACCTTACTGCATGGCCGGTGCGTTGGAGTAGGCCAAGTAGGTGGCCACCTAGGTTGCCAACTGGCTTAGGGGGCACCATCAGGCGCCCCCTCTCCCCACACGCAGAATGCGTGCTCCTTGGAGCCTGCCTTCCCCAATAGAAAGCAGGCTCCATGGAGTGCAGATGAAAGTGAACAGCACCTGTGCAGTCTGCTCCTCGGAGCTCGGCAGGGATAAATTAACCCATTGTAAAAGCTGAAGAAAAGCCAATTACAGTTTCTAAAAACTGGCTCCTGTCGGAGTTGTCTGCTGCCACTCATCCTTCCTACTCTATTTTAACAGAGCTGTGGGGTGGGAACCATAGTTCAGTGGTAGAGCATCTTTCTCTCATGCGCAAGGTCTTGTCACTGGCACCTCCAACTAAAAGGATCAAGTGGAAATGGCCATGTGAAGTTCTTGTCCTTGGCACCTCCAGCTAAAAGGAGCAAGTAGTATTCGCACAATTTTTATTGCTTGCTTAATCTCACTTTAAAAAAAAATTAAAATAAAAAAACTGTAAATTAAAAATGTGAATAGTTCCAAGTGTCTTCATTTATCCTACAATTCTCTGTTTTTTAAAAAAATTCTGGGGAGTAACTTGTCTAGGGCAGGGGTGGCCAACGGTAGCTCTCCAGATGTTTTTTGCCTACAACTCCCATCAGCCCCAGCCAGCATGGCCAATGGCTGGGGCTGATGGGAGTTGTAGGCAAAAACATCTGGAGAGCTACTGTTGGCCACCCCTGGACTAGGGCACCAAAAAACCTAGCACTGGCCCTAAGTCCTTACTCCCATCATGCTTTTTAAATCACTTTCTCCTATGTGGCCACAGTGGCATGAGGAAGATTTCCATCTGTCTGCTTTACATGTTTTGGTTATTTCCCTATTTTTTTTTTGTGGGGGAAAACATTAGACAGTTTGTCAAATCTTAAGAGTTCAGCAAAATTTTCATAGGGGGGATTGAACAATAGAGCCCAGAAGCAAGTATTTGGAGGGGAGGGGTAAGAAAGAGCACAATGAAATGTAGAGGTTCTGGAGCTCCGCTGCTGTGAGCTCCTGCCCAAAATGAGGTCTGAAAAACGGTATCCATTGATAGGGTACATACGCCCAAATAACAGAGAGTCCAGGGCTGCCAAGAACATCTGCTCAGTTGGCATCATAGAACTGGCACCGACCAAGACATTTTCTTCAGCAAATACCAACTGGTCGACAGATGCTCGTCTTCCTACAAAAGTGGAAGGACACAGCTGCAGATCAGCCTGGGGGAGGAGGTTCTGAGCCAGTTTGGTGTGGTAGTGAAGAGTGGCGGACTCTAATCTGGAGAGCCGGGTTTGATTCCCCACTCCTCCTCCACATGTGGCCAGCTGGGTGACCTTGGGTCAGTGACAGTTCTTGAAAAAGAGCTTCCTCACAGGCAATCTTCTGTCCAGGGGTAGAATTCTAGCAGGAGCTCCTTTGCATAATAAGCCACACACCCCTAATGCAGCCAATCCTCCAAGAGCTTACAAAAAAGAGTCTTGTAAACTCTTGGAGGATTGGCTACATCAGGGGTGTGTGGCTTAATATGCAAAGGAGCTCCTGCTAGAATTCCACCCCTGGTTCCATCTAAGCTGAGTTATTGTGAGCTAGCTCACAATTTCTTAGCCTCCGACTTGCACATTTTTGTCATAGCTCAGGAAAAATGGCCCCAGAACAAACTAATCTACACATCAGCTCACAACTTTAATGGCAGTTGCTCACGAAGCAGAATTTTTGCTCACAAGACTCTACAGCCTAGAGAGAGTATTGCTTAAAAATGATTACCTTTGTGTCTTGCATGCAATTTTTCATATCAGACTGTTGGCTGAGATCACCCATTGATTCACTATGGAGCTTCCTGCCTTGGGATCTTGCCGTGGTCTTTTTAAGCATGCAATTTTTTCCCCTCCCTGTCATAAAGTCGACTGAAGCAGTGCAGGGTTTGCCAGTCATAACCCATGCCACTGAGAAGACAATAGCATTAGCATTGTAAACAAAGTTATACCCTTTAAAGTCCATTGAAGTCAATGGACTTAAACTGTGCTTAAATGGCACTTGCCAATGACCTAGTTAAAGCAGTCATACACATATTGAATGCTGTACTTTACATTTAAAAAAAAAAAAAAGAATATAGTTTTAGTCATTTGCTAGCAGACTCAAGGGCTGGAACCCTAAGCTATTTTGAAACGCAAATAAACAACCCCTACATTTGACAATTTGATCTTAAATTCACTTCAGACTTCTTACATATCACAAAAAGTTGTCAGTAGATCATGGAAGCATCAGTGCTTATAGCCTAATGAAGAGATAATCGGACTGAGAGTCTGAGCCAGGGATGGCTAAACGTAAGAGCCACATAGAATAAACATTAGATGTTCGAGAACCACAAGACATACACATGAGATGAGGAAGGAAGGAAGGAAGGAAGGAAGGAAGGAAGGAAGGAAGGAAGGAAGGAAGGAAGGAAGGAAGGAAGGAAGGAAGGAAGGAAGGAAGGAAGGAGGGAGGGGGGAGGGAGGGAGGGAGAGGGGGAAGTAGATGGGGAGGAGAGAGGAAGAAGTGGAAAGAAAGAAACTTTAAATGCATTCTCCAAGCCGCCAGCTGGCTTGGCTCGGAGAAGTGATTTAAAAAGAGAAATGTCTTCTCCAAGTCAGCCAACAGGACAGTGGGGTCTTTGAGAGCCACACAATATGTATGATAGGGCCATGTATGGCTCCCGAGCCGCAGTTTGGCCACCCTTGGTCTAAATCCTTCCTGTTCCCATCAAAGGGAGCTAAAAGTGCTATGAAAGGCACAAGAGGCAAATGCCTTTTCCAAGTTGGCCAATGGGGTGGTGGGGGCTTCTAGAGAGTCACACAATATGTTTGGCCACCCCTGGTCTGGAGTTTGAGTCCTGCTTAAGGAGCAAATGCAGTGCATTGGCTAAGAGTATGAGTCAGAAAATCCTCAACTGGGACCTCATCTCAGCTGGCAATTTTAGGTAAGGTTCCCCTCAACCTTCCACGAAAACAGAGGCTCATCTGTAACACCCCTAATTCTTACACCAAGGAGAACTCCCGCACTTCCTTTGCCTTCTGTTAGCCATTGCTCTGCAGCACCTTGAAGGGTGTTGGACTCACGCTTGAAGACCTGGCAGGAGAAAAATGAGAGAGAATTGTCCTAAAAGAAATCGTCAAGAGTTCAAAATAAAGTTTAGCAGTCTCTGAGTGTGGAATGGCTAGGGTTGCCAGGTCCGACTCAGGAAACATCTGGGGACTTTGGGGGTGGAGCCAGGAGCAAGGCTGTGACAAGCACAATTGAACACTGAAGAGAGTTCTGGCTATCACATTTAAAGGGACTGTGCGCCTTTTGAATGTCTTCCCTTCATTGGGAATAATGGAGCATGAGGGCACTTTCTTTGGGGGCTCAACAAATTTGGTACCTCTGCTTTAAAAAAAACAGCCCCCCCCCCCAGAGCCTCAGATATCCACAGATCAATTCTCCATTATACCCTATGGGGAACCGGTCTCCATAGGGCATAACAGAGTGCCCAGCAGACATTTCCCTCCCCACCGATACTCCCTCTAAGCTGTGGAGTCTTGTGAGCAAAAATTCTGCTTCGTGAGCTACTGGCATTCAAGTGGTGAACAAGCAATTTGGCTACTGCATAAATTAGTTTGCTCTGGGGCCATCCTTCCTGAGCTAAGACAAAAGTGTGGGAGTTGGAGGCTAAAAGAGTGTGAGCTAGCTCAGCTTAGAGGGAAAACTACTCTCTGCCCCACTTTCTGATAACCCTGAAGAAAGGGGAGGGCCTCCAAACCAGGAGATCCCCTGCTCCTATCTGGGGATTGGCAACCCTACCAGAAGTAGGAGTATTTAGGGAACGTTGCTTCTCCTTTAGGCTTGGCTGACCCTTAGTTTCTTTCAGCACACAAGCAGTTAAACCAAGGCCTCCCTCCTGAGCTTTGCTTCCGCCTGTACTGATGCACCCACCCACCCGGAGGGCTGCTTGTCTGTTCGATGAAAGGGCCCCCCTCCGTTTTCCTTTATAGAGCCAGGCTGCCTTCAAGAATCATTATTGGCAAACCTGGGGGAAAGAAACCTTGGCGCTTCCTGGTTTGTTTGCTTTCATTAATGTTTGATGCAGGTAAATTCCTCGTCTTGGGTGATGTCCTACCTACTAAAGAAGGTCACCTGGGCACGTTCTGGAACAAAGCCCAATATAGGTACAATTAGCAACCTGGAACCGCAGGGTGACCACTTATATAACTTAGTGTGCAATAATTATGTGCAATAATACAGAGAGGTGCTAGTTGGAAGTGTGACTTGGAGATCATCATCCTTCTACAGCCTAAGACAGGGCACCATGATGCCCACTGGTGCCTTCCAAGTGTTTCCCTGGTGCAATACTTATGTGCAATAATTATGTGAAATAATTCAGGAAGGTGCTCATTGGAAGTGTGACCTGGAGATCATCATCCTTCTACAGCCTAAGACAGGGCACTATGATGCCCACTGGTGCCTGCCAAGTGCTCTCTGATGCAATAATTATGTGCAATAATACAGAGAGGTGCTCATTGGAAGTATGACCTAGAGATCATCCCTCTCCTACGGCCTAAGACCATGATGCCCACTGGGGCCTGCCAAGTGCTTCTCTGGTGGAAATGGTTAGGAAATGGACAGGGACAGGTTGCGAAGTTCCACCTGGCAACTGGTGGGGGATGGGGGGGGGGACTTACCACTAGAAAGTAGAAAGACCAGGCCACGTCGCTGGCATCGTACAAGAACTGATGTTATCATGCTAGGGTTGCCAGGTCCAACTCAGGAAATATCTGGGGACTTTGTGGGTGGAGTCAGGGGCAAGGTTATGACAAGCACGATTAAACTTCAAAGGGAGTTCTGGCCATCATATTTTAAAGGGAACGTATTCATTTTAAATGCTTTCCTTCCATTGGAAATAATGGAGGATAAGGGCACCTTCTTGGGGGGGGGGGCTCATAGAATCTGGTTCAATCTTTTTGAAACTTGGAGGGGAGTTTGAGGAGAGCCACCAGATGCTTTGCTGAAAATTTGGTGCCTTTACGTCAAAAAACAGTCTCCCCAGAGCCCTGGATGCCCATGGATTGATTCTCCATTATATCTTATGGAGATTGGTCTCCATAGGGTATAATGGAGTGCCCAGCAGCAATTTCCCTCCCTGCCCTTCCCTTCTGATAACCCTGAAGTGGGGGGAGGGCCTCCAAACTGGGAGATCCCCTGCTTCCAACTGGGGATTAGCAGCCCTGGCCGAAAGGATTGTGGAGAGGCAAGTAATACTGGGATTAATGTGATGGCTGGAAGGTAGGGATGGTTTCCTTGGTGTCAGGCTAGGGTAGGGTTGCCTGCTCCGAGTTGGGAAATACCTGGAGATTTGGGGGGTGGAGCCTGAGGAGTGCAGAGTTTGAGGAAGGGAAGTCCCCAGACATTTCCTGAGTCACATCTGGCAACTCTAACTATAGTTCCACCCTCAACTATCTACTACATTTTGCATGGGGCTATTCCTCCTAAGAGCTGAGGGTGGGGTACAGTTACCGTTTCAATGGGCCTGGGCAGGGCTGGTTCTAGACTGTTTGGCACCATAGGCAAGGCTAACTTCTGGTGCCCCACTACACTGATAACATCACCAAGTCACATGGGGGTGCCCAATCTGGCGACCCAGGAGGTTGACGCCCTAGGCAATCACCTAGTTTGCCCAGTGGCAGGGTCAGCCCTGAACCTGGGAAGTAGGTGAGGCTGGGAGGGGGTGACTGGCCCATGTCCCCCAACAAGCTTCCGTATCCTAGACTCATATAGGCACATGGAAGTTGCTTAAGACCAAATCAAATTTTTGGTCTATCGAGGCTTGGGTTATCTACTAGGTCTAGCAGCAGCTCCCCAGGGTCTTAGGCTGAGGTCTCTCATATTTCTGTGACCCTGTGTCAGAGGTAGGTTGGTAGCAACTACAAACAGGGCCTTTTCTGCATTGGCACCTCACCTCTAGAATACTCCTCCCCTTGAGGCTGGCCTAGCACCTGCTTCACTTTCTTTTGGGCTCCAGGCAAAATCACATCTTTTAGGGGTTTTCCTCTTGCCAGCTTTTTAATAGACTACTTTAGCCTGATGCAGTTTACTTTATGCAGTTTACACCCAATGCCTTATTTTTAACAGCTCACTTTTAGATTATAACATTTTGCTTCTAAGTCACTAGCAGGATAACGAAGAGGCAGCATAGAAATATCACAAATAAATAAATCAGCTACAATTCGGTTCTTTTGCAACAGGGGATGCTGGGGATCGAAGCTGGGGCTTTTTGTTGCTCCTGGCTCAGCTCTACTGAGCAGGCCGTAGGTTCTTTTCAGGATTCTGTTGACAGCCCGACCAAACCTCATGCAAACCAGTTTAGATTTACAAATCTATTTTTTAAGCACAACGGCGCACTACACTACACTAGCAGCAGCAAGTTAAAAAAGCATGCAAAACGTATCATATTACCTTGCCCACAGGAATTCAGGACACCAACTGAAGCCATGGGGTGGCCGGCCAGCTGGTCCCTTCAGAGGTAAAGAGCACATCTGGTCTTCTTAGGGATGGCCAGGAGGAAGGCAGCATCCGCTGTCGTGCCTGGCTTTACTCCTGCTGTGGTTGGAAAGTGTACAAGGAAGCTCAGTTTCTCGGGATGGTGTCTTTCTCTCTGGGTTTCTCTGTCCCTGGATTGCTCTGAGCTCCTATTGGCTAGATCAGGGGTGGCCAAACTGAAGCTCAGGAGCCACATGTAGCTCTTTCACTTCCTCACCCAAAGGGTGATTAATGTGGAATTCACTGCCACAGGAGGTGGCGGTGGCCACAAGCATAGCCAGCTTCAAGAGGAGATGGGATAAACATATAGAGCAGAAGTCCATCAGTGGCTATTAGCCACAGTGTACTGTTGGAACTCTCTCTGTCTGGAGCAGTGATGCTCTGTATTCTTGGTGCTTGGGGAGGAGCACAGTGAAAGGACCTCTAGCCCCACTTGTGGACCTCCTGATGGCACTTGGGTGGGGGTTTTTTTGTGGCCACTGTGTGACATGCAGTGTTGTACTGGATGGGCCATTGGCCTGATTCAAAATGGCTTCTCTTACGTTCTTACTTTGTGGCTCTCAAAGCCCCCACTTCCCCATCTGCCAGCTTGGAGAAGGCATCTGTCTCTTTAAACCACTTCTCCAGGCCAAGCTAGCCAGTGGCTGGGAGTATGCATTTAAAGTTAAAGTTGCTTTCTTTCCACCTCTCCTTCCCTCCCCCCTCTTGCCATGTATTTGCTTTCTTCCCACCTTTCCCCCCATTTTTCCTCCCTCCCTTCCCATCTTGCGGATCTCAAACATCTGATGTTTATTCTATGCGGCTCTTACGCAAGCAAGTTTGGCTACCCCTGGGCTGGATAGTCCACTGTTTAAAACATTTCTATCAATTTTATTTATTTTACTCTATTTACATCCAGTTTTCTGAGTTTTTAATTCCACAGCAGGAGGAGGAGGAAGAAGAAGAAAAGGAGGAGGAGGTTAGATTTATACCCCACTATTCTCGGCTGTGCGACTGAACCACAACAACAAAAATTCATTCAGAGTCTCAAAGCGGCTTACAGTCTCCTTCCTTTCCTCTCCCTGCAACAGACACCCTGTGAGGTAGGTGAGGCTTAGAGAGCTCTGAGACCCAAGGTCACCCAGCTGGTTTTATGCGGCATGATGAGGAATCCAACCCAGTTCTCCTAGATTAGAGTCCGTGAACTTAACCACTACACCAAACTGGCTCTCAAAAGCTTGGGTCTGGAGTGGCTGGTTCTCACCCCCTACATTCAGGGGTTCCCCAGTTGCATTTCTACATGATTTATCACTGAGGCATGGAACCCTTCCTAAGCATTATTCCAAACTGGCTCTTCCAAAGGTACCTGAGGGGATTTCTCTCCCGGTGTACATTCATGTGCCAACCTGTTTCCTCTCACCAACACTTATTCCAGCCTTACTAGATACCACTGTGTCCATGATTCTGCCTCGTGGACATCAGTGCCCATGTCACAGGGGAACCAGGCAATCTCTCTCTCACACACACACACACTTTTTCAGGTGCCAAAATAGCTGTTTGGCACATAAAAAAGTTAAGTGGGGGGGAGGACAAGGTTGTCCGGTCCTGCCATGGGCCTGAAGAAGATCAGACCCCCATGGCGGGGTTGAATTAACAATTAGGTCAAGTAGGCACTGGCCTATGGGCCCCCACACCTTTAAGGATCCCGTGCCAGCTCCCCCGCCCCACCCCCCCAGTTTTCACCCGGCTTGCAGCCCTTGGAGCCTGCACACACGGCCAGATCAAAGGTTTGCTCAATTTGTTAATTTTACTATTCTGTCATTGAATCTTAAATTTGTACCATTTTGCATTCTAAACCACTCCCTACCAGATCATTTTACTATACTGTCATTGGATCATAAATTTGTACCAGTTTTGCATTCTGAGCCACTGACTACCAGCTATGTGTGGCTTTGCTCACTGTACTGGATTCCTCGCCTGATGAAGTGTGCTTAGAGAGCACATGAAAGCTTACGTTCTGAATAAAACTAAGTTGGTCTTAAAGGTGCCATTTGACTCCTATTTTGTTAGCCAGCAACTGAGCCACTCTTTGCCCAGCTTGCCTGGTGCGGCTGCTGGTATCTTCGCCAAATCTGCCTCTCTCTGCCTCTCCCCCACAGCTTTGTTAAAAGGGATTCTGAAAAGGTGCCTGTAGGCTGCTGCAGGGGCCATGGGTGGCAGGGCGGCCTCTCTGACTCTGAGACAAATTTGCAAAGGGCTTCCAAGATTTTGACTGCCTAGGGGGCCTCCATAGGGTTTAATCCAGCATTGTTCCGTGGCATTTTTAAATGGCCAAATTTGTCTCGAAAATGGTGTTGGCATCCATGTTTGGACTTTTGGACGCCAGAACATCTGGTTTGGCCCCCTGGAATGAACTTTTTTTTGGGGGGGGAGGATACCTTGCTTGCCAGCTTTCAGCACAGCCTGCAGTCCTGTGCTCGTTTAGAAATTCAAACTCTGAGAGCTGTGGCTGAATTTGGTAGGCTGTTGGTAGGTTGGTTGTTTTTGGTGATAATTATTGTATTTTAATCAGGGCTTTTTTTGTAGCAGGAACTCATTTGCATATTGGGCCACAAATCCCTAATATAGCCAATCCTCCTGGAGCTTACAGGGCTCTTAGTAGGAGGGCGTGGCCTAATATCCAAAGGAGTTCCTGCTAGTCTTTTTCTGCCAAAAAAATAGCCCTGCAGCTAATAATTTAAAACATAAATGACAACATTACATTATAATGTCTGTTTTAAATAATTAGTTGCCTCGGTGTTTTTAACTGTTTTTATTTATATATTACAGTTTTCTATTTTGACATCTTGTTGATGCTCGTGTTTTGAGTAAAAAAATAATATTGTTTATATTATTGTTAATTTGGTTTGCCTGTGTCGTTTATAAGTTTTACATCTCCTGTACGTAGCATTACATTTTGTATTACGCATGGGCTGGCCCAACAAAATGACATTCGGTGAGGTCAGGGGGTGTGGCCTAATGTGCAAACGAGTTCCTGCTGGGCCTTTTCTACCCAAAAGCCCAGCAGGAGCTCATTTGCACATTAGGCCACACCCCCTGACATCACTGTTAGGGGTAGGGTTCCCCTGCTAGCCAGCTGGCTGGTGTGGGCTACAGCCCCCCAAAGTGGGGGGAAACCCACTGGCACCTGTGGGGGGCTGGCATCCCTAGCTGAGGCTCCTCCGCTCCCCAAACCTCACTCTCACCAGGTTTCAGCCCCCAGATCTCCAGGAATTGCCCACACCACGGTTGCCAACCCTAGCTCCAAGTGTGTACCAGGCCTGGAGAAATGGCTATGCATAAAGAAAACAAGCCCCCACGTGATAGGGTTGCCAATCCCCAGGTGGGGCAGGGAAAAATGGTAAAAACCTCCACGAAGACCAGCCTCCTATCACGTACAAAGGTTAAATTTGCTTGCAAATACAATAAATACAAATATTAAGTTCAAACAAAGGAACAGTTATTTAAAATGGAAGTCCATGTCCTTAATTTCTTAACAATAGGGTGCGGGTGACGATTCCAACGATGCAGTTCTGGTGACGATTCCAACGATGCAGTTCTCCAAGGAGACCAATGCTCCTTTGTCCAATTGCACAGGACATGGATTTCCATTTTAAATGACTGTGGGCGGGGCCATTGACATTCCTTTGTTTGCACTTAATATTTGTATTTATTGTATTTGCAAGCAGATTTAGTCTTTGTATGTGATAGGAGGCTGGTCTTCGTGGAGGTTTTACCATTTTTTCCTGCTCTACTATCCACGTTGCTCTTTGTGGGTTGCACAATCCCCAGGTGGGGGCAGGGGATCCCCCGTCCTCCCCCTGCTTCAGGGTCATCAGAAAGTGGGGGGGGGGAGGAAATGTCTGCTGTGCACTCCATTATTCCCTATGGAGAACTATTCCCATAGGGTATAATGGAAAATTGATCCACGGGTATCTGGGGCTCGGACGGGGCCTGTTTTATGAGGTAGAGACACCAAATTTGCAGCATAGCATCCGATGACTCACCTCAAGACACCCTCCAAGTTTCAAAAATATTGGTCCAGTTCTATGAGCCCCCAAAGAAGATGCTCCTATTCTTCATTATTCCACATGGAGAGAAGGCATTTAAAGGCGTGCAGTCCCCTTAAATGTGATGGTCAGAACTCCCTTTGGAGTTCAATTCTGCTTGTCACATCCTTGCTCCTGGCTCCACCCCCAAAGTCTCCTGGCTCCACCCCCAAAGTCCCCAGATATTTCTTGAATTGGACCTGGCAACCCTACATGTGAAGCTTCCCTTAGAAAGGATGCCTCCCAGTGCCCGAGGTGTCACCTTGGCACGTAAAGACACGTGCATCCACATCCACGGCTCTAAGAGCGGCGGTGCTCCCGCCACGCTAGCTGGATCCAAAGATGCGGCCGCTGTCTGCATTGTCAGAGTGACTCGTTATGACATGGAACAGCTGTTTGGAGGAAAGCAATCTCCTGCGGGTGGGAGCATGGAAAAGGAGATGAGGGGGGGAGAGTTTGAGCCGTTCAGTGGATAATTATATCTGCGTGGGCTAAGGCCTTCGCTCACAGTCAAACCTACGGGTCGTGAGAAAAAGAGCAATGCTGTCAGGCCCAATCAACCATTTTGCCTCTGACAGCCCTCCTTTTGCCAGTGGGGTGGGAAGTGTGTGATGGGGGGTGGGGGTTAAAAGCAGCACCGTAATGGTTCAGCGACGGGATAAAAGAAGTAAAAATGAAGGACGCGGCGAACAGATCCAGAATGAAGCAGAAACCAATCCTGTTTCAAACTAGTTTGCACCGGCAGGGGGAAATTTCTGGCATTTCTGTGGAAATTTGCTACCACTCCAAGAACGAGGGGTTGACATTTGGTTCCCCCAAATGGCAGGTCAAAAACGGACTGCTTTAAGGGGGAAATACTAATGTTGTCCCTAGTCTACCTTTTCTTCATTTCATCGTCGTCATGGTGAACTCGATACATCTTCATTCAGCGGGAGATGGAGGAAGAGAAAAGGACAGGGGACATTGTTTTTGTTTCAAAATGGCTGCCAGGCCTTGAGGCCTGCGCCCTCCCTGGAGCCTAGCTCTAGTGGATAAATTTTTAGCGCCAATGGAAAGAAAGAGCGCACAGAGGAAAGTAGTTTGGCTGGCTGAGAGAAAAGGGGAGCCAATCAGAGTGGGCGTTTGCTAGGAGGGCAATTTTTGGAGAAGGATAGGGTTGCCAAGTCCAATTCAAGAAATATCTGGGGACTTTGGGGGTGGGGCCAGGAGACTTTGGGGGTGGGGCCAGGAGACATAGGGGTGGGGCCAGGAGCAAGGGTGTGACAAGCATAATTGAACTCCAAGGGAGTTCTGGCCATCACATTTAAAGGGACAGCACACCTTTTAAAATGCCTTCCTTCCATAGAAAATAATGAAGGATAAGGGCACCTTCTTTTGGGGCTCATAGAATTGGACCCCCGGGTCCAAACTTTTTGAAACTTGGGAGGTATTTTGGGGAGAGGCACTAGATGCTATACTGAAAATTTGGCGCCTCTACCTCAAAAAACAGCCCCCCCAGAGCCCCCAATACCTGCAGATCAATTCCCCATCATTCCCTATGGGAATCGTTCCTGGAGGTGCATAATGGCTGTGGGGGTGGGGCTTCCCCCGCCAGCCAGCTGGCTGGGGGAGGGGGGAAGGCTGTAAAACCGGGGGATCCCCCGCTGGGACCTGGGGATTGGGAAGCCTAGAGAAGGAAGAGGAGAAAGATGAGCTATTATTTTATTTATTTGCTCTTAATTATGGATAACTCTGCGCACACCCAGACCCACACATACGAGAGCTCTTAAAATAAGAGGTCAAAAGATGGGGGGGGGGGGGGGGTTTAAGAAAAAGAGGGCAAAATCTGCATATGCTAATTTACATTCATAGATGCAAATTAATATCATTTAAATAGAAATTCAATCCCCCACGGTGCTGGCCCTGTCTGGGTAGCCCTCTGCTCCCTGAGGGACAGGCTGTCACTCAAATGTTTACAAGAAGCATCTTAGGGATAAAGAAAAACAAACAAACACTACAGCCAGTACTGTGGGGCAGAAGCAGGCATCCCTCTGCTAAAGAAAGAAGTTAGTCCCCTCAAAGAGAGGACATCTGGCCACTCGGGTTTTCAGGGAAGGTCAAAGCAGATGTGACAAAAGAAGAAGACCATAGATTTATATCCTGGCCTTCTCTCTGAATCAGAGTCTCAGAGCAGCTCACAATCTCCTTTACCTTCCTCCCCCACAACAGACACCCTGTGAGGTGGGTGGGGTTGAGAGGGCTCTCACAGCAGCTGCCCTTTCAAGGACAACTTCTTCCAGAGCTATGGCTGACCCAAGACCATTCCAGCAGCTGCAAGTGGAGGAGTGGGGAATCAAACCCGGTTCTCCCAGATAAGAGTCCGCACACTTAACCACTACACCAAACTGGCTCCACATGTCTTTATTCAGGTTTGCATGCAAAGATAGGCCTGTTTGTAGACTGCAAAGGAAATGGCAGCTCCAGAGGGTGGATTCTTCTGCATTACCTCCTGGTTGAGCTCCCTCCCTTCCAAATTCTACCCCAGGCTCCACCCCCAAACCTAGGGTGGCCAAGTGCTGAAAAATTCCTGGAGACTTTGGGGATGGATCCGTGAAAGGGCAGGGTTTGGGGAGGGGAGGGGCCTCAGCATGGTACAATGTCATAGAGTCCACCCTGCGAAGCAGCCATTTTCTCCAGGGCTGCCAGGTTCCCAGGACATGTGGGGGTTCTCCTACTTTGGGGATCCCCAACCCGCAAGCCCACAGTGGGCCGGGGGGGGGATCCCTCCAAACGTTGCTGGTGTGATGACAGCACTCATAAGTGACATCATCGCGTCGGCAACATTGTGCACCAACCACTCTAGGAGTTTGTGGGAAAACTCTACGGTTTTCCCAGATGCTCTAGCTTCTGGGGAAACTATGGTTTTCCAAAATGCTCTAGAAAGCTCTATGGAGGTTTCCTCCCAAATTGCTAGAGCGTCCCAAATTGCTAGAGCGTTACGAGTGAGGCCTTGGGGGGCTTGGCAACCCTATCTCCAGGGGAGCAAATCTCTGCCAGCTGGAAATCAGTTGTCAAAGTTGGAGATCTCCAGATCCCACCCTACCAAACCTCCAAAATTTTCCCAAGTTGGAGTTGGCAACCATACCATCATCTTGTGAATAGGACAAAATGAATGCATGGTTGTGTGTCCTCTTGCCATAACGTAGTTGGACACTGAGTGGGTAAATCTGTGTTTTGAGGTCTGCAACTACTGACCCCGTGGCACAGAGTGGTAAAGCTGCAGTACTGCAGTCGGAGCTCTCTGCTCACGACCTGAGTTTGATCCCAGCGGAAGCTGGTTCAGATAGCTGGCTCCAGGTTGACTCAGCATTCCATCCTTCTGAGGTCAGTAAAATGAGTACCCGGCTTGCTGGGGGGAAAGTGTAGATGACTGGGAAAGGCAATGGCAAACCACCCCATAATAAGTCTGCCGTGAAAACGTTGTGAAAGCAACGTCACCCCAGAGTCGAAAATGACTGGTGCTTGCACAGGGGACTACCTTTACCTTTTTAACTACTGACTATTGAGTGGGATTGGTGGGGCTGAAATCAACTGAAGCAAAAATGGGGGTGGGGTAGGGACTCAAGAAAACAACAGACTGACTAACCAAAATGTCGAAACAGAAAATATTGGCTAAGGAATATACAATTTTAATAACAATTTCCAGGGCTTTTTTTTTGTAGCAGGAACTCCTTTGCATATTAGGCCACACACACCAGATGTAGCCAATCCTCCAAGAGCTTACAGGGCTCTTAGTACAGAGCCTACTGTAAGCTCCAGGAGGAATGGCTATCAGAGGTGTGTGGCTTAATATGCAAATTAATTCCTGCTACAAAAAAAAAAAAGCCCTGAAAATTTCATCCAAAAGCCTGGAAAAATCTGTGGTCTGTAAACCTCTCTGACCAGAAAAAGTTGTGAATTCAAACTGAAGTTGATACAAAAGCATTTCAATAAAAAATGACTTTAACAGTGGTCAATACATGTGTTGATTTATATTCAAGAAAGACATCTGTACAATTCCTGTACAACATACAATTCCTTTTCGGATGATCCAGTATACTTATCAGGTAAAGCTCTCAATAAACAACACTATTGTTAAAACGGTGTCTTCTCACAATGCAAAATCTTCCAACTGACCTATCCCAGGTTATTAATAAACATAATCACAAAACCTGATGAGTATGTTGCTCACTGTGTATACATCTATACATTTAAGAAATACTTCTTATGAATAGCTGTTCTTTAAGAATTTGACCTGATCAGCATAATGGGTCATTTGCATTCTTCCCTCCACATACCCACAAAATCATTCCTCTCGGAAAACTAGCAGGTCAGGGAAAAGGCTAAGTAGAATTCCTTCACCCTGACATCTAGTTTCCTATTTGTCAGAAACCTTTTAAAAATCAAGCATATTCATTTATGTGCTTCTCTTTCTACAGTGTAGAAATAGCATAATTCAGGCACAGGTTTACCGCCTCGATGAAAGTCAGGCCTCAGCTTCCTCCCAAGACCAGAGAGAGTCCAGTGGCACTTTTAAGACCAACAAAGTTTAATTCAAGGTGCTGGTCTTAAAGGTGTCACTGAACTCAAACTTTGTTCTATTGCTTCAGACCAACAGTAATGGAATGGAGAAAGTAGAGAAAGAAGTATGCATGGAATGGAGAAAGTAGAGAAAGAAGTATGCATGGAATGGAGAAAGTAGAGAAAGAAGTACTTTTCTCCCTTTCTCACAATACAAGAACTCGTGGGCATTCGATGAAATTGCTGAGCAGACAGGTTAAAACGGATAAAAGGAAGTACTTCTTCACCCAAAGGGTGATTAACATGTGGAATTCACTGCCACAGGAGGTGGTGGCGGCCACAAGTATAGCCACCTTCAAGAGGGGTTTAGATAAAAATATGGAGCACAGGTCCATCAGTGGCTATTAGCCACAGTGTATGTGTGTATATAACATTTTTTGCCACTGTGTGACACAGAGTGTTGGACTTGATGGGCCGTTGGCCTGATCCAGCATGGCTTCTCTTATGTTCTTATGTAAGGTTGCCAAGTCCCTCTGCCTGAGTGGTGCGATTACGTTACCCAGAAGTGATGTCATTGTGCCAGGGACATCATGCAGGAATGCTCTAGAACTCTTGCTAAAATCTTTATGGTACCAGAGTTTTACAGAGATTCTTAGAGCATCACACCAGAAATGCTCTAGGAATCGTAGTAAAATTCTATGGTACCATAGAGTTTTAAACGCAAGTTCTAGAGTGTCCTCAGCGCAATGACATCACTTCCAGGTGCCAAAAGGATTCTTCAGGTGCAGGGATCCCCCTGGTGGCTTGCTCCTGCTGGTGGGTTGGGGCCCTCCAGGGCGGGGGCCTGGCACACTTACAACACAGTGACCCACCTGAATTTATCTGAAGAAGGATGCATGCATACAAAAGCTTTTACCCAGAATTAAATTCTAGTCAGCAGTGGCTGGAACGGAAGATGTCCTCCTAAGAAAATATTTTGGTGATTCCAACACTAATTTGAACTTTACCAGTTGGACATTTGGCTTGAACTGCCTGTTCTGTGCTGTATTTGTTCTGTGCTTGTTTGTTATCGAAAAGGATTTTTGTATTGCATAAATCCAATCTCGTTCTCTTCCTCCACCCCCCACCTCACAGGGTTGTTGTGCAGATAAAATGAAAAAGAAGAGAGTTATGTAAGCCCCTTTGAGCCCCCATGTTCTTGTTGTCGCACAGTCGAGTTCGACTCTTTGGAACCCCATGGACCAAGTCACGCCAGGCCCTCCTGTCTTCCACCATCCTCCGAAGTCTGCTCAAATTTATGTTAGTTCCATCATTAACGCTGTCCAGCCATCTCATCTTTTGCTGTCCCCTCCTTCTTTTGCCTTCTGTCTTTCCCAGCATCAGGGTCTTCTTCAGTGAGTGCTCCCTTCTCATTTGGTGACCAAAGTATTTGAGCTTCAGCTTCAGCATCTGACCTTCCAGGGAACAGTCTGGGTTGATTTCCCTTAGGACTGACTGTGATCTTCTTGCAGTCCAAGGGACTCTATTCTTCTGTGCTCGGCCCCCATACTGGTGGTGTATAAACAGAGTAAAATGTCCCATTAAAAGAATAATTGCAAAGAAAATAGGAGCTTGATAGTAAACAGGTCTTGTACCCCAAATCCCAAACAACACATCACGGTAAGACAGCATGGTAAGACAGGACACATATTATTTTGAATTTGTTTTTCTGACTGTAACTAGCTGTCTGTTTGTGGAGCGACAAGGCCCATCTGGGGCTCATGCAGTGAACTTTCAGCAGTTAAGCAGCAAAATGGATGGCCTCAGGGCTGCTTACAGAAAAAAAATGTCCTCAGCATCCCACGGTGCTGGTGGAGAGCGGCCCTCCTACCCACCTGCCTGGAAAAGGGCTTGTGTTCATCCACTGACTCTTGGCTCAGAGGTTTTGAAAAGGGCAAGTGGGCCGTCCATGGTGTACATCGAGAACCGGTGCTACTTGCTGAAAAACAACCTCACTGTGAAGCGAACTCTGTGCTGGCAACGATCTGCAAAGCTGGAGCTCCCCCGATGAGTGTGGCTCTCCCTTGCTTTCCTTATGGCACCTTGAAGGCCAACAAAGTTTAATTCTGGGTATGAGCTTTTGTGTGCATGCACACTTCCCCAGATAACAGTGAAATAGAATTTCCTCAACTGTTACATATAGGAAGAGAGGAGAGGTTGGTTGTCAGAAAGGGCCAGTTAGAGTCAACATGCATAAGTACTGGGTGATTATAGCTGAAATTGGATTAAGGCGGTTGGTACGATTGGTGAAAGAGCCCCATGGCGCAGAGTGGTAAAGCTGCAGTACTGCAGCCCTAAGCTCTGCTCACATCCTGAGTTCAATCCCGGTGGAAGCTGAGTTCAGAAAGCCAGCTCGAGGTTGACTCAGCCTTCCATCCTTCCAAGGTCAGTAAAATGAGTCCCCAGCTTGCTGGGGGGAAAGTGTAGATGACTGGGGAAGGCAATGGCAAATCATCCGGTAAAAAGTCTGCCATGAAAACATTGTGAAAGCAATGTCATCCCAGTGCTGGAAACGACTGGTGCTTGCACAGGGGACCTTTCTTTTACCTTTTTTAAGATCTGTGAATGGCAGTAAATTAGAATACAAATACAAGAGTTAACAAACAGACTTGAGAAGGATGTTTGAGTTCAGTGACATCTCCAAGACAAACAAAATTCAATTCTGGGCAAAAGTGAAAACTGAGAGTGTACATGCACACCTTCAGATGCACTGAAGTAGCTTTCTTCCAGTCTTACACATAGGTAGGAGGGTTGGCACCCCAAAACTTATACCTTGATTAAAACTTGGTTGGTCTTAAAGGTGCCTCCGGATTCAAACTTTGTTCTGCTGCTTCAGACCAGGGTTTAGAGACATCAACACCAACTGCAGTTGAGTGGCATTAGTGATAGCCATTAGGTGGGCCTGCAGAAGGTTCCAGGTTCCATCGCTCCCATTTCCAGTTAAAGGAATCAAGCTGAAGGTGGTGGGAAAGACATCTGCCTGAGACGCTGGAGAGCTGCTGCCAGTCTGAGTAGACAATACTGGCCTTGATGGACTGAGGGTCTGATTCTCTAGAAGGCACCAGCATGGAGGTTCGTATGGGCTCAAAATCTCTGCTGCCCTGACCTGGATAGCCCAGGCAAGTGTGATCTCAGCAGATCTCAGAAAGTAAGCAGGGTCAACACTGGCAAGTACTTGGATGGGAGACCTCTAAAGGAATACCAGAGCCGGGAGGCAGGGGCAGGCTTTATTCATTACCTCTTGGAATATCCTCCAGGGCCCCAGTAGGGGTCAGTCACCAGAGGTCACCAGGACTTCCAAATTCTTCTCTGGCAAATACTTGGATGGGAGACCTCTGGAATACCAGCAGTCCGGAGGGCAGGGGCAGGCTCTATTCAGCCACCTCTCTGAATATCCTACAGGCTCCCAGTAGGGGTCAGTCAACAGAGGTCGCCATGACTTCCAGGCGCAGACACACACATGCACACGTAGTACAACACACACACACACGTTGATTTGGGCCCAGTCACTCACTATGAACCTGTTAAGAGGACAAAATGGGGGTGAGCACAACCACGTATGTCACTCTGAGCACCACAACAGACTGCACAGAAATGTGGGGATTTGAACCCAAGACTCCAGCTGCAGTATGTGACTACATCAACTTGACTGTACATATAGACCAGGAGTGGCCAAACTGTGGCTTGGGAGCCATATGTGGCTCTTTCACACGTGTGGCTCGTGAAGCCCCCATCACCCAGTTGGCTGGCTTGGAGAAGGGCATTTGTTTCTTTAAATCGCTTCCCTAAGCCAAGCCAGCCAGCAGCTTGGAGAAGGCATTTAAAGTTGCTTTTTCTTTTCACCTCTCCCTCCTTCCTCCATCTATTTGCTTTCCTTCCTTTCTTGTCTTCTGGCTCTCAAACATCTGACGTTTATGTCTTGTGGCTCTCCATCATCTGGCATTTATTATATGTGGCTCTTGTGTAAAGCAAGTCTGGCCACCCCTGATATAGACCAGGGGTGGCCAACGGTAGCTCTCCAGATGTTTTTTGCCCACAACTCCCATCAGCCCCAGCCATTGGCCATGCTGGCCGGGGCTAATGGGAGCTGTAGGCCAAAAACATCTGGAGAGCTACCATTGGCCACCCCTGTATAGACGATGCAAACCAACAGAACTGGGCTAGACCACTCCTGTTTTTCCCCAGCCACACTCCTGGTTATTTTGAGAAGCCGCTTGAATACTCACATTATGGGATGTCGGTATCAATGAAGAGCAATCGAGAGGGACACGGCAGGTCACCAAGAGACAGGAATCTTGAGTGTCCATTTCTGAACCCCGCAGCCATGCAGAGACCTCGTGGGCGGCATGGAGGAAACAATTGGTTATTTGTGAGTTTCCCTAAAACCTTGCTGCAGGCAGTTTGCGCTGTCACTGCTGTAAACACCAGCCTTTGCCCAAATGCACAATCCCAGGCCATCATGGGATTGATCCCAAACTTGACAGCAGCAGCAAGAATTGCACGAGGAAGGCCATGGAGTTTTCCTGGGTCCCCCGACGAAGAAGAAGGAAAGGCGGTCACGGTTTTGAGAAACTGCCCGTATGCTGACATGAACGGCATGAAAAAAGGGAGACAAGAAAAGGGAGGAAAGGAAGGAAAGGAAAGGTCCCCTGTGCAAGCACCAGTCGTTTCCAACTCTGGGGTGACGTTGCTTTCACAGTGTTTTCATGGCAGACTTTTTACAGGGTGGTTTGCTGTTGCCTTCCCCAGTCATCTACACTTTCCCCCTAGCAAGCTAGGGACTCATTTTACCGACCTCGGAAGGATGGAAGGCTGAGTCAACCTTGAGCTGGCTACCTGAAAACCCAGCTTCCGCCAGGGATCGAACTCAGGTCATGAGCAGAGCTTAGGGCTGCAGCACTGCAGCATTAACACACTGCGCCACGGGGCAAAAATCACTTTTGAAATTTGGTTTATATTCACAAAGGCTTTGAAAACATTAAGAAACTGATCTGCGCTGATGGGATGAATTATTTGAAGGGAAAGCAAGAAGATGACGACGAAGAAGAAGACGACGAAGGAGGAGGAATAGCTCGGAGAAAGTCATGACTGACCCAAGGTCATACCAGCAGCTGCAGGTGGAAGAGTGGGACATCAAACCCGCTTTCCCAGATTAGATTCCACACACTTAACCACCACACCAAATTTAATATATTTGGAGAGATTATTATGGCCTTGGGTCATGATGCTAGAAAAGGCCCTTTCTTAAACAGGACCATTTTTGTAGAAGGAAGAAGGGGAAGAGGAGGGGGAGCAGGTGTAGCAGCTGGTTTTTATAACCTGCCCCTTTGCTACCCAAAGGAATCTCGGAGCAGCTTACAATCTCCTTCCCTTTCTCTTCCCACAACAGACACTCTTGGGGTTGGGCTGAGAGAGCTTTTTCAAGAACCGCTCTTGAGAGAATGGCTCTGAGAGAACCGGGACTGCTCCAAGATCACTCAGCAGCTGCATGGGGGAGGAGGAGTGGGGACTCAAACCCAGTTCTCCAGATTAGAGTCTGCCTCTCTTAACCACTACACCACACTAGCAATCCTGAGGCCTCTACAGTAAATGCACATGCACAGGTAGCAGTTGATTTTGCCTATTTGCAGGGTAGTGCATGCAGCGCACCTTGCTCCGATGAGCAAAGCTTTTGTGGCAGTGCGCAGAGAAGGAGGAGGACTCTAAGAGTAGATCCACACAGATCCCAGAAGAGATCAGGTCCAGCTCACAGGAGAACAGCGCCCGGTACGGAAGCCTCTGCACATTTCAAAACACTTGGGAAGAGATTCGTGACTACCAGAATTTAGAGCCTGGAAAAACCTTAAGGGAAAAAAAATGGGATGGTTTGAGCATGCCCGAAGAAGCTGCCTCAAGGGGGTCTGGAGAGGCAGCCGACAAATTGCCTAAATAATAGCCCAGGTTCTTTAGGGATTTGTAGGTTAACATCCCTTCTGAAACCACATTTGCAAAAGACACACACAACAGAGGTGTTATAATAATATGTTCAAGATGGCCACATTTAAACCGTTCAAGGCTGCTGACCCATTTTGTCCTCAAGGGAGCAGGCAGGCCCAGATGTTTTTAGGAAGCGTTAACTGCACAGGCTATTAACAGAATATCCTATTCCAAAAGGCAACAGCCAATGGATCACACAGCTCAGCACAATGAAATCGCCCTGGAAACAGTAAGGGTGGGGGGAACACATCCCAATCCCTGCATTTTCTAGACAACCGTAAGTGTTTCCTCCCACATATCTGCATGAGAGACAAAATGCATCAATGCTTCGACCTTCCATAAACATACCTTCTCCAGAAGGACATGCCAAAAAAGGTTTACTAGAGCCAGTTTGGTGTAGTGGTTAAGTGTGCAGACTCTGGGAGAACCAGGTTTGATTCCCCACTCCTCCACTTGCACCTGCTGGAATGGCCTTGGGTCAACCATAGCTCTGGCAGAGGTTGTCCTTGAAAGGGCAGCTGCTGTGAGAGCCCTCTCCAGCCCCACCCACCTCACAGGGTGTCTGTTGTGGGGAGGAAGGTCAAGGAGATTGTGAGCTGCTCTGAGACTCTTCAGAGTGGAGGGCGGGATATAAATCCAATATCTTCTTCTTCTTCTCTAACAACAACAGGGATAACACGGAGACGGTGATTTATCAGGAACAGGTAAGGTTGCCATTTTGAGGTTGGAAAACACCTGGAGATTTGAGGAGTGGAACATAGGAAAGGCCGGTTTTGGAGAGGGGAAGACCTCAGTGAGGTACAGTGCCATAGGCTGATTCCGCACTAACCTTGTTCCGCACCAGGGTTCCTTTTCTCTCCGAAGCAAGCTAGCAATCTCACACCAGCTGCTCTGCGCCGGGGTAAACTGCGATTTGCCACACTTACAGCGTAAACCTGAAAAAACTGTTTGACGCTACAGCGCAGCAAATTGTGGGTTGCCCTGGCACAAAATGGAGCCGTGGAGCAGCTGGTGTGAAATCGCTAGTTTGCTCCGGAGAGAAACGGAAGCCTGCCCCAGAGCAAGGTTAGTGCAGAATCAGCCACAGAGTCTACCTTTCAAAACAGCCAATTTCTCCAGGGGAGATGATCTCTGTTGCCTGGTGATCAGTTGTAATTCGGGGAGATCTCTGGCTCTCAACTGGAGACTGGCAACCCTGGGAACAGGCTACTAGAGAAAGAAAAACAAGACCTCAGGTTTATACCCTGCGCTTTTCTCTGATTCAGAGACTCAGAAGAAGAAGATGAGTGCAGATTTATACCCTGCCCTTCTCTCTGAATCAGGGAGAGCGACTTACAATCTGAGGGGCAGAGAGAGCTCTCCCAGAAGCTGCCCTTTCAAGGACAATTCTGCGAGAGCTATGGCTGACCCAAGGCCATTCCAGCATCTGCAAGTGGAGGAATGGGGAATCAAACCAGGTTCTCCCAGATAAGAGTCCGTGCACTTAACCACTACACCAAATTGGCTCTAGGAAACTGGGAGAACCCCAGGTGCAGAAGAGCATTGGCTAAAACATTGCATCTTGTCACCCCGAAAGGGTGCGAACATCCCTAAAAGATGTAGGGATTTTGCTAACAGCACCTGGACAAGCATATTCCCGAGCAAAATAGAGCAGCTGCCGAGGGGAAGGAGCAAAGATGAGCCTTTCTCCCCCATCTGCAGACGGCTCTCTGCTCCTGACCTCATTACCACTCGAGGATGCCAGTTCCACCTGGGAGGAGTGGGGTGAAGGAATCTCCCTTTTGTTCCCCTTGGCACCAAGCAGGCCATCTGGGCAACTGTGAGGCCTGGCAGTCATTACTGTGATTCTTTCCCACATTATTCTCTCTCCTCCCCCCCCCCTCAAGCTTTCTCCATGACTGGTTTGGTGGACTGATCATTATAAGGTTTCCCTGGCCACTCGTCAGGGTCCTACAGGCCAGAGCGTCGCCTCAGGCTTCTAAATAACAAACAAGCCACCGAAGATTTCCCTGGGTTTCACCACCTTAATTAGAGTGTGCCGTTTTGTTTTTATTTTGAGGGACACGCTTGTCCTGAGAATGAGCACAGAAGCCAACGTGGCTCAACGTGGAGGTATCCTTAGAGGCAATTAAAGCATGGGTGTGGATGGGAAAGATTATGGGGGAAAGAAGAAGATATTGGATTTATAGCCCGCCCTGTACTCTGAATCTCAGAGTCTCAGAGCGGTCACAATCTCCTTTACCTTCCTCCCCACAACAGACACCCTGTGAGGTGGGTGGGGCTGAGAGAGCTCTCACAGCAGCTGCCCTTTCAAGGACAACCTCTGTGAGAGCTCTGGCTGACCCAAGGCTATCCTAGCAGCTGCAAGTGGAGGAGTGGGGAATCAAACCCGGTTCTCCCAGATAAGAGTCCGCGCACTTAACCACTACACCAAACTGGAAGTCGCCAAGATGGGTCAAGGATAGGGTGCCCAGCTCTGGGTTGGGAAATATCTGGCAATATGGGGAGTGGAGCGTCAGGAGGGAGGAGAGGAGAAAAGTTGTATTTATACTTTGCTTTTCATTAAATAACGGAATCTCAGAGTGGCTTACAATCTCCTCTCCCTCTCCCCACAACAGATATCCTGTGAGGTAAGTGGGGCTGAGAGAGCCCTGAGAGAATGGTGACTGACCTAGGGTTGCCTGCCTCCAGTTGGGGCCTGGAGATCTCCCGCTTTTACAACTGATCTCCAGCTGGCAGAGAGCAGCTCCCCTGGAGGAAATGGCCGCTTGGAAGAGTGGACCCTATGGCACCGAACCATGCTGAGACCCCTCCCCTCTCCAAACCCCACCCTCTCCTAGATCCATCCCCAAAATCTCCAGGTAGTTTTCAACGCAGACCTGGCAACCCTAGACTGAACCAAGGTCACCCAGCTAGCTTCATGAGGAGAAGTGGAGAATCCAACCTGGTTCTTCAGATTAGAGACTACTGCTCTTAACTACTACATCACACTGGCTTTTGGGGAGGGTAGGGGCATCAATGGGGTACAATGTCATAGAGTTCACTTTCTGAAGCAACCATTTTCTCCAAGTGTAATGTTCTGTCAGAGATCAGTTCACCTGGAGAAAATGGACTCTTTGGAAGGTGAGCTCTATATAACATTATACCTAGGGCTTTTTTAAAAGCAGGAACGTAATTTCGACTGGCTTGGCATCAGGGGGTGTGGCCTAATATGCAAATGAGCTCCTGCTGTTTCTTTTTTCCCTCACAAAAAAGCCCTATGTGGAATGATGGTGATGTCAGGGGCATGGCCTAATATGCAAATGAGCTCCTGCTGGACTTTTTCTACAAAAAAACCCTGCATGGAATAATGGTGATGTCATAGGGTGTGGCCTAATATGCAAATGAGTTTCTACTGTGTTTTTTTCTCACAAAAAAGCCCTCCATGGAATGATGGTGATGTCAGGGGGTGTGGCCTAATATGCAAATGAGCTCCTGCTGGACTTTTTCTACAAAAAAGCCCTGCGTAGAATGATGGTGATGTCAGGGAGTGTGACCTAATATGCAAATGAGCTCCTGCTGGGCTTTTTCTACAAAAAAAGCCCTGCGTGGAATGATGGTGATGTCAGGCGGTGTGGCCTAATAAGCAAATGAGCTCCTGCTGGGTTTTTTCTACAAAAAAGCCCTGCATGGAATAATGGTGATGTCAGGCGGTGTGGCCTAATATGCAAACCAGCTTCTCCTGGGCTTTTTCTACAAAAAAGCGTTGATTGTACCTGTTGGAGTCCCTCCTTTCTCCCAATCCTACCCTCCTCACACCCAAAATCTCCACAGAGCTGACAATCCCATCCGCCTACTGCTGACCGAGCCTTTTGAACCAGGATCTTTTTTCCCCTATGACTCTGTTTACCGAGCTGGGAATCTCCTCCACCTGTTTTTAACTGCTCTCCCTCAGGTCTGTCTGAGCCTTTCAAAGCTGCAACGCAAGACTGTGAGATGGGAACTGTATACAGACAGACTCCTCTGCAGACAACTAGGTTATTTACAAGAACTATCTGGAAGACTCAAGGCAAAGCTTTGCTTTTTCGGGGGTCCCTCAAGACCCGTACAGAGCACGTGCATAGCTCTGCTTCTCCAAAAAGGTCACACGCTCAAGAGCAGGCTGGGATGTTACAGTGGTCCTAGAGAAGACTGAGAGAAGAGGAGGAGGAGGAGGAGGAGGAGGAGGAGGAGGAGGAGGAGGAGGAGGAGGAGGAGGAGGAGGAGGAGGAGGAGGAGGAGGAGGAGGAGGAGGAGAGAGAAGAAGAAGAAGAAGAAGAAGAAGAAGAAGAAGAAGAAGAAGAAGAAGAAGAAGAAGAAGAAGAAGAAGAAGAAGAAGAAGAAGAAGAAGAAGAAGAAGAAGATGATGATGATATTGGAAGACATTATATCTCGCTCCTCACTCTGAATCTGAGTCTCAGAGCGGCTCACAATCTCCTTGTGAGGTAGGTGGGGCTGAGAGAGCTTTTACATCTGCTGCCCTTTCAAGGACAACTCCTACCAGAGCTATGGCTGACCCAAAGCCATCCCAGCAGCTGCAAGTGGAGGAGTGGGGAATCAAACCCAGTTCTCCCAGATAAGAGTCCGCACACTTAACCGCTACACCAAACAGGAGGAGGTTGGATTTATATCCCCCGCTTCAATCAGAGTCTCAGAGCAGCTTATGATCTCCTTCCTTTCCTCTCCCCACAACCGATACCCTGTGAAGTAGGTGGGGCTGAAAGAACTCTGAGAGAACTTGTGACTGACCCAAGGACACCCAGCTGGCTGCATGTGGAGGAGGAGTGGGGAATCAAACCTGGTTCTCCCAGATTAAAGTCTGTGTTCTTAACCACTACACCAAACCAGTGGCCGAAGCAGTGCCAAAGGAGCTGGTTGGCACAGACCTCCCCCACAACAGACACCCTGTGAGGTGGGTGAGGCTGAGAGAGCTCTCCCAGAAGCTCCCCTTTCAAGGACAACTCTGTGAGAGCTATGGCTGACCCAAAGCCATTCCAGCAGCTGCACGTGGAGGAGTGGGGAATCAAACCCGGTTCTCCCAGATAAGAGCCCACACACTTAACCACTATGCCAAACTGGCTCTCCAACCTTGCACATGCTCTTGGTAGCCCTGCCTGTTTGTGCAAGCGAGCAGACATGGGGTAAACAGGGGCTCCTTTCATGCCATTGGATCGTGGGCGTAAACCCTCAACCCTTCTTGACTATGGGGTTCCCTTTAAAATTGTAGGTCATGCTATTGATCCATTACTTGCCAACCAGCATGGTGCAGTGGTTAAGAGCAGCAGACTCTAATCTGGAGAACCAGGTTTGATTCCCCACTTCTTCACATGCAGCCAGCTGGGTAACCTTGGGCCAGTCCCAGTTCTCTCAGACCTGTTCTCTCAAGAGCAGTTCTCTCAGGGCTTCCTTAGTTGCTAATCCTGCCAGAGAGAGACCCAGCTGTGGTGTAGTGGTTAAAGAGCGTGGACTCTAATCTGGAGAACCGGGTTTGACTCTCCACTCCTCTTCAGAGGGAGCCACGTGGGTGACCTTGGGCCACTCACAAATTCTCTCAGAGCTCTCTCAGCCCCAGTTACCTCACAAGGTGTCTGTTGTGGGGAGAGGAAGAGGAGATGGTAAGTCACTCTGAGATTCTGAGTGGACAGGTATAAATTCAATCTCTTCTTCTTCCTCTCTGGGTGACCATGGGTCAGTCACAGTTCCCTCAGAGCTGTTATCTCCAGAGCAGTCCTCTCAGAGCTCTCTCAGTACCTCACACGATACCTGTGGGGAAAAGAAGGGAAGGAGATTATAAGCTGCTCAGACTCCAAGTGAAGGACAGGTATAGATTCAATCTCTTCTTCTTCCTCTCTGGGTGACCTTGAGTCATTCACAGTTCCCTCAGAGTTGTTCTCTCCAGAGCAGTCCTCTCAGAGCTCTCTCAGTCCCCCTACCTCACAGGGTGCCTGTTGTGGGGAGAGAAAGGGAAGGAGTTTATAAACCACTCTGAGACTCCCAGTGAAGGGTGGGGTATAAATCCAATCTCTCCTTCTTCAGGAAGAAAACCATCCACCTAACTTGACCATCGACTGCCAAACCTGAGCGTTCAGGACCCCAAAGAGTTAATGCCAAGGTTCTGCAACCCCGCTCCTAATTGCAAATACCAATCTCTGCCAACTTGTCACTTCCATTAACACTCTTACAGTGAGGCCTTCAAATAAATAACCCTGACAAGGGGGAGGAGAGGCTGGACGGCCAAGGGGGCCAGAGACACCATTTTCCATTCGATTGACAGGCATTAAAACGGCTTCCTCGGTGACATCAAAAGGTCACCTCGGCACTAGGCCTGTCTCCTCAGCCACCAGTCCATCCCTCGTGTCGCCCTCCCCTCCCCGCCCTCCCCCTGCCATGCCGTGCAGGTGGTGATGGAGAGGAAGGGGGTGGCATCCATCCGCATCCCTCTTTCCATCTAGGTGGGTAATGGCTCGAAGCTGACTGGAAAGCCATGGCTCAACAAGCCGGCTTCTCGCTCTCTGGGATGTGGTGGAGGAGCACGCTGGCCATTGCCCCGAGCGGCCGCGTTCGGGGAGGTGTGTGGGGCTGCTGTCACATCACATCAGCATCCAGGCCCCAGTGCGGTGACGCGATTAAGTCCTTAGCCGCAGAACCAGTTTAAGGAGTCAGTGATTCACTCCACTGCCTCTGCGGGACCAATCGGTGCGCAGGTCACTGCTGAGGCGCTGGCAACATCTCTGAGGGATGCGGCAGACAGGGTAGGAAAAACAGTGCACGGGGAAGAAGCGTGGGGGAAGCCCATTCCCTTCTCACTCAGGCGATACAGAGTCATATGATGTTATCTACTGGGCAGGACTGGGGTCGATCCAGAGCTACTGGCTGGGGTAACGGGACTTCCAGAAAAACTGGGCCCAGTTCTTGCCACCCCCAATTCGTGCGGTCTTGATTTTCGAAGATATGTTACTGGGCCATCCTGTTTGGTGTAGTGCAGGGGTCCCCAGCCCCTGGGCCGTGAACCAGTACCAGTTTGTGGCCTGTTAGCAATTGGGCCGTGGAGTGAGGCAGAGACCTTTGCCAACTGCTCATTTAAAGACCCCCATGGGGAGCAGGGATGGGTTGTGGCCATGGGGGCACCCTGGAGCAGCAACAACTGTAGCATCCCCACCCCCACTGGTCCGTGGAAAAATTGACTTCCACAAAACCGGTCCCTGGTGCCAAAGAGGTTGGGGGTCACTGGTATAGTGGCTAGGAGCAAGGACAGTAATCTGGGGAGGCGGGTTTGATTCCCCACTCCTCCACATGCAGCCAGCTGGGTGATCTTGGGTCAGCTCTTTCAGAGCTGTTCTCTAAAGAGCAGTTCTCTCAGCCCCACCTGCCTCACAAGGTGTCTGTTGTGGGGAGAGGAAAGGAAGGAGATTGTAAGCCGCTTTGAGACTCCAAAAGAAGGGTGGGGTATAAATCCAACTCTCCTCCTCCTCTTCTTTGTAGAAGGTGTGTTAGAAAACAGTGGAGAAAATGCATTGCTAAAGACTCAATAGAATAATTACATGTCTTGCATCCATTGGATTGGGAGCTACAGTGATTCGGTTAGATAGTGACTCGGAGGACCTACAGCCTTCTAGCTACAGGTCGTACATTTCCAAGGATCCCTTCTGTCCTTCTGATTAGGTGAAAGCATTTTTGGCGGGAAAACTGGCCCAGAGGGGGTGGGACCTGGGAGGAAAGCATAAATAGACCTCATTCAAAAGAGAGGTTGTTCTCTCTGGAAAGGCTGAGCTGGAGGCAGGTTGCAGCCGGAATGGGATCCCTCATCCAAGGGGGATGAGTTGAACCATTCTGCTGGACTGAATATTGTAACTGGTTTTTATTGCTATGCTGTTATAATTTTATCGTGATTTTATCATTTATGTTGTGCTCTGCTCTGAGCCCCTATGGGGAATGGGCGGAATATAAATAAACAAATAATAATAATAATAATTAAGCAAATGTTCACTATTGCATTAAAAAGCTTTTATTGTTTTTGAGCGCTTATAATAAACCTGTTAAAGAGCCCCATGGCGCAGAGTGGTAAAGCTGCAGTACTGCAGTCGGAGCCCTCTGCTCACGACTTGAGTTCGATCCCATCCTTCCGAGGTCAGTAAAAAGAGTCCCCAGCTTGCTGAGGGGAAAGTGTAGATGACTGGGGAAGGCAATGGCAAACCACCCTGTAAAAAGTCTGCCATGAAATCGTTGTGAAAGCAACATTACCCCAGAGTTGAAAACGATTGGTGCTTGCACAGGGGACTACCTTTACCTTTAATAAACCTGTTGTTCTTGTTAAACTGCCTGGGTCCTCATGTCTTTTTGGTCACAGATAGAACGTGTTTGCTAATAAGGAAGACACAAGGGTCCAATGGGTGCTCTGGGCCCTCCCAGACAGACCCTTACTAGAGTGGGGGCAGCCAGTAGAAGGCCCTTCCTGGTCCCCTCGATGTGTAACAACTTGATACCGCATAGTCTAAGAGAAAGCAAACCACAGGCTGTTCTGAAGATCTGAATACCTGATGCCATCTCTGAGGCTGCAACTCAAACCACTGTGGCAAGGAGTCTGAGCACGCTCAGTACCACCAAAGGCTCTACACCTAAAGCAGGGGTGTCGAACTCATTTGTTATGATAGCCGAATCTGACATAAATGAGACTTTGTCGGGCCGGGCCACATGCGTCATCAAATGTAATGCCAGGGAGCAGAGATAGAAACTTTATAAAGGACACGATTTGTATAAAGCTTAAAAGAAAACATGCTTAAAACATTAGCACTCGTTGCTCTTAAGGGTGCTTTCCTTATTTCTCTCCCATGTGATCCAGGGTACCAGGCAAAGGAAGCTCTCGCTCTTTCTTTCCTTCCCCGGGGGACCGGGGGGGGGGGGAGGAGCCACAGTCAATAGAGAGGCTTGGCTCAGTAGCTCTGCTGTGCA
This sequence comes from Heteronotia binoei, assembly GCF_032191835.1. Classification (NCBI taxonomy): domain Eukaryota; kingdom Metazoa; phylum Chordata; class Lepidosauria; order Squamata; family Gekkonidae; genus Heteronotia; species Heteronotia binoei. Next base: position 13,890,522 of record NC_083242.1, on the reverse strand, counting down.
ATTGAGAGAGTCTAACAAAGCAAGCTATTCCTCCCCCCTTCCTCCCCAAGGGAGGAGTCTCAGCCAATGGAGAAAATAGAGGATTTGCTCTGTAGCTCCTGTGCAATTGAGCAAGTCTGACAAAGCAAGCTGTGATACAGAAGGAAGAAAGAGACAGGGAGAAGGAAGCAGATGACAGCCATTTGCTCAGGGGCCTGATCAGAGCCCTCCAGGGGCCTGATTTGGCCCCTGGGATGAATGTTTGACACCCCTGACCTAAAGGATGCACAACAATACCAGAACAATATACCCAAAGGCAGAGTGCCTCCCTTTAAAATGAGTACCCAGTTTGCTGGGGGGAAAGTGTAGATGGCTGGGGAAGGCAATGGCAAACCACCCTGTAAAAAGTCTGCCGTGAAAATGTTGTGAAAGCAATGTCACCCCAGAGTCGGAAACGACTGTGCTTGCACAGGAGACCTTTCCTTTCCTTTTTCCAGCTTTAATCTATAGGTTTTTAAATTGTTATTTAATTTATGTTGTGATCCGCCCTGAGCCTGTTTACGGGAAAGGGCGGAATATAAGCCTGCAAAACAAACAAACAAACTCCAGTTTAAAGCTGAGAATCAGAAGTTTGAATAGATATTGGTTCTGCACTTCAAGAGTCTCTGCAATGTCTGTGCACCTTGGGAGCTGTCCTAGGTCCTGAAGACCCAACTCCACATGCTTCCTGGACATCTGGAATAGGGCCTCAACTAGAACCTCCATTAATTTCAGCCCAAACAGCATGAGATAAGAGCAACTATAACAGAGAAATCAGTACCAGAAGAATCTCACCAAATGAGAGCCAACAGTTGGGCACTCAGAAGCCAGACATGATGTTCTGCCCAACAAAAATCCAAGCCTGACCTGGAAGCAAGTAGCTGGCCTGGGAGAGTCATTCCATAGGTCAGAAACTCCAGGGAACTCCCCAGGTCAGGAACGCAGAGAGGAAGGAAGAGGGTGGTGGTGGGGAAAAGTGCTGCCAAGTCGCAACCCACCTATGGTGATCCTGTAGGGCAGGGGTGTCGAACTCATCTGTTATGAGGGCTGGATCTGACATAAATGAGACCTTGTTGGGCTGGGCCATGTGTGTCATAAAATGTAATGCTAGAGATACACAAACTTTTTAAAGGACAAAGACAAGCACAATTAAAGTTTTTTTAAAACTTAAAATATGCTTAAAATATTAGCACCCTTGCAATATTTTGTTCATTTAACAGTTTCTGATAGCTGACACCTCTTACTCTGAATTATTGCATCCAAATCTGGAGACAATGTCCGTGCTGTAGCAATCCTGAGTATGCTGTTCAGGTGTTGTTCAGCTGTGTGTCTGTTAAGTTGCAAACCTACTTTTGATTTCTTGACATCCATTACAAAAATCTCATAATCCATACTTTGAGCCTAAGACCCAGGGGAAATTATGAAATGGCTGGGCATTGCGAGCTTTTGTACATAAGTTGCTTCATGTGCTGGTCAACCAATGGAGAAAATAGAGGCTTTGTTCTGTAGCTGAGCAAGCCTGGCAAAGCAAGGTGTGATGCAGAAAAAAGCAGATGACTGTGAGTTGCTCATGGGCCTGATAGGAGCCCTCTGGGAGCTTGATTCGGCCCTCGATCTGCATGTTTGACACCCCTCCTGTAGGTTTTTCAAGGCAAGAAACAAACCAAGGTGGTTTGCCATTGCCTGCGTCTGCATAGCAGTCCTGGGCTTCCTCAGTGGTCTCCCATCCAAGTGCTAACCTGGGCCAGCCCTGCTAAGCTTCTGAGATCTCATGAGATTGGGCTAGCCTGGGCCATCCAGGTCAAAAAAGAGAGACCATTCACCATTTAAGAGGAACTGCAGCTGTAAAAGCAGTACAAGACAATTTAGCAGAATGGTGTACAGCAGGGGTGGCCAAACTGTGGCTCGGGAGCCACATCTGGCTCTTTCACACATATTGTGTGGCTCTTGAAGCCCCCACCACTCCAACAACCAGCTAAGAGAAGATCTGTCTCTTTAAATCACTTCTCCAAGCCAAGCCAGCCAGTAGCTTGGAGAATGCATTTAACGTTAAAGTTGCTTTATTTCCACCCCTCCCTTCCTCCCTCTCTTCCATCCATCCATCTTGAGGCTCTCAAACCTCGGATGTTCATGTTTTGTGGCTCTCAAACATCTGATGCTTATTCTGTGTGACTCTTACATTAAGCAATTTTGGCCACCACCACCCCCCCCCCCCCCCCGGTGTATTGTTTTCTTGCCCAAAACAAAAACACCAGCCCTGATCTCACATGCATTCCTGAAATGCTCCCCAGGGAGAGAGGTACATGCCTGCAATCCCTTGGAAGGAAGAAGGAAATGGAAATACCAGAAGAATCCGACGCCAGCAGAGGTTCCTCGTTCGGCAGAACATGGGGCTTTAAAACTCCGGCAGCCTGCCTGCCTGCCAATCCAAACCAGCCGAGTGGTTAGTAATAATGATCACAGCACACAGATGAAAGGGACCATATGGCGAGAGGAAGGAAACGAACTTGTCTTTTTCTGCACCCCCTGGGCTCAGCCTTTATGGGGCTTGTCACAGTCGATTTGTGCCGCCTGACTGCCGTGGCCACGCTCTTTCCGCAGAACTGAATCCTCTTGCTTCTCCAAAGGACTTTCCTTTCTCAGGGTTGTTGGGGGCGGAGGGGAATTGTGCCAAGCACCTTGATGCCTCTGATGACTCCCCCCACCACTAAACTCCTGGTAATAATTATAATAATTCTGGGTGGAAAGTGTTGCCAGGTTGCAGGTGAATTACGGCAACCCCTCATGGTGTTTTCAAGGCAAGAGACAGAAGTGGTTTGCCACTGCCTGCCTGGGCATCCCATCCAAGCATTAATAATAATGTTATTACTGTATGGCAGTGTGTGGAGATCCTAAGATTGTCTGGCAAATATAAGTTTTAAGTCTTCTAGCGTTATGCACCACTAGGTGGCTTGCTAGGCTTGCTTTTAAAGCAAGAGATATTTCACAGGTGGTTTGCCATTGCCTGCCTCTGTATCACAAGCCTGGTATTCCCTGGAGGTCTTCCATCCAAGTACTTGCCAGGGACGACCCTGCTTAGTTTATGAGATCTGACGGGACTGGGCTAGCCTGAGCTATTTGGGTCAGGGCAAACAATACATAATAATACAGAACCCAAATCACTTTTCATGTGAATCTGGCTCAGAAATTCTTCCCACACCCCAGTGAGGTAAGCCACCTTCATTTATCTGATTTAGAATATTAGAATATTTGAACGGAGGCAAGCCACCTTTGTGAACGTCCAGTTTGGTGTAGCCGTTAAGTGTGCAGACTCTGTGCGAGACAGTGTCAAGACAGTGTGCGATTGCAATAAAAAAGGCCAAAGCCATGCTGGGAATTATTAGGAAGGGAATTGAAAACAAATCAGCCAGTATCATAATGCCCCTGTATAAATCGATGGTGCCGTCTCATTTGGAGTACTGTGTGCAGTTCTGGTCGCCGCACCTCAAAAAGGATATTATAGCGTTAGAAAAAGTACAGAAAAGGGCAACTAGAATGATAAAAGGTTTGGAACACTTTCCCTATGATGAAAGGTTAAAACGCTTGGGGCTCTTTAGCTTGGAGAAACATCGACTGCGGGGTGACATGATAGAGGTTTACAAGATTATGCATGGGATGGAGAAAGTAGAGAAAGAAGTCCTTTTCTCCCTTTCTCACAATACAAGAATTCGTGGGCATTCAATGAAATTGCTGAGCAGTCGGGTTAAAATGGATAAAAGGAAGTACTTCTTCACCCAAGGGGTGATTAACATATGGAATTCACTGCCACAGAAGGTGGTATGTGTGTGTGTGTGTGTGTGTATGCATACACACATATATTGGCCACTGTGAGAGTGTTGGACTGGATGAGCCATTGGCCTGATCCAACATGGCTTCTCTTATGTTCTTATGTAATATCCCCCTTTGGCTGTGAATTCCCAGGTCAAAGTACTCACTCAGGCATCCGTTCTCAGGTTCATTCAGCAGAGACAAGCTAGCTCAAAGCATCAACCTTTTATTTGCAAGAGGACGACTCCCAGAACCGAGAACTGCAGCTAATATACAAAACTGGAAACTGTAATGAGCTCCATCCAATAGGGCCAAATCACACAGATATTAGGGGAGGAGCAGACTGGGAGCCCTCCTTGGAATACCAGCAGTTGGGAGGCCAGGGCAGGCTTTATTCAGCCTCTCTCTCTCTTGGCTTGACTTCACGAACGAAGATTTAAGAAGGGTGCAGTAGTCCACGTCTGCTGCAGGCTCGCTGGTGGCTGACAAGACCAATGCGGGACAGGCAGATCCGGCCACAGTGGCTGCAGGGAAAAGTCTGATTTGGGGTTGGTGCTGTAGCAGTGCGATTCTTCCTCAATCTCCTTTTGTCCTCAAGACCAGCTATGCGTGCGTTCTCAAAAGAAGACACAGCCTGGTGCCTCCATGCTTTGCGATCTGAGGCTAGGTCAGACCACTGGTGATGGTTGATGCGACAGGTGCCAAGGGATTACTTCAAGGAGTCCTTGTACCTCTACTTTGGTGCCCCTCTATTTCGATGGCCGGTGGAGAGTTCGCCATACAGAGCCACCTCCCTGAATATCCTCCAGGACCCCAGGAGGGGTCAGTCACCAGAGGTCGCCCTGACTTCCAGGTGCACAAGCACACACACTTGCACACGAATAAATAAATACAAAAATGCTTAAAAAAAAATAAGCTTCCATTCCTCCTTTCGACTGCAAACTGAATGTAAATTGAATCTACTGGAATAAATGGAATGTGAATTGAATCTACTGGAATAAATACGTTTTTTGCAACACCTTCTTGGGAGGTTTATATACTGCGCTCAATATCACACTTTGCAATCTCTGCTATATTAACCAAATTTCCAAACACATAAGACATCCCCAAGACTGGTTTCCTATCCAGGCCCAGATCCGCTTACACAATACTGCCGAGCCACTGTTGTTCCTAGATAATTCCACTGTGCTCAAGAGTAAAAGACATTGGATTTATATCCCACCCTCCACTCTGAATCAGAAACTCAGAGTGGCTTACAATCTCCTATATCTTCTCCTCCCACAACAGACACCCTGTGAGATGGGTGGGGCTGAGAGAGCTCTTACAGCAGCTGCTCTTTCAAGGACAACTCCTACGAGAGCTATGGTTGACCCAAGGCCATTCCAGCAGGTGCAAGTGGAGGAGTGGGGAATCAAACCCGGTTCTCCCAGATTAGGGTCTGCACACTTGACCACTGCACCAAACTGCCTCTCGTTTCTCTAAACATGTATTACTCATTTTTCTAAACACCAGTGTCCCCAGACTCCGTGAAGGAGGACAACGACAGTGTGTCAGAATTAGACCCACAAGCAGAGCGATCCAAATGCAGTTTTGTGAGTACACACACACTATTGACGGTGACTCTTCTAAACAAGGTGCAGTGCAAAAGCCAAGCCAGCCTGACCCACGCACCCCTCCCTGATACTCAGAAGCCGGGCCGACCCCTGGCTAAATGCCTCCCTTTTTTCTGATCCTGAACTCCACAGGTCTCTCGACACCTCCCCTGTCGGGAGCGCTGGAAAACCTGCAGCGCTTGATAAAAGGAACGGCGCAAGACAGAGAGATGCAGAACGCCAGATCCCAGAAGCTTAGATCTTCTTCTCCTGTGTGCACAAGGCTGCTCTTGAAAGACATTTGCTCCTTCTTTGGGGAGGCTTTGAAAAGTATGCGTTAAACATCAGGAACCTGGCTTGTTCCCACCCCCCCACTCCTTCTTCAGGTAATGCCAGATAGAGCAATGTGAGGATTTTGCTGTGCACACGTGGGAACGCTAGAAGGAGCCGCGAGTTTGCTGGGGGAGGAAAGACTAGGAGGCTGGTCCCGCTGGGGAGTTCACCTTCCTTTTGGCCAAGCTCGCCTTCAGAGGCGGGAGTCCCACAACGGGGCCTTCTCGTTCTGTCTGGCAGAGAGAAGCCCACTCAAGACGCATGCTCATCACAGCAACTGTTTCAGTTGGGGCTTCCCGTGCCTTCTCCCCATGAGGCGCAAAAACCAGAAATAGAGAGCAGGGCTGGCCATGTTGCTAGGCAAACTAGGCATGTCACCGGGATGGAATTCTAGCAGGAGCTCCTTTGCATATTAGGCCACCCCTCCCCTGATGTAGCCAATCCTCCAAGAGTTTACAAGGCTCTTTTTTGTAAGCTCTTAGAGGATTGGCTACATCAGGGGTGTGTGGCTTAATATGCAAAGGAGCTCCTGCTAGAATTCCACCCCTGCGTGTCACTAGGCAAACTGGCCTTTGTGTGACACAGTGTGTTGGACAGGATATTCTTATGCCTAGGGCGCTGGCCTTCTGGGGGTGCCAAATTGGGCACCCACCACATGACCCAGTGACCTGGGTTATCCAGGTCAGGGAGCAATTTCAAGTTTTGTGCTTTTCATTTTCCCCACAATGCATCTGTTTTTGAAAACTGGTTATCAGTGCGGGGGGGGGGGGGGGGACATCAGAAGACATCAGCCTTGCCTAGCGTGCCAGATATTCTAGGGCTGGCCCTGAATGATTTGGGGGGGGGGGGCTGATCCCATGGCAAATACCATTCTCTGGTTGAGTTGCCAACCTCGAGCTGATGGACTGGATATCTCCTGGGATGACAACTGATCTCCAGGTGGCAGAAAGCAGTCCACTTGGAGAAAACGGACGCTTTGGAAGGTGGGCTCTACAGCATTACACAGGGGTGGAATTCTAACAGGAGCTCCTTTGCATATTAGTCCACACCCTCTTGTAAACTCTTGGGAGACTGGCTACATCAGGGGTGTGTGGCCTAATATGCAAAGGAGTTCCTGCTAGAATTCTACCCCCCCAAATAGACAACATTGGCAAAATTAGCCTGGGAAAAAACCGTATATGACAGAATCAAGACAAAAAACCCGCAATGCTCCCAGTTAACACAAGCTGTAAAATAAACTGTTTAAAGAGAATAATATAAGTGTTTCTTATACACTTTCTTAAACACTACAAAGGAAACAAATCCCATCTCTATATGAGACAAAGTACAATGCAGACTCGACAATGAAGCACTTGCTTGAGTGCATATGAAAATTGAGTCCATTCCAAGAGAACTCTCATTCCTTGTACCACGCTGGTGTTGAGCAGGAACATTTTCTGTAGGACCCAATTCTTGGATGGTCCCTGCACACAATGTGCTGTTATGTGACGGAATGCATTCAGGGTCAGGGGTAGAATTCTAGCAGGAGCTCCTTTGCATATTAGGCCACACACCCCTAATGTAGCCAATCGTCCTCGAGCTTACAAAAAAGAACTTTGTAAGCTCTTGAAGGATTAGTTTCATCATGGTTGTGTGGTCTAATATGCAAAGGAGGTCCTGCTAGAATTCCACCCCTGTTCAGGGTTATCAGAGAGCGGGGGTGGGTGGAGGAAATGTTCACTGGACACTCCATTAAACCCTTTGGAGACTGGTCTCCATAGGGTGTAATGAATAATTGATCTGTGGGTATCTGGGACTCTGGGGAGGGGATGTTTTTTGAGGTAGAGGCACCAAATTTTCAGCATAGTATCTGGTGCCTCACTTCAAACCTCCCTCCCATGTTTCAAAAAGACTGAGCCAGGGGGTCCAATTCTATGAACTCCCCAAAGAAGGTGCCCTCATCCTCCATTGTTTCCAATGAAGGGAAGGCATTTTAAAGGAGCATGGTCCCTTTAAATGTGATAGCTAGAACTCCCATCAGAGTTCAATCATGCTTGTGACACCCTTGCTCCTAGCTCCACCCCCAAAGTCCCCAGATATTTCCTGAGTTGGACCTGGCAACCCTACGACCACATGGGCTCTCCTAATTCTTTCCTTGTACCTGGGAATCTTTTAACTGCATTCTGTCAGAACTTGTAACTTTCATGTATGCTGTGAGCCACACTGACTCCATATTACAGGCTCCCTTTAGCACATAACGCTTAGCCTTTGCCACTAACACCAAAATGCTTTGCATTTCAAATACCCTGTGATCTCTGAAGGGGAACAGATAACCTCTGGTCAACATCCACAGATGGCCGTTTGAAGCCAGGCCGAATAGGCCTTCACAGCGGGAATGCATCCTCCCTTCTGATAACGATCCCTGAGAATGAGACACTTGTCTGTACCCCGTGTGAACGATGGGTTTATTGTTGCTGTCTTAACCGCATAAAATGTAACTAGATGCCTGGTCTAGGCATCAGTGTTATTTTGCCGCATCAGCTCTGTAGTTCTCAAATAAACTTTGGACTTCGTTTGACGTTCTGCCAGTTCTGACACATTCAAAACACAAACTCTTCCTTCACGACCCATGCAGGCTGTTTCTTCTTTGGGCTATAACACGGCATTGCTTCTCTCCCTCCTTTTCTCTCCACTGCTCTAGCAAGGTTCTCCAAATGTCCCAGTTTCAGGGCAAACAATTGTGTTCAAAATTTCATTACGCAAATGACGTGTATATATCTGCGCACAAAGCAAGGCCATTACTTCACACAGAGGCCAGCATACCTTCGAGACCGCCTCTCCCTGTATGAGCCCTGCAGGTCTTTACAATCAGCAACCCAACAACTTTCGGTAATACCTGGCCTCAGAGACATCCATGTGGACTGTGGAATGAGTTCCCCCTGGAAATCTGGGCCCTGTGGGATCAGCTTCAATTCTGCAGGGCCTGTAAAACAGAGCTCCTTTGCCAGGCTTTCAGCTGGGGCAGTGGTTGTTACCAGCCTCCCCCCTTCATTCCATCCCAGTGCTGCAAGATCTGCTGGACCTGGACAACAGGCCATGTCTGTGAGTAGGGTTGCCAAGTCCAATTCAAGAAATATCTGGGGACTTTGGGGGTGTAGCCAGGAGACTTTGGGGGTGGAGCCAGGAGACATTGGGGTGGAGCCAAGATCAAGGCTGTGACAAGCATAATTGAACTCCAAAGGGAGTTGTGGCCATCACATTTAAAGGGACAGCACACCTTTTCAATGCCTTCCTTCCATAGGAAGTAATGAAGGATAGGGGCAACTTCTTTGGGGGCTCATATAATTGGACCCCCTGGTCCAATCGTTTTGAAACTTGAGGGATATTTTGGGGAGAGGCACTAGATGCTATACTGAAAAGTTGGTGCCTCTACCTCAAAAAACAGCCCTCTCAGAGCCCCAGATACCCGCAGATCAATTCTCCATTATTTTCTACGGGAATAAATCTCCATAGGGAATAACAGAGTTCCCAGCAGACATTTCCCTCCCCTCCCCCTGCTTTCTGATGACCCTGAAGCGGGGGTAGGGCCTCCAAACCGGGGGATCCCCTGCCCCCACCTGGGGATTGGCAACCCTATCTGTGAGGCAGAACCTGCCATTTTAGTCTCTATTGTCACTCTGTAGTCTTAGATTTTATATATTTTAAATTGGCCTTTTATTGTTTTTTTTCCTGTGGAATAAAATAAATAAATAAATAGACCTGTTTACCCATTTTTCTCTCAGGAGATCTTTGAAAAAAAATAAAATTTAATCAAGATCCGTCGATGTGAAGCTGTTTGCGTGTCTGAGTTCTGTGTCATCTTTGGTCAATGTCCCTGAGTCGGAGATACTCCCCCGCCTGCGCGATCTAATAGCCAAAATCTGTCGACCTCCAGGGAATGAAGCAATGCCCATCTGGCCAACCAAGCTCTTGCCTCCGGTCAGCATTCTGCCTCATGATGGTTCTGATCAGAGTTTAACTCCAGGGCTGAGTTTACTTGTTTGGATGCTGGTCACTGGATTGTCGGTTTTCAAAGACCAAGAGCATGTGCTCGGGAAACGCTTCCGGGGGATGCGTTTGGCTACGTGACCGACTCGTCTTGCAAAAACCAATCAACCAAAGATAGCATGGGACTGATTCTCTCTCCACACTCGTGACTTTCCTAATTGTAATAGCAAACATTTCACTAGTGGATTTCGTTTCTTAGGTTTGTAACCTACTGCTTCTACAAAGAGCTCTGGGTAGCGTTCAAGGGTCTCTTCATTTTATCCTCACAACAACCCTTTGAGGGAGGTTAGGCCAGGACAGAACAGCTAGGCCATGAATGTCAAACATGCAGCCTGGGGGCTGAATCAGGCCCCCAGAGGGCTCCTGTCAGGCCCCTGAGCAACTGGCTCTTGCCTGCTTCCTTCTCCCTCTCTCTTGCTTCCTTCTGCATCTCAACTTGCTTTGCAAGGCTTGCTCAATTGCACATGAGCTACAGTGCAAAACTTCGATTTTCTTCATTGGTTGAGGCTCCTTTCCCTCCTAGTCCCCTGAGGAGGGAAAGAGCCAGAGCTTCCTTTGCCCGGTTTCCTGGATCCCATGGGAGAAATATAAATAAAGCACCTTTCAGACCAAAGAGTGCTAATGTTTTAAGCATGTTTTATTTTAAGATATTTTTTTAAAAAAAATATTTCATCATGTTTGTCTATGTCCTTTAAAAAGTGTATATCTCTGCGACCTAATCCTAAATAAATACACACAAGGCCCGGCCTAACACGGCCTGCCCCGGCCCAACAAAGTTTCATTTATGTCCGAACCAGCCCTCATGAGTTTGACACCCCTGGCCAAAGTCATCCGCTGATAGCAAGGACTTGAGTTCAGCTCTTGCCAGTCCTAGTTTGAACAGCTATTGACTCTGGTCTTCAGTGAGCCTAGGGTGGTTGCTAACAAAAAAAATCACCATGGGGAAAACCCCAAAGATTATCATTCTGATTTAACCTATCCATAATGCTATAAACCAAAGATTTGGGCGTGTTTCAGCTACAATTCCACCTGGCCTATGGTTGAGGACAGCAATGGCTCATACTTTGGCTCTCATTAGTGTATCCCCCATGACTGGTCCTTGAGCCACCCAAAGGGAACAAAATGCAATTTTAGACCATTGTTAAATTCTGTTGTTTGATCGTAAATCAAAATCAATTTTCTGTGTATTTTAACTTGTGCACTTACCTGTCCCCTTTGGGGAAGGGCAGTCAGTGATGATGATAATGATGACGACGACAATGACAACGACAACCTGAAGAAGAGCCTGAAGAAGAGCGTCAGAAATGGTGAAGGGGATCGACCTCTCATTGTCCTCTATGCTGAATTTAAGTTGTAATGTTATGTGCTCATGAACTTTTGATTCATCATCATCATTGTTGTTGTTGTGGTTATTCCTCATTTTGGGCAGGAGTTCACAGCAGCTGAGCTCCAGAACCTCTAAATTTTATTGTGCTCTTTCTTTCTTAAGAAAAGTAGTCCCCTATGCAAGCACCGAGTTGTTACTGACCTATGGAGTGATGTCACATCATGACATTTTCTTGGCAGACTTTTTATGGGGTGGTTTGCCATTACCTTCCCCGGTCATCTACACTCTACCCCCCCAGCAAGCTGGGTCCTCATTTTACCAACTTTGGAAGGATGGAAGCCTGAGCCAACCTTGAGCTGGCTACCTGAGCCCAGTTTCCACTGGGATCAAACTCAGGTCATGAGCAGAGCTTGGACTGCAGTACTGCAGCTTACCACTCTGTACTCTTCTTTCTTATAACATCCCCCCCCCCAAAAAAAATACTTGCTTCTGGGCTCCATTGTTCAAACCCCCAGTGAGAATTTTGCTGAACTAAGATTTAACAAACTTCCTAATGTTTTCCCCGCCACAAAAAAATGTGAAAATAACCAACACACCAAAAGTAGACAGATGGAAATCCTCCTTATGCCACTGTGGCCACAGAGGAGAAAGTAATTTTAAAACTATGATGGCAGTCAGGTTCCATTATGAAGAAGTATAATTCAAGAAGCATTTTAAGGTAGATGCTGAGCTGATATACGGTAATTTAGTACACCTTCCAGTGATGTTAGGCGTGTGTGGCATATGCAAATGAGTTCTGCAAATGAGTTGTGCTAATGAGCTCCAGCACCTTTTTTTCTATGAAATGACCCAATAATTATTTCCTTCCCATATTCTTAAGACCGTTTGGAGGTCTCTGTGTTTCTCTACAGAGTTTTGAAGTAAGCAGTCCTTGAATAGATGAATAGGTTAATTACTGGTTTATATGTTCAGTTGTTGGGGTTTCCCCCCCTAAGGATTTCTGTTGCCTATGAATGTTGCAGTCAATTCTGATCTTTGTATGAGAATATAAAAATTTCTTAGTTATAAACTTTTTTGAGAGGTGCATTTTTGGGGTCACTTCTCTGAGTGCTGTTGAGTTGCCTGTTTTTAAAATGTTTTTATTGTATTTTATTGTTTTATCATATGTTGTACTCCACCCTGAGCCCTATAGGGAATGGGTGGAATAGAAATATACTAAAATAAATAAATAATAATTAAATAAATTTTCTCCAGGGGAACTGATCCTTGCTGCCCAGAGGTCAGTTGCAACAGAAGCAGATCTCCAGCCATCATCTGGAGGTTGGCATCCCTAGACCCAAAGAGTATCCATCTGTCCTCAACCAGAACACTCCTCTGAGAGAGATCAGGGCCCTAATATGATTCCACAGGGCCTGCAAAACAGAGCTATTCCTCCAGGCACAAGGTTGAGGGGGCAGCGACGGTTCTTTATCTCAGACTGGCCTCCTTTTCTTTCTTCCCCTTTTCCCTCCCCTTTCCTTCATATCAGACACATTAAAATTTTTACTCCCTCCTGGATTTTACACCGTCTTTTAGCTATGGTTGCTGATTGTATCTGTATTGATTGTACTTGATTGGTTTTAAGCTGTTTATTGTATTTGCTGTATTGGAACTGTTCATGTTAAATTTGTATAAAATGTTTTTAATAAAGGATGTTTCCCAGGGCTTTTTTATAGGAAAAAGTCCAGCAGGAACGCATTTGCACATTAGGCCACACCCCCTCATGCCACCATTGTTCCACACCGGACTTTTTTTGTAGAAAAAGCCCAGCAGGAACTTTTTTTGCCTATTAGGCCACACCCCCTGACATCACCATTGTTTCACGCAGGGCTTTTTTGTAGAAAAAGCCCAGCAGGAACTCATTTGCCTAGTGGGCCACACCCCCTGATGCCAAACCAGTCAGAACTGCATTCCTGTGTGTTTCTGCTCCAAAAAAAAAGCCCTAATGTTCCCCAGCCTGAGCCCTGATTTACAGAGGAGAGCAGGCTATAAATTGAATAAAACAAATAAATAAATGTATGCCAACTTAGGGAGCCAAATAAATAAAATGTACTGTGGGGAGAATCTTAAATTATTGTCTTACCATGTTATTGCTCCAGACTTCAGCTCTTGATCTCTATTACCCTTCTGGTTAACTTTATACCTGAAAAAAATCAAATTACGGACAAACGATCAGAAATCAAATTAAGACAGCAGCAGTCTGGTTTTTTTTTTAAAAAAAATAATTCTTTAACTTCATTCCTACACAGAACCCTAGGCGTGCTTGCGTGGTTCTCCTCTCCTCCCTTTTACACTCACAACAACCCCGTGAGGTAGGCTAGAAAAAAAGAATAGCAAAAATCTTTGACTCTCCCCTCCTGTTGTAATTCTGCTGTTTGAGGTAGGTTACTTATGGAAGCATAACGTCACAAAAACACATGCAAAATAGCAATTTCAACTTGTTCCAGACCAATTGTGGTAAGGTTGAGGTAACTACTGAAAAACCCAGCTCGTGGTGGTGAGAACTTTGACCTCTGATTTGTCTGACGCCACTTGTTCTGAGGTAAAAAGAGAAGCCCAGGTGATGTCCATCAACCTCAGTTTTACTTTTGGGGGTAACTCTGAGGGTGGGACACCCCCAGGTTAACCTGCCCACCTCAGATTCTCAGTTGGAGCCTAAAGTCAGTATACAAAAAGCACATTTCTTGAGGATAAAATCGGAGGCTTTTAGAAAAGGGAGCAAAGACCTTAAAATTCAAACCAGATTTCAGATTACTCCTGGAGGTATCAGAAATTTGTGAAATGTTAGCTCAGACTGGGATAGGAGGCCGATGATCTGCTCCTAGGCACCTTCCCCAAACTAGGTTTGCTAACCTCCAGGTGGCAGCTGGAGATTTCCAGGCGTACAACTTATCCCCAGATGACAGAGATCAGCCCACCTAAAGAAAATGGCCGCTTTGGGGTAGTGGTTAAGTGCATGGACTCTTATCCGGGAGAACCAGGTTTGATTCCCCACTCCTCCACATGCACCTGCTGATTTGACCTCAAATCAATCACAAGTTCTCACAAGAGCTGTTCTCTCAAGAGCAGTTTCTGTCAGAGCTCTTTAGCTCCACATATTTCACAGGGTGTCTGTTGTGGTGAGGGAAAGGGAAAGGAGATTGTAAACAGCTCCGAGACTCCTTCTCTTTTTCTCTTTGGAAGCTGGACTTTATGGTGATATATTCCACCGAGGTACATCCCCTCCCCAAACCCCGCCCTCCTCAGACTCCGCCCCCCAAATCTCCAGGTGTTTCCAAACCCAAAGTTGGCAACTCTATGCCAAAACCGCGGCTTTCATGAAACGGTTAAGCAGAAGACAGCGGTATGGATGCTGCACATTATCTTGAGGCGCATTCTCTGTTTTTTCACTTGTGAAATATTTCTGTCAGAACCAGTTAATGTACAAATTAGCTGCAGTGGTCTCTCTTACGTCTTCTGACTCACTAATTTGACAGGGAGGGGGGGTGGACGGGCGGTTCTGTTGGCGGAGCAAATGCAGGACAGGCAAATAGCAGGTCAGGAAACCAGGGCTTTGGCATGCTCCTGGAAGGGGTTTGGAGGTGGGGGGAGATGCATGTGTCACTGTACAGCTGTAACAATTAGGAAACCACAGCAGGATCCGCTGCTGCTGACTGATGTGGCGTGGCCTCCATGACAGGAAGGGTGTGAGGAACAATGGTGGCCATTCCCAGCTGAGCATCATGGGTACCAGAGAAGAGGTGGTTCAGGTCCCCGTTAGCCCAAAATCAAGGCCCCCTCAGACAGAAGACATGCGTTGCACAGACAGGGGGGGAACGAATTCCCTCAGCTAAGCTTCCACATACAGAAGCAGGCTCACCACACACTTGGCAATACATTATGGGGCTTGCATGCCCCAGGGGATGCTGGGAGCTGTAGTTGCTTTGAGGGTTGACAGAGGAACTGTGGAGGAAAAGCAGGAGAGTGCCAGAAGAGGGAAATTTCTCTCAGAAACTAGAGAGATTTCTCTTCGTTGTCTGCTAATCCCCACAGCCATAGTAAAAAAAAAAACACCAAAAACTGAACCACAGTTTCTTAGTTCTGTTTCTTGGGGAGGCTCGAAGACAAAACAGATGGAAACGATACACCTGGACTATTGATAGCCTGTATTATTTGGGTTACTGGCACTTTGGGATTTGGGGATGGGTTTCCATGGTATTTAGCATTTTATATAGTCCTTGAGAGGATTTCAAGACCCTAGCTTACATTGTCTTGCCCTGACCTAGATAGTCTAGGCTAGCTCAATCTCCTCAGATCTCAGATGCTAAGTCAGGTTGGGCTTGGTTAGTATTTGGATGGGAAACCACCACAGAAGTCCAGGGTCACGACACAAAGACAGGCAATGGCAAACCACCTCTGAACATCTCTTGTCCTGAAAACCTATGGGTCACCATCAATGTTCCCTCTAAGCTGCAGAGTCTTCTGAGCAAAAATTTTCCTTTGTGAGCTACTGGCATTAAAGTTGTGGGTTACTGCATAAATTATTGTGCTCTGGGGTCAACCTTCCTGAGCTAAGACAAAAGTGTGTGAGCTAACTCAGCTTAGAGGGAACACTGTTCACCATAAGTCGGCTTCGATTGGATAACAACCCCCGCAAAAAACAAGTTGGAGAAATCCTCATAACAACCCTGCAAGGTAGGTCAACATTAAGCCGATCTTTATACTGCAGGTGAATGGGGAGGGTGGAAGGCATATGCTGAGAGACAGAAACTGGGCAAATGTTTGCTCACCCGTTTTGGAGCAGGGAATTAATTACCATATAGGAA
This sequence comes from Heteronotia binoei, assembly GCF_032191835.1. Classification (NCBI taxonomy): domain Eukaryota; kingdom Metazoa; phylum Chordata; class Lepidosauria; order Squamata; family Gekkonidae; genus Heteronotia; species Heteronotia binoei. The sequence goes on along the minus strand of NC_083242.1, from coordinate 13,874,575 downwards.
TTGGTGTAGTAGCAGCCTCATGGCACAGAGTGGTAAAGCTGCAGTACTGCAGTCCAAACTCTCTGCTCATGACCTGAGTTCGATCCCAGCGGAAGCTGGGTTCAGGTAGCGGGCTCAAGGTTGACTAAGCCTTCCAGCCTTCCGAGGTCAGTAAAATGAGGACCCAGCTTGCTGGGGCGGGGGAAGTGTAGAGGACTGAGAAAAGCAACAGCAAACCACCCCGTAAAAAGTCTGCAGTGAAAACGTCATGATACGATGTCACCCCAGAGTCAGAAACGACTGGTGCTTGCACAGGGGACTACCCTTACCTTTAATTGGTGTAGTACAGCTTGGAGATCTGAAAATTGTCTGGCAGCCTTAAAACTCTAGCTCTTTGGAGGGCAAGCTAGGTTTATTTTTTGGGTTGAGAGAACTGTGACCGACCCAAGGTCACCCAGCTGGCTTCAAGTTGTCTGGAAACCAAGCTCTATGAGGAAGGGCTGAGGGACGGGAATGTTCAGTCTGGTGTCCAGAGGAGGTTGAGGGGGGACGTGGTTGCTCTCTTGAAGGATTTGAAGGGCTGTCACTTAGAGGAGGCAAGGGAGCTGTTCCTGTTGGCAGGAGAGGAGAGGACTTGCAAGAATGGGTCTAAATTAAGGGTGCGAAAGTACCAGCTGGATATTAGTGGGGAAAATTTTACAGTCAGAGTTGTTCAGCGGTGGGACCAGCAACCAAAGGAAGTGGCGAGCTCTCCCTCACCGGCAGTCTTTGAGCACCAGCTGGAAAAACACTTGTCAGGGTTGCTCTAGGCTAAGGGTGGCTAAACTGTGGCTTCAAGAGCCATACCATATGTGTGAAAGGGCCACATGTGGCTCCCGAGTCGCAGTTTGGCCACCCCTGATACAGGAAGAAGAGACTGAATTTATACCACCCCTTTCACTCAGGAGTCTCAGAGTGCCTGACAATCACCTTCCCTTCCTCTCCCCACAACAGACACCCTGGGAGGTAAGCGGGGCTGAGAGAGCTCTGAGAGAATTGCTCTTAAGAGGGACAGCTCTGAGAGAAGGCATGAGTGACCCCAGGTCACCCAGCAGCTGCACATGGAGGAGTGGGGAATGGAACCCAGCTCTCCCAGATTACGATCCATGCTCCTAACCACCACACTGAACATGTCCTCAGACTGGCACAACCGAGTTGGTGGTGGTGGAAGGCAACCAAATCACCAACATCTTGGAACGCCGGCTCAACTCAGCTTCAGTGCAGGGAGAGAAACCCACCACAGGCCTGGATCCAGGGCTTTTCTTTTGGTAGCAGAAACTCCTTTGCATATTAGGCTGCACCCCCCTGATGTAGCCAATCCTCCTGGAGCTTACAGAGCTCTTTGTACAGGGCCTACCGTTAGCTCCAGGAAGATTGGCTACATCAGGTGGGTGCGACCTAATATGCAAAGGAGTTCCTGCCACAAAAAAAGCCCCGCTGGATCCTATTCATCCCTCGGAGGAGACCGGCCTCGGCCTGCCGCAGCCCAGCCGTTGCCAGGCCGCAGAACATTGTTCTGACAGACCGTTTTGGAGACCACTTAGGCCCCAGCGAAGAGGGATTGCTCGGCGAGGCCGGGCCCGTCCCTGCCAGGCAGGTGGGAAGCAGAGAGCACACCGGCCGCCTGGGGGTCCTGGGGACAGCATCCGCCAGCGCGTGATGCGTTGTGGCAGTTTCCCTGCAGCCTGGAGCCAGCCCGGAGCAAGCACTGCTGATGTCTTTAATTGCTTTCAGATTCGATAGCCCAGCTCTTGACAGCCCCGGCCCGCTCAGCCGCGGTGCTGCCAAACCGTCCCCGCTTCAACTGGGGGGACACCCAGGCCCCGGATTCATCTCTGGCTCTTCCGGCTGCCTTTGAAAAAAAAGAGAGAAAGAGAAAAAGAAGGGGCAAACGGAACAGAGTGGCCCAGCCTCCTTTGAGAGCTGGAGATGAGGCGCTGGGAGAGTTTCTGGGGCTTCCAGCCATCAAAAAAGGACTCTGCTTTCTCCTAGGAAAAGCCTAGAAAAAAAAAGAAAGGTTCCAATCTTGCCTCGCTGTCCATTGTTCCCATTATGTAGGTGAGGAGACTGAGTGGAGAAGAAGAAGAGGAAGAGGAGGAGGAGGAGGAGGGAAGTTATAGTTTTATCTCGCTTTTCACTAATCAAAGGAGTCTCAGAGCGGCTTACAATCTCCTTTCCCTTCCTCTCCCCACAATAGACATCCTAAGGAAGATGGGGCTGAGAGACCTCTGAGAGAACAGCTCTGGAGAGAACAGCCCAAGGTCACACCAGCAGCTGCATGTGGAGGAGGAGTGGAGAATCAAACCCGGTCCAATCTCTGTCCGCCGCTCTTAACCACTACACTGAACTAGGGAGTGGGCTTAATGCTAGACAGGAAACCATTTCTGGGCCAGGGACTCCAGGATTGTCTCAGAGCTTATAAAGAGACCCTTATTTGGGAGTGCTTGGTAATGGGGGAGGGGGTAAAGCCATTAAGGGGAAGGCTGTTGGCTTTGTGCCCTGTCAGGGGAGGGGGCGCCTCAAAAGCAGGCATTGTGAGAAGCAAGATGTTGGATTATAAGGTGTCATGATCCGATCCACCAAGGCTAGGCTCATGCTGTGATGGCAAGCTTAACGCTAGGAGAGGACACAGCAGGGCCTTTCAGGTGGTGGCTCCATACGATGGAATACCCGCTTAGGAAAGCCTATCAAGCATTAGCCAGTTCTTCAGCGGCTCTTTAAAGGCAACCAAAGTTGTCCACCTGAGGCAGCTCGTCTGCTTCAGTTCAAGGGCGGGGCCCAGTGGGCTGCCTCTGGAAATCAGCCCCCACCCCACTCAATAAGGTTGCCAACTGACCCAAAGAAAGGCTGGTCCTGTTCCTCTGCCTTTAAGGATCAGCATAAAATAATGACTGAGCAGGACAAGAAAATCCACTGTATTTATTCATGGGAGTTTGGGGACTGCCTGAGCCTGGGGCGAATCTTGTTCATGAGGTGTTACAGAGATTGGTTTTTAATTTTGTTTAGAATATCTGTTTTAATGTCTGTTTCCCTGAATTATTTTGATATTGTTGCCCTCCTGAGATGCTCAGGAGAAAGGCAGACATACATGTATTTTAAATAAATAACTTACAATTAAGGGAAAGAAGCATTATTTGCAGCAGCGACCAGGGAGGGTCAAGTTGCAGAGCATTCCTCTGGTGAGCCCAGTTCTCATCCTGGCTGAAAAGGAATCAAAGTAAAAAACCAGAGGTTACAGATGTGGCTCAAGCACATCTCCACTACGATACCGCTTTAACTCTCATAGATGTCCCCTATCGCCCAAAGATTGCTGGGAATTATAGTTTGGTGGGACAACTGAGTACCTGGTTTGATAACCTAAGCTCCCCTTCACAGAACTATGATTCCCAGATTGCACCAGGAAAGAGCCTGGGAATCATCATGATTTGTGACTCATAGAGGCTGTTCCCTTCTTCCTAGAGTGAGCAAATCCCCAAAAGGCTACCAGAACTCCTGTACCTTTGGATGGGGGCAGTATTTTTGTATTTGTGTGTATGTGTGCGGGCAAGCGCATGTGAGTTGTGTCTGCACCTAGAAATCTGGTGACTGACCCCTACTGGGGGCCTGGAGGATATTCAAGGAGATGGATGAAAAAAGCCTGCCTCTGCCTCCCAGCTCTGGTATTCCAAGGAGGTCCTTCCATCCAAATTCTTGCCAAGGACAGCCCAGCTTAGCTTTTTTCAGGTGGTCAGATCTGATGAGATTGGGCTTACCTGGACTATCCAGGGCAGGGCAGGAACTCCTGTGCCTTTCATAGTGCTTTGAGCCCCCTTTGATGGGGAAAGCAAAAATTTAGACCAGGGGTGGCCAAACTGTGTCTCAGGAGCCACATATGGCCCTTTCACAGATATTGTGCGGCTTGCAAAGTCCCCACTGCCCTGTTTGCTGGCTTGGAGAAGACATTTCTTTCTTTAAATCACTTCTAGAAGTGGCTTGGAGATTGCATTTAAAGTTAAAGTTGCTTTCTTTCCACCTCTCCCTCCTCCCTCCCCATCTATTTTCCTTCCTTCCAACATCTGACGTTCATAACTTACGACTCTCAAACATCTGACGTTTATTCCATGTGGCTCTTACGTTAAGCAAGTTTAGCCACCTGATTTAGATCTTCAGAATGACACAAACAACAGCTGGCTCAGCAAACGCAAAGGCCGCTCAGATCCTTTTCGCAGGACAGCTCTGGTTGCCCCTGTCCTGTACACAGCTCGGAAGCCGCACTCTCAGTTGCTGCCGTGACCTTCTCCCACAATCCTGGGTAGGTTGCCAGACTTCTACTGTGGCGTCCCACAAAATGTATGAAGAGCTCCCAGTGCTGGAGAGATGCTTTGTACCTGGTTGCACTCGGCACTCCTGTTTTCCAGCCAGAAGGGAGAGATTGCCTCTAGAGCACGCTTGTACACTTAGCGTCAGGGATCCATTAGACACAGGGCAGCCGGCAGCCACCCTGGCAGGCAAGAAACTCCATTAGAGAGAGTGCTGGGGAAGCAAACCCAGTGCTGGATGGGAACTGCTTAGCCATGCCACAGCCTGTTCCAGTGGTGGCCAAACTGTGGCTCCTTCACATATATTGTGTAGCTCTGGAAGCCCCACCACCCCATCAGCCAGTTTGGAGAAGACTTTTCTCTCTATAAATCACTACTCAAAGCCAAGCCAGTCAGTGGCTTGGAAAATGCATTTAAAGTTAAAGTTGCTTTCTTTCCACTTCTCCTTCTCCCCCCATTTTCCTTCCTTCCTTTCTGCTCTCAAACATCTGACATCTATTCTGTGCGGCTCTTATGTTAAGCAAGTTTGGCCACTCCTGGCCTGTTCCAAAGGTCATACTGCCTGCCCTCTTCCTCCTGACATTTCTAACCTGAATTCCCCTGCACAAAAACGAGGAGTCAGGCTTTTGTTTTAGGAAGTCCCAGAGGATCTGTCTTATAGAATACCTGTAGGATGTCACCTTTCTCATGTCCCGTTTCAAAAGCCATTTTCTCGCTGTGATGCAGGACAGAGGGACAAGGAGGGCGGTCAACTTTTTAAGGAAGAAAGGGAAAAAAGCACTCCCGGTGCACAAATATGGATGGGAAACAGATTCATGTTGGGAAAAAGAACATTGCTCGACCCTCTTCCTTCATTTGGGGAGGGGGCTGTGGCTCAGTGGCAGAGCACTTGCTCAGCATGCAGAAAGTGCCAGGTTCAAAATCCGGTTTGGTGTAGTGGTTAAGAGTAGGGGGCTCTAATCTGGAGAGCCGGGTTTGATTCCCCATTCTTCCTCCACATGCAGCCAGCTAGGTGACCTTGGGTCAGTCACAGTTCTCTCTGAGCTCTCTCAGCCCCACCTACCTGTCTGAGAGCTTTCACAACCCACGGGGTGTCTGTTGTGGGGAGAGGAAGGGAAGGTAATTGTAAGCTGTTCTGAGACTCCAAGTGAAGGGTGGGGTATAAATCCTGGGAAACGAAATAATCTAATTTATTCTTTACTATATTATTTTACTGTGCAGATGACTTCTGAAATGAATGCAAAACAAGCGGAGGGACTAGGCTCCTTCCTTGCTCACAGCTTCCCAGACTCACCGGAAAGACCCACATCACTCTGCCTGCTAGCCCCACCTCCATACAGTTTCCTCTGGCTGAGATTTAAAGGCACAGAGCTTCCAAAAACACAAGGTGTTTCCAAACTTCTTCTAAGCCTTCCAAAGCAGAAAGGCACATACATGGTGGCTGTTGGGGTGGGGTTCCCCCCCCCCACTGGCCAGCTGACTGGGGGTGGGAAGGAGTCTGCAAAACTGGGGGATCCCCTGCTGGGACCTGGGAACTGGCAACAGGGCTGGCCCGAGACCCTTTGACATCCTAGGCAAGGCTAAGTGCTTGCACCCCTCCCCCTTCTCTGGGGTCACTGCAGCCTAAGGTTGCCAAGTCCAATTCAAGAAATATCTGGGGACTTTGGGGGTGGAGCCAGGAGGAGCAAGGTTGTGACAAGCATAATTGAAATCCAAAGGGAGTTCTGGCCATCATATTTAAAGGGACCGCACACTTTTTGAATGCTTTCCCTTCACTGGAAATAATGGATAGGGGCACCTTCTTCTGGGGCTCACAGAATTGGACTCCCTAGTCCAATCTTTTTGAAACTTGGGAGGTGGTTTGGAGAAAGGCACTGGATGCTATGCTGAAAATTTGGTGCATCTACCTCAAAACATAGCCATCCCAGAGCCCCAGATTCCCCTATGGGAATCGGTCTCCATAGGGAATAATGGAGTGCCCAGCAGACGTTTCCCTCCCCCCCCCACTTCCTAATGACCCTGAAGTGGGGGGAGGGCCTCCAAACTTGGGGATCCCCTGCCCCCATCTGGGAATTGGCAACCCTACTACAACCAGATCTCTCCATTCTATCTCATGGGCCCAGAATAGCTCCTGATCAAAGCAGCCAGAAAAAGAGATTTATACCCCACCTTTCACTACCTGAAGGAGTCTCAGAGCAACTTACAATCACCTTTTCCTTCGCCTCCCCACAACAGACACCCTGAAACAGCTTGGAAAGAGCAACACGTGGAGTGGTACAGCTGAGAGTTGAATACCCCCTAAAAGCATTCCAAGGAAGAAGAGACTTTGTGGGAGGGGAGGGCAGGGCAGTGCATTCAAGCTAGGCAAAGGCAGACTTCAGAGAAAACGCCAGGGAACATCTCCAAACTTGGGAGAGCGGCTTTCTGAAGCGCCTCCCCTGCAGGCCCATTAGCTGCCGCCTGCATTATTGACGAGGGCACCGCGCTGCAACCACCGACACGGAGCGGGCCCCAGGCAAAGCACTCGGCTCGCTCCGCAAAGCCGCAGGACAACACCCTGGCGGAGTTGGACCACAGGAGCTTTGCTGTCTGCTGAGCTGTTTGAATCTGGTGATGGGCACCTCGGTGATGAAGTGAATCCTGCCCATGGGTGAAGGGCAGCGAATCCAGGAGTCATTTGTTCTCTTCACTGAGTGGGCAAAAAGATCATTCCATTCTGGGGCTTAGAAGAGAAGTCATGAGAATAGCATCCTTTTGGATGCAGGAAGGAAGAAAAGAGAGAGAGAGAGAGAGAGAGAGAGAGAGAGAGAGAGATGAGAGAGAGAGAGAGAGAGAGAGAGAGAAGAAGAAGAAAGAAAGAAAGAAAGAAAGAAAGAAAGAAAGAAAGAAAGAAAAGAAAGAAAGAAGAAAGAAAGAAAGAAAGAAAGAGAGAGAGAGAGAGAAAGAGGAGAGAGAGAGAAGAGAAGAGAGAGAGAGAGAGAAGAAGAGAGAAGAAAGAAAGAGAGAGAAAGAAAGAAAGAAAGAAAGAAAGAAAGAAAGAAAGAAAGAAAGAAAGAAAGAAAGAAAGAAAGAAAGAAAGAAAGAAAGAAAAGAAAGAAAGAAAGAAAGAAAGAAAGAAAGAAAGAAAGAAAGAAGAAAGAAAGAAAGAAAGAAAGAAAGAAAGAAAGAAAGAAAGAAAGAAAGAAAGAAAGAAAGAAAGAAATTCTGAATTCAGTTCCTGGTGTCTTCAGTTATAAGGATAATCTGGAGAAGGTCTTCTTGACCTACTGCCCATCAGAGTAGGCCCAGGAGTGAATGAGATGGACCAATGAGATGGAGAGCCAGTTTGGTGTAGCGGTGAAGTGTGCGGACTCTTATCTGGGAGAACCAGGTTGATTCCCCACTCCTTCCACTTGCAGCTGCTGGAATGGCCTTGGGTCTGAGACTCTGATTCAGAGAGAAGGGCGGGGTATAAATCTGCAATTCTTCTTCAGCAAACCTCGTAAACAAACGTAAACAAAGGGATCTAAATGGAAACAAGATTCTGGGAGACCATATAGCAGGGGTAGCCAAATTGTGACTCAGGAGCCACATGTGGTTCTTTCATGCATACTGTGCGGCATTTCTTTATTTAAATAACTTCTCCAAGCCAAGCCAGTCACTGGTTTGGAGAATGCATTTAAAGTTAAAGTTGCTTTCTTTCCACCTCTCCCCCTCCCCATCTATTTCCTTCCTTCCTTCCAACATCTGACATTTATTCTATGTGGCTCTTATGTTAAGCAAGTTTGGCCACTCCTGCCATATAGTATTTATTATATAATAGCTTCTTACTTTATTAATACAGTGCATTAATATAGTTTGTAAGATTTTCATATACTGTATTCTGAAATACTATGTTTGAACTATTAAAGAATTAACAGGGCTTAACAGAGAGGAAAATAAAGTTTATGTCAAAATTATCAGCATCCCTTTAATATTATTTGAGGTCTGTTAAATAATTTGATTCCATTTACCACAATCTTTTTACATAAAGGATGTATTTACAGCACATGTGCAAATGAAATAGAATCAAAATGTTTCGTATTTTCGTCTGATCTCTCTCTCTATCTTGCACGCCTGCACTCTCTCGTTTGATGTAGCTATAACTATAAATGTAATAAGGGGACTGAAAAAGAAAAGATTTTTGAATATAAATATATTCTATACATGCAGGGCCTTTTTTGTAGCAGGATCTCCTTTGCATATTAAGCCACACACTCCTGATGTAGCCAATCCTTCTGGAGCTTACAGAGCTCTTAGTACAGGGCCTGCTGTAAGCTCTTGGAGGATTGGCTACATCAAGGGGGTGTGGCCTAATATGCAAAGGAGTTCATGCTACAAAAAAAGCCCTGTATACATGCATTATATACTTGTCTGAGTTAGTTTTGTACACATGCCAGGGGCATCTGATTGGTCACTGTGGGGAAAAGGATGCTGGGATGGTTTCAATGGTCTGTTCTAACAAGACTTTTCTGTTTCTTTGCAGGTTTCCTTTAACATCTGGTAATCAGAGGGACAGAGAGCCAGCGTGGTGGAGTGGCTAAGTGAGCAGACTCTAACCTGGAGAGCCGGATTTGATTCCCCACTCATTGTCCATCTGAAGCCCGCTGGGTGACCATGGGCCAGTCACGATTTTCTCAGAACTCTCTCAGCCCCACCTTTCTCACAAGGGGAGAGGAAGGGAAGGAGACTGTAAACTGCTTTGAGACTCCTTAAGGTAGAGAAAAGCAGAGTATAGAAACAGATGCTTCTTCTGCACATTCCACTGAGCTATGTGTTAATGCAGGGATGTCAAACTTATGGCCCACGGGCCACACGTCGCCTTTAATCAGGCCCATGACTGTTTTCCTCCCCCTCCTGTCCTTACTCTTTGAAGCTCTGAGGCTGCCAAAGTCCCCAGCTTCTTCGGCCTTGTCTTTGCTGGCTTCAGCAGGAAGCTCTTCTGGGCTTGCAAAGCTGAAAGAAAATGTGGAATGGATTTTTCATAAAGGTCTTTGTGCCCGGATAAACTACTCTGGGAGTAGTCTATCTGGGCCCATAGACCTTAAAGAAAATCCATTCTGCATTTTCCTTGCAACTTTGTCTCTGCTGCAATGTGTTTCGATGGAGCAGAGTTCAAGTAGTCTCACTTTCCAGCGTCTGTATGGCCAGCGGAAGCTTTTGCTTGAGGAGTGGTTCTCCTTGCAGATAAAGGGCTTGATGCTTTCAGCCAGCTTGTCTCTGCTGAATGGACCTGAGAACTGATGCCTAGTGAGCACTCTAACCTGGGAACCCACAACCAAAGGGGGATATTATACTGGAGAGCCATTGCAAATCTGAGTTAGACCTGGGAGTGGGGCGGGGGGGAGAACATTGCAATGCCCAACCATTCCATGTTTCCTTAGGCTCAGAGCATTTATATTTTTTAGTTTCTCCTGTGATCCTTGCGCTTTAAAAATTCCATTGCCAAATCCATATTTCCTCACCTTTCCATTTTAAACAAAATTACCGCAAGAGTTTTAAGCTGTTTATATTTCAAGTAAAAAAAATATCATCGTGTTTATCGGTATCCTTTATAAAGTTTATATTTCTGCTACCTGGCATCACATCTTATGGCACGCATGGCCTGGCCCACGAAGTCCCATTTGTGTCCGGCCCACATAACAAAAGAGTTCGACACCCCTGCTTTATAGTAACTGTTATACTAGCCTTGCAGGATGTCGACAATGGACACTGCTTTCAGGATGAGCCAGGCGCCGCTTTCTATATAAAGGACACAGGAGGAGCAGGAACCAGGTAGAGTTTTTGCCACTCTGCATGTTATGTATCGACTTTATGCATGGCAGGAAACTTTTGCAGGCAACTGGAAAACAGTGGGAACGCTGGCAATGCGATATTTCTGTCTGAGATCTGGACTCTTTTATATAACTAATGAGCGGTCAGGGTGCGAAACTTGACTACCGTGATTGGTATGGGAAGTTGTGGGGGGGGGGTTCCTTTTTGCATGCACATAAGTGGGGGTGCGGCCCCACTGTGTCGTCTTAGTATGTTGTTACCAATGAAGCCAGTTTGGTGTGAACTCCAAACGCATCAAAAAAAGGGTGCTGGGTTGGTTGATTATGCATCAAGCACCAGTAGTTTCCGACTCTGACTGGTGTGATGTCGCATCACGACGTTTTCACAGCAAACTTTTTTACAGGGTGCTTTGCATTGCCTTCCCCAGTCATGTACACTTTACCCCAGCAAGCTGGGTAGATACTCATTTAAGAACATAAGAGAAGCAATGTTGGATCAGGCCAATGCCCATTCAGTCGAACACTCAGTGTCACATAAGAGAAGCCATGTTGCATCAGGCCAATGGCCCATCCAGTCCAACACTCTGTGCTCACAGTGCCATAAAACCCAGGTGCCATCAGGAGGTCCACCAGTGGGGGCAGGACACTAGAAGCCCTCCCACTGTGCCCCCCCCAACACCAAGAATACAGAGCATCACTTGCCCCAGAGAGTTCTAATGCTAAGCTGTGGCTAATAGCCACTGAGGACCTCTGCTCCATATGCTTATCCAATTACCTCTTGAAGCTGTTTATGCTTGCAGCCACCGCCACCTCCTGTGGCAGTGAATTCCATGTGTTAATCACCCTTTGGGTGACTTTGGGTGATTTGGATGGTTCTACCAACCTCGGAAGGATGGAAGGCTGAGTCAACCTCGAGCTGGCTACCTGAACCCAGCTTCCATTGGGATCAAACTCAGGTTGTTAGCAGAGAGCTTGGACTGCAGTACTGCAGCTTTAGCACTCTGCGCCACGGGGCTCCTTCGAAAATGCATCAAACCCAGTATTTAACGCTGCAATTTGCCCTGGATTCCCCCCAGATGGTTTGTGCAAATCGTTAAGTACAGAGAATCCCAGAGCGGGCCAGCTGTTCCCGCAGCACAGTTCTCTTTCTCTCTCGCACACAACGACTAGCTATTGAGGGGCCTCTCCTCGAAAGGATTTGGGCTAACCCTTTTCCAAAAAGCCAGCTAAAGCTACTGCTGGCTGTCTCAGCCCTCCAGATCCTTCCTGCCACAAGTTAATTAATGATACATTGAAGGTGGAATTGGAGGGCGGGGGGGGGGGGGGACATACCACAGTCCTATGGGGCACCCTTCCAGCACTGCCTCATCCACCGGGAAGGGGACATTTGTCTCCTTCTGAAGCCCGGCTTGCTCCGCACAGCCTCTTTTTCCCACCCTCTCCCTCCGAAAAAATGTCTGCCTGGTCTCTCGCAGCCTCGCCCGTGTCTCTAGGTGGGAAGTTGTGTTGTGAAATGCACAATATGTTCTATCTGCCCTTTGGGAGCCATCAAATATTCACCAGCAGCTCCCATTTTAGTCAAAGCAAATCAGGCAGGCCGAGTGAGCGAGAGAAAAGGCCGGGGCTACGCCGACGCTTGCTCCCCCTCCACCCCTGGTGCTTTGCGTAATGGAGGTAAATGGTACAAGCTCCCCAGCTATGGCTGTGTTCCAGGAACATTAGCAAGGGGGTGGGAGGCTCTGCAAGAGAGATAAGGAGAGCACACCCAGCCAGCCTTTCCGGTGGCTAGCCTGGCGTTGCTTCCCGAGGGGCCGCGGCCTGGATTGCCAAAGAGAGAATCTGCATGCCTCAAGAATTAGCACACTGGCTGGCAAAGCAAGGAATACAAGTCCAAATCTGAAGGGGACACAGACTCATATACCAGGAGTGTCAAGCACAAGGCCCGGGGGTTAGAGCCGGCCCATCCAGGGCTCTTCCCCAGCCCACAAGCAACTGGTATATATGGAAATGGAAGGTACTCCTCCTTTTATAGTATCCCTGCGGGGGGGGGGGGGGGGGACCTAGTCTTGCATATGATTAAATACATTTAATGGGGTTTTTTCCAGGTTTTCCCAGTAAATCAGTTGCTTTCACTGCTAGAAATCAATGGTTTTTGTTTGTATCTTGAGTAAATAACAACAACAACATAATAATAATGATATTGTTAATGAGGTTTGCCTGTGTCTTTATAAAATTTATATCTCCGGTACTTGGTGTTACATTTTATGGGACACCTGGCCCAGCCCGGCCTAATAAAGTGGCATTTATGTTCAGATCCAGCCCTCGTAACAATGCGTGTGACACCTAAACCTTCAATAGGCATCAGCACCCTGACCTGTATAGTAGCCCAGGCACAGCCAGGTCTCATCAGATCTCAGAATCTAAACAGGGTCAACTCTGGCAAGTACTTGGACAGGAGCGACCTCCTTGGAATACCAGACGCAGAGACAGGGGCAGGCTTTGTTCAGCTACCTCCCTGAATACCCTCCCAGTAGGGGTCAGTCACCACCATGACTTCCAGGTGCATATACACAACTACACACACACAAATATAAAAATACAAAACAAACAAAGAAACAACATCAGTGGGGTTTGTATTAAGTACATCACCAGAAAATGCATCCATCTCAAAGCCACTATTGACATATCCATTTCTGCATTCCCAGTTGGTTTTGAAACCCACAAGGACTACGTAACCTGAGAACAGCAGGCTATCCCAAGGCTTTGCAAAAGCTTCTTAGCCCAATCTGGTAGGTTACTTACCAACTGGAAGAAAAACCTCAAGAGTTCCCTGCCTGATTAGGCACAAATGCTTGATGCATGCTGGAAACCCCCTTGGAGAGCTGTTTATCCGTGTTATGCCTACCAAATCCAGAGAGTATCCTCCTTAGCATAAATCCACATGGAGGCACAGATGCAAGTACAAAGGCAGGGTGCAGAAAGGGGCAAAGTGGCCAATAACCTGCCAGGATGCCTCTTGAATCTCCACTGTCTTCACAATGCATAAGGACAGGCAACAGAAGTTTCTGGCCAGCACCAGGGTAGCCAAGAGTGTTGTCAGGTGTTGTCCAGAATCCTGGAGGGGGGGGGAGGGCTTTGCTGCAGCCAGTTTTAAGTTAAAGGCCCCATCAAATCTCACAAAACCCAAGCCTAGAGCAGGGGTGGCCAAGCTGTGGCTTGGGACCACATGTGGCTCTTTCACACATATTGTGTGGCTCTCGAAGCCCCCACTGCCCTGTCACTACCTTGGAGAAGGTATTTCTCTTTCTAAATCATTTATTCAAGCTAGTTGGCAGCTTGGAGAATGCATTTAAAGTTGCTTTCTTTCCTCCACTCCCCTCCTTCCTTCCTTCCTTCCTTCCTTCCTTCCACATCTGATTTTCATGTCTTACAGATGTCAAACATCTGACATTTATTCTTTGTGGCTCTTACGTTAAGCAAGTTTGGCCACCCCTGGATTAGAGCAGGGGTGTTATGAGGGCCGAACCTGACAGAAATGAGACCTTGTCCGGCCAGGCCATGTCTGTCATAAAACGCAATGCCAGGTAGCAGAGATATAAACTTTATAAAGAACACAAACACAAAGATTTTTTTAATAAAATAAAACATGTGTAAAGTATTACTACTCTTGCAATATTGTGGCCAGTATCAAAGCAAGCTCTCTCTCGTCCCTTCCTCCCCAAGGGAGGAGCCTCAGCCAATGGAGAAAACAGAGACTTTGCTCTGTAGCTCTGCTGTGCTATTGAGAAATCTTGGCAAAGCAAGCTGTGATGCAGAAGGAAGCAAGAGAGAGGGAGAAAGAAGCAGACTTGCTCATGGGCTTGATAGGAGCCTTTCGGGGGCCTGATCTGTCCCACGGGTTGCACATTTGACACAGGCTGACTAGAGAGTCACTTTGCTTGACAAGACAGGATGATTCATTGGAACAATAAGGGTGCTTTTTAGGGAGGGAGGGAAGGAAGGAAGGAAGGAAGGAAGGAAGGAAGGAAGGAAGGAAGGAAGGAAGGAAGGAAGGAAGGAAGGAAGGAAGGAAGGAAGGAAGGAAGGAAGGAAGGAAGGAAGGAAAATAGATGGGAGAGAGAGAGAAGGTGGAAAGAAAGCAACTTTAAATGCATTCTCCAAGCCACCCAATGGCTTGGCATGGAGAAGTGATTTAAAGAGAGAAATGCCTTCTCCAAGGTGGCTGATAGGGCAGCGGGAGCTTTGAGAGCCACAGAATATATGTGAAAGAGCCACACGTGGCTCCCAGGCTGCAGTTTGGCCACCTCTGCTGTAGACCATCAAATGTCTGCCTCTCATTTTCTGGGATTTCACTTCTGTAACAGCAAAATGGCACCGAGCGAGAAGGAGAGAGGAGAAAGAGGCCCGGGAGAACGCCTTCTTCTTCCGCCTGGCTCCTCGCTCCCCTCCCCTCCCCAAATTAACTCTCCATCTGTTCCTCCGCGGCTGAGGTTGATGGCTTCTGACAGGGCCTCCCGAACACAAAGCTGTTTTGCCCAGAAAATCTATTACAAGTTGCTCTAAGACAGACAGAAATTCTCTCCTTCTGTCTCACCGAGCTGGTCTCTCTAGGTGTCCACCCCAGGCAAGGCAGGGAGACTGCACCCGGCACGGGCGAGAGGGCTGCTGTCTCTGCTCAGCCAGAAAACTCCGCTGCCAGCTTCAGCAACTTCGGAGCACTTGCTCCCTGGTGCTCCCAGCCAGCTCAAGGGACTACGGGGAGGGCACGACCCAGCCCAAGTCAAGCACTCCTGAATTCCCCAGCTAGAACCAAGCACGTGAAAGGAATGAGGTTTCAAGAAGCTTAACTTCAGCAGCATCGTGCCCCCTTTTTTGGGGGGGGGTATGTGTGCCTGGCAATCATGGTTGACTTTGGGCAAACCCTAGTGGGGCTTTGGCATTCAGGGATATGATTGCTATTGCCTGCCTCTGCAGCCTAGCCCTGGTATTCCTTTGGAGATCTCCCATTCAAGTACTTAGAGGTGGCTTGCTATTGCCTGCCTCTGCGTCCCCGCCCTGGTATTCCTTGGAGGTCTCCCATCCAAGTACTTAGAGGTAGCTTGCTATTGCCTGCCTTTGCATCCCAGCCCTGGTTTTCCTTTGGAGGTCTCCCATCCAAGTACTTAGAGGTGGCTTGCTATTGCCTGCCTCTTTGTCTTGGTCCTGGTATTCCTTTGGAGGTCTCCCATCCAAGTACTTAGAGGTGGCTTGCTATTTCCTGCCTCTGCGTCCCAGCCCTGGTATTCCTTTGGAGGTCTCCCATCCAAGTACTTAGAGGTGGCTTGCTATTGCCTGCCTCTTCGTCCCAGCCCTGGTATTCCTTTGGAGGTCTCCCATCCAAGTACTTAGAGGTGGCTTGCTATTGCCTGCCTCTTCATCTTGATCATGGTATTCCTTTAGAGGTCTCCCATCCAAGTACTTAGAGGTGGCTTGCTATTGGCTGCCTCTTTGTTCTCGCCCTGGTATTCCTTTGGAAGTCTCCCATCCAAGTACTTTCCAGGGTTGGCCATGCTTAGCTTCTGAGATCTAGCTTGCCCAGGCTATCCAGGTCAGGGTTGGATGACGCCCTTTTCAATGCATGTCTATGTCCCCCTGGCATATTTATCCCCTCCTTTCTCCAGGAGTCTTTGGACATAATCCTTCAGTCCCATGTCTTACTCTCATAACATTCCTGGAAGGTGGGTTAGGCAGGGAGAAAGAGGGACTGGCCCCAGGTCACCAAATGAGATTCGAACTCAGGTCTTCTCGGCTAGATCATGGGACCTGCTCCCATGCTTGCCGCTTCCCCAACATTGCCTCCTTCCCAGCTCACCATTGCCTATTCAGGGGCATTTCCCACCTCACAAAGGGCAAGTTTGACTTTCTTCCGACAGGCCGTTCAATGGGGAACTACAACCAACCTGACTTCACAATTGGGACTGCATGTTACAAGTGTTGGTTGCATTCACATGTTGATGTTTTTTAAGAACATAAAAGAAGCCATGTTTAATCAGGTCAATGGCCCATCCAACACTCTGTATCACACAGTGGCCACAATCCAGGTGCTATCAGGAGGTCCACAGCAAGGCGAGAACTCCACAAGCCCTCCCACTGTCACACCAAGAATACAGAGCATCACGGTTCCGAGACATAAGGAGATAAGCCATGTTGGATCAGGCCAGTTGCCCATCCAACACTCTGTGTCACATAGTGGCCAAAACCCAGGTGCTATCAAGAGGTCCACCAGCAGGTCTAGAACTCCAGAAGCCCTCCCACGGTCACACCAAGAATACAGACCATGACAGTCCCAGACATAAGAAGATAAGCCATGTTGGATCAGGCCAGTGGCTCATCCAACACTCTGTGTCACACAGTGGCCAAAACCCAGGTGCCATCAGAACTCCAGAAGCCCTCCTACTGTGCCCCCCCCCCAAGCATCAAGAATACAGAGCATCACTGCCCCAGACATAACAACATAAGAGAAGCCATGTTGGATCAGGCCAATGGCCCATCATGCTGTGTCACACAGTGACCAAAACCCAGGTGCCATCAGGAGATCCTAGAAGCCCTCCCACTGTGCCCTCCTCAAGCACCAAGAATACAGAGCATCACTGCCCCAGACATAACAACATAAGAGAAGCCATGTTGGGTTAGACCAATGACCCATCCAGGCCAATACTCTGTCACACAGTGGCCAAAACCAAGGTTCCCTCAGGAAGTCTACCAGCAGGGGTAGAACTCTGGAAGCCGTCCTGCTCTTGCCCCCCAAGAAGTCAGAGCATCACTGCCCCAGACATAAGAACATCAGAGAAGCCATGTTGGATCAGGTCAGTGGTCCATCCAGTCCAACACTCTGTGTCACACAGTAGCCAAAACCCACTTCTTTAAGAAGGGACCACAATCTTGTCCTTCCACTTTACAATATTGGCAACAAGTTATTCTGGTAATGAACCAAATGTTAGATGCTAACCTACCTGTTGATCCTGTTATCTTGCATGGTTGCTGGAACAATCCTGTTGCTGACAATTGAAAAAAAAAATATATTATTTCCACCTTGTTATCTGTCGCAAAAACCGGCCTTGCTTCCAAGTGAATAAACATCCTCTGTCTCTGCAAAACTGGAAGAACAAACTATGGGACTATTTTGTCTTAACAAAACTGGCATACTCTTCTTCACAGGTGTCTCCTCAGCTATGTGAGAGTAAAATGGTTGCTCCATGGTTTCCTGTGGTCACTTACCTCACCAATGAAAACATTTTACCACAAACCCCTGTATATTCTTGTTTGATCTACTTCTCAGTTGTATATACTGTTCCTGTACCATGTGAGTTTATTCTCATTAAAATTTTGTTTTAAATATATATATTTAAATCATGCTCGACATGCAGAAAGCGTCTACAAACGGACCTCAGCTCACAGGACTTTGGATAGACTTTGCTGCTGTACTTGCAGCTGCAGCCAATCAGAGTCGATGACACTCATCGAGATGAACCAATGGCATGAGTCAGTATTAAAGGCGGCTTCATGTGTTTATAAATACTGTTGCCATTTGCACAGCGGTGACCTTGAAGCCCTTTCTGGTGACCACCGGCTCTTGGACCCAAACTCCTCTCATTCCCAGTCAGGTCCTCTGTCCGTTGTGAAGATTTTGGAGTGGGAAGATGTCTCTCGCACAGACTCTGCCTCTTCCCTGCTTATTATGATCATCCAGCAGTGTATGTGGTATAGCCAGGAGAATCTAAGATTCTTTGGCAGCCAGGAAGTTCTAGCTCTTTTAGCATCACATATCACGAAGTGGCGAGCTAGACTTGCTTTTAAGGCAAGCAGCACTGCAGTGGTGGCTTGCCGTTTCCTGCCTCTGCCTCTTGACCCTGGTATTTCTTGGAGGGCACCTTTCCAAATACTCGCCTGCTTAGCTTCCGAGATCTTTTTTTTTTTTTTTTTTTTGAATTTTAAAGTTTTATTACTAAGAATCAAATACAAACATAACAAAACACTGACACACTAATAACATGAAACATATAACATCAACACAATACACAACACAATAAACATACTACTCCCTACCACTGCATCCCCTACCAACTACACCCCACACTGGAGAGGGATAGGGGGGTTAAACATAAAAACATTACACAGTTCAATGCTTCATTCATACATTATCCTGATATACTCCTTATATATCATAGCTTCTGTTTTTACATGCCTTATATCATATATCATATCTCATATATCTTAACCTATCATATATCATAACCTCTGTTTTTAACCCAGTCATATACAGGGTCCCATTCCTCCCGACATTTCTGCACATTACCACCTCTTAATCGGGTGGTCATCAAATCTGCTTCCGCCGTTTCAAAAAGTTTAGATATGAATTCTTCTCTGTTAGGAGTTCTGTCCTCCTTCCAGTACTTAGCATATAGAATTCTGGCAATTGTAACTATGTACAACACTAATTTCAGCTTGGTCTCTGGTAAATTTTGTCTGCAAATGTTTATGAGATACAGTTCCGGAACATGCTTCACTTGTATTTTCAGAATTTTTTGAATCCAGATGTTGACTTGTCTCCAATATTTTCTGGCCTTTTTACAGTGCCACCATATATGGAACAGAGAACCTTTGACTTCGGTACATTTCCAACATTTATTGGAGTAAGAGGGATATATTTTTGCCAATCTGTCTGGAGTAAGATACCATCTATAAACCATTTTATACACATTTTCTTTAAGGTCTGCTGGTTTTATTAACTTCATATTCTGCTTCCATAGCTTCTCCCACTCTTCCAGATCTATATTGTAACCAAAGTCTTTCAGCCATCTAATCCAAGCTTCTTTCACCACTTCATCCTGCATCTTGTCTTGGAGCAGCCAATCATATACCTTGGCAATTAATTTTTGTTTAGACTCCAAAATCAAATCTAGGTCAAAGTCGGAATTCCCAAAACCTATTTCTTTATCTTTTCGAAATCTCGATCTCACTTGACATTGTAGCCACCAAGATAGCTTTAGAACTTCTTCTTCAATCAGTTCATTGTGGTCGTTTAACAGATAAGCATAGTCCTGTTGATTTTCCCAATTGTATAGTTTAGGATGCGACGAAGCCTCTATCGGGGAAATCCATTTTGGCGTATGTTTATACAGTACTTTTATTTCACTCCAGACCGCATACAAAGCTCTTCTTATTTCATGTCTGAGAAAACGCCCGGTTTTAGTAGGAGTTTTATACCACATATAACTATGCCAACCTTCTCCCAGGCCATCGCCCTCTATGGACAATAGCCTTTTATTGTCCAATTTACACCAAGTTCTCAGCCACGCAATGCAGCACGCTTTGTAATACAATTTCCAGTCCGGGAGAGCGAATCCTCCTCTTAGCTTAGTGTCTTGCATGACTTTCATTTTTATTCTGGCCTTCTTACTCTGCCAAATAAACATTCTAGTCAACTCATTAAGTTGTTGGAAAAAGGATTTAGGTAATGCAATTGGAATCGTTTGAAATAAAAATAAAATTCTCGGAAGTATATTCATTTTAATTGTAGCGACTCGACCAAGAAGTGAAATTTGTAGATCTTTCCAGTTCATTAGATCCCTACGGATCTCTTTCAAAAATTTTTCGTAATTGTCCCTATATAGATTCTTTAAATTATTAGTCAGGAAGATTCCTAAATATTTAACCTTTTTTTCATTCTTGAATCCTGAGAGCTGCTCCAATCTTTCAATTTGATCCTTTTCCATATTTTTCATTAGAATCTTAGTTTTAGCGGCATTCAATTTAAATCCAGATACTTCTCCAAACTCCTTCAGTCTTTGTTTAAGGCGCTCTATCGATGACATAGGTTGTTCTAGTATAAATACCAAATCATCTGCAAATGCCAACGTCTTTAATTCTGTATTATTTATTCTAATTCCTTGAATTTGGGAATCTTCTCTTATCTTCTTAATCAGCGGCTCCAAAGTCAATATAAAAAGTAATGGAGATAAGGGACACCCTTGTCTTGTACCTTGTTCTATTTCTATTGAGTCCGTCGTTACTCCATTAAAATTAGCTTTGGCTGTCTGTTTCGTGTAAATTGCTTCGACCATTGAGCAATATCTTTCTCCACATCCAACTCCTGCCAATGTCTCTTTAATGAAGTTCCAGTTGACATTGTCAAAAGCCTTTTCCGCGTCTATCAAAATCGCCGCGAATTCTTTATCTGAATGTTCCCTATAATATTCAATTGCGTTCAGAAACAGTCTCACGTTCTGGTTCATTAAGCGTTCCGGGACAAAACCTGTTTGGTCTTCATGAACTAGGCTTCTAATAACTTTCTTCAATCTATTTGCTAATATTGTTGCGTAGATCTTATAATCACTATTCAATAGAGAGATTGGTCTATAATTTTTAATTTCTGCTGGGTCAGAATCTTCTTTATGTATGAGAGATATTAGGGCCTCTTTCCACGATTCCGGAATCTCCCCCGTGTTGTAAACATTTTCTAGTACTCTCTTAAAGGGCAGCAGTAGCTCGTCTTCGAAAGCTTTGAAGAATTCAATCGGCAGTCCGTCTGTACCCGGCGTCTTGTTACTTTTTTGAGTTTTAATAGCTTCAACTACTTCCTGCATTGAAATTGGGCTCTCTAAACTTACTTGTTGTTCGTTTGTTAATTGCTTCAGTTCCACTTCCTTTACATAAGTCTCTTGTTTTTGCTGATCAATCTTCTGTTTCTTATACAAGTTCCGATAAAAATTTTGAATGATTAATTTCATTTGGGAATTTTGGAAAGTCTCCTCCTCCGCCTCATTTCTTAACATCTTTATAATCTTTTTCTCCTTCTCTTTCCTCAGTCTATACGCCAACCATCTACTCACTTTATTTGCATTTTCAAAATAATTTTGTCTTGTCCATTTTAACTTCCTCTCAATTTCCTCTGCCAGGAGGGTATTTATCTGATGCTGAATAGCTGTAATTTTGGTCCTAATCTCATTTGGGTTCGCCGCTTTCTGTTGCTTTTCAAGGCAATTCAGCTTTGTTAATAGCTCATTGTAAGTCTTCCTTTGTTCCCTTTTCCTCCTTGATGAATAACGGATAGCCACACCCCTAAAGAAGGCCTTAAATGCATCCCATATAATTGGAATCTTTGTATCCTTTTCCAAGTTACATTTAAAAAATTCTTGTATTTCTTTTTTAGCTTCTTCCAAAAACTTAGATTCCTTCAAAATTTGTAAATTTAAAGACCATCTAAAATTTCTTTTTTGTTCCTGGAATACTACCGAAATTGGACTATGATCCGCATACGATTGAGGAAGAATGTCCACATGATTAACTGACAGCATCATTTCTAACGACATCCATATCATGTCAATTCGTGACCAAGACTTATGTGGTTGTGAATAAAAAGTGAAATCTGCTGTACTCGGATTTCTTGTTCTCCAAGCATCTACTAGGTTCAATTCCTCAGCCATTTTCAAAAAGGAGTTTGGTAGTAAATTTCGGGTCTTCGTTTTTTTCTTCTGTACATCCTCATATTTTTTATCCAGTTTCACATCAAATATCGCGTTATAGTCTCCTGTAATGCAATATCTATCCGAATTCATCTCTCTAAGCTTAAGGTACAAATCTTGATAGAATTTTTCCTGATTTTCATTGGGGGCATATATATTGCCCAAAGTTGTTTTCTGGCCATTTAATTCCACTTCAACGATAAGAATTCTTCCTTGCTCATCCGAATATAGACAGCTCGATTTAATCTGATGAGGAATAAAAATTGCTACTCCCTTCTTCTTCTTCTGCGGGTCACATGAAGCGTATAAGACTCCCAATTTCTTATTTTCTAAGTACTTTACATTATCTTTCCGAATATGGGTTTCCTGTAAACAAATAATTTGTGCGCCAGATTTCCGCAATTGTTGAAAGACTCTTTTCCTCTTTCCGGGTTCATTTAATCCATTAACGTTCAAAGAGAGTATTCTAGTTTCTGCTTTGGGATTCATTTTGCCGGTTCCTTACTATCAGGTATCTTGATTTCCTTCTTACTCTGGAGTCTTGTCTTTATCTTGTCACGTTTCCCCTTAGGGGATTCTCCCGCCGGAGATTCCTGAACATCTTCTGGTTGTTCACCTCCTGACTCCGATCCACTCCGTTCCACATACTGGGTCCAAAATTCTTCCATCTTTGCCTCAGTAGTGATGTTGTACCTCTTCGCTTGAAATGTAAAAAAGAGGCCTTGTGGAAATAACCATCTAAACTGAATTTCATGCTTAATTAGCCATGCGGACAATTTCTTGAATTTAAACCTCCTCTGTCTTACACTCCAGGGTATCTCTTTCAAAATTTTTATTTTGTTTCCCTTCCAATTAATTTCACAGTCTCTAGTTTTTCTCAGAACTCTTTCTGTTGTTTCTGATCGCAAAAGTTTAACTTGGACCTCCCTAGGGAGTTTAAACTTCCTTATGTAGCTTGATGAGACTCTTTTAGCCCACAGGATGTCTCTTGGACCTTCTTCTAGTAATTCTTCCTCATCTACTGTTAAAATATCCATTATTTTGCTGGGTAGATCTTCTTCCCTCTCTTCAGGTATATTTTGAAACCGCAGAATTGTTGCTGCTTTCTCCATTTCCAATTTCATCAGACGGTCTTCCATCTCCACCAACTCTGTTTGGTTCCTTCTAGCTATGTCTCTTGTCTGTTTGTTCCACTCTTCCACTCTATCTACTTTAGCGGTTAATTCATGTACTTGTTGCGTATTGGCCAGTACTTGTTTTTGAAATTCTACCAGCTGATCATTTGTCTTCTTTATCTCGCCCATCAGATCTGTTCTTAATTCATCCATTGCTTCATGACTTTTCTTAAATCCAGCTGTGACACTCTTCTGCAAATTCTCTAGTGCATCTTGGGTGGCAGCACCTGGAGTCATTTTACTTCCCCCCGGCGGTGGGGTTCCTTGCTGATATTTTTTAATCTTTGTTTCTGTCATTATAACCTTGCTAAACCAAATCTAATGGCTTGCCTCCTTCTCAGTTTACTCTTCACCCCAACCTACCAATTTCTGCTTAAAATAGACTATAACAATTCAATATTCATAAAACCAATCCCTTCAATTTAAGATAAATCAACTCCACCCGTTAATTCACTCTTCAAAAATCAGTATTTCAGTTCATAAAGTGTAGATCAATTTTCTCAATCAATTACATATCAATTAATACTTAAAAAGCTCTAAACGTTCAATAAAAAATAAAATCTTCCAATAATCAATTAATCCACTAGCTTATTATAGTTTGACAATAGTCAAATGCAGTTTCACAGACACTTGTACCAATATGCCATTATACAGACAGGCTATTTAAAAAAATTATTTAAAGTCTTATCTGCTCCTTGTCTGCTGCTTCCTCTTCTGCTTCCGAGATCTGATGAGTTCAAGCTGGCTTGGGTTTCCCTGAATGGACATGGGACAGACTGGACTTCCTTTTCACTTGGCTTTGTAGAGCTTGAATAGTTGAAAACCCATTGCTATGTTTTCATCCTCCGCTTCCTTCACTGAGCTTGAGGTGGCATACGTCGTATAGAGCAGAGGTCCATCAGTGGCTATTAGCCACAGTGTATTGTTGGAACTCCCTGTCTGAGGCAGTGATGCTCTGTATTCTTGGTGCTTGGGGAGGCAACAGTGGGAGGGCAAAGCAAGCCGAGATGCAGAAGAAGACAACGACGACGTTGGATTTATATTCCGCCCTCCACTCAGAGTGGCTCACAATCTCCTTTCTCTTCCTCCCCCACAACAAACACCCTGTGAGGTGGGTGGGGCTGAGAGAGCTCTCACAGAAGCTACCCTTTCAAGGACAACCTCTGCCAGAGCTATGGCTGACCCAAGGCCGTTCCAGCAAGTGCAAGTGGAGGAGTGGGGAATCAAACCCCGTTCACTCAGATTAAGAGTCCGCACGCTTAACCACTACACCAAACTGGCTCTCAGAAGGAAGGAAGAGAGGCCGGAGATCAGTTGTAATCCCAAGATTTCCAGCCACTCCCAAGAGGATAGCCTCCCTACAATACGGAAAGACGTTAAGTCACGAGAGCCAGTTTGGTATAGTGGTTAAGTGCGTGGACTCTTATCTGGGTTTGATTCCCCACTCCTCCACTTGCAGCTGTTGAGTGACTTTGGGCCAGTCACATTCTCATAGAACTGTTCCTCTCAAGAGCTCTCTCAGCCTCACCTACCCCCAGGGTCGGCCCTGCCACTAGGCAAACTAGGACAGGGGTGGCCAACGGTAGCTCTCCAGATGTTTTTTGCCTACAATTCCCATCAGCCCCATCCAGCATGGCTGACGGCTGATGAGAGTTGCAGGCAAAAAACATCTGGAGAGCTACCGTTGGACACTCCTGGCTAGGGCGCCAGCCTTTTGAGGGCACCAAATTGGGCACCCTCCCATGTGACTTGGTGACATTATCAGTGCAGGGAGGTGCCAGAAGTTAGCCTTGCCTAGGGTGCCAGACAGTCTAGGGCTGGCCCTGCCTACCTCACAGGGTGTCTGTTGTGGGGAGGAGAAGAGAAAGGATACTATAAGATGCTTTGAAACTCCTTTGGGTAGTGAAGGGCGGAGCATAAGCTTCTTCTTCTCTGGCGTCCTATAGCTAGGATGGGGATCTCCAACCTTTCTGAGCCTGTGGCCACCTTTGGAATTCTGACATAGCACAGAAACAAAATGGCTGCCGCAAAACAGCTGCTCCCAAAGTAGGCTCCCCAATCCCCAGGTCCCTGTGGGGATCCCCCAGTTTTACAGGCTTCTCCCTGCCCCCAGCCAGCTGGCCAGCGGGGGAAGTCCTATCCCCACAGTCACCATGTACTTCTAGAGCTCCAGCAGGTTTAGAAACCAGCAAACAGGTCCAGTTTTAAAATGTGTGCCTTTAAAGTTGAGCAGGAAGCAGGAAACAGGAAGTGCTTCATGGGGAAGGGTCAGCAGCAGTTTCGTCAGAGCACAGACCCTCCATTTGTTTTGCTTTCATTTTCAAAGCAAGTAAAGTTGTGGAGGAACCAGACCCAGTAAGTGTGTGTGTGTTTGTGTGTGAGAGAGGAAGCGAGGGAGGGGGCAGGGGATTCCCCAGTTTGGAGGCCCTCCCCCCACTTTACAAAGCTTTAGAAAGCAGGGGGGGGCGGGAAATGTCTACTGGGCACTCTATTATTTCCTATGGAGAACAATTCCCATAGGGGATAATGGGGAATTGATCCGCGGGTATATGGGGCTCTGGGTGTTCTTTGAGGTAGAGGCGCCACTGATGCCTTTCCTCAAAACACCCTCCAAGTTTCAAAAGGATTGGACCAGGGGGCCAATTCTATGAGCCCCCAAAGAAGGTGCCCTTATCTTTCATTATTTCTAATGAAGGGAAGGCACTGAAAAGGTGTGCGGTCCCTTTCAATGTGATGGCCAGAACTCCCTTTGGAGTTCAATCATGCTTGTCACACCCTTGCTCCTGACTCCACCCCCAATGTCTCCTGGCCCCACCCCCAAAGTCCCCAGATATTTCATGAATTGGACTTGGCAACCCTATCCCAAAGGCGGAGCCGCCTGTAAAATGGCTGCCTCAGTCACACCGTGGAGATCCTTGTTCTGTGGTGGCGGCTGCTGCCAAAGCAATGCTTTTAAGAACCTGCACAGCCAATCCAGTCTCCAGTGACCAATCAGAAGCCTTGCTGGACAAAAGCCCCACTTGGCTTCACCCTTTCTAAAAACATTTAACAGGCATCAGAAAAGGTGTCAGAGGGTGCCACGCTGGAGACCCCCCTGGGTCCAGGACGTTTTGCTGCTTCCTCTGAGGAAAGAGAGAGGAAGACAAACCCTCAGCCTTATTATCTGCCCAGTAATCTAGCTTCCAATCTATGCCAGGCTGTATAAAAAGAGTGGCCAAACTTGCTTAACAAAAGAGCCACATAGAATAAATGTCAGATGTTTCAGAGCTGGAAGGAAGGAAGGGAGGGAGGGATGCAGGCAAATAGATGGGGGAGGGATAAAGAGGAGGAAAGAAAGCAACTTTAACTTTATATGCATTCTCCAAGCCGCCAGCTGGGGTGTATCACAATCTTGTCGCATGTCCCGTGTTAACTGTCAACAAAAAAATGCCACACTGAGAAAGTGTAAGGCCTCACTCTCTGTAATTTTCCATTTTAATTTTTAATGTAAGGCATTAAGGATGGGGAGTTTTTAAAAACGTCACCCCTTCCCTGCAGTTTGAAGCAGTACAGCCCACCCCCAGAACCACAGCACTTCCTTTTCAATCGCTTCCTTTCCTCTTTCCCCTCCATTTTCATAACACGATCCTCTTCCAACACTGCAGATGGACAGATTGCTACAGAGCGCCCCCCCTCCCACTCAGGAACAGCCAAGGCCTTTCTTAGGATTGTGCTGCCACCTGCTGGCCATTTGCACCAATAAACAATTCCACACAGTTCTTTTCAAGCCACAGCTGGTGGGTTTGAATCCAGACTCTACCATGGGTGCTCGCTGGGTGACCTTCGGCCAGTCACACTCTCAGCTTAACCTACCTCACAGGGTTGTGGTGAGAGTAAAACGGAAGAATGATGCAGAGGAGCTGTGGCTCAGTGGAAGAGCCTCTGCTTTGCATGCAGAAGGTCCCAGGATCAATCCCCGGCATTTTGCAAATAAAAGGATCAGGGGTGGCCAAACTCACCTCATATAAGAGCCACACAGAATAAACGTCAGATGTTTGAGAGCCGCAAGAAATGAACATCAGATACTTGGAGGAAGGAAGGAAGGAAAGAAGGAAAATAGATGAAGGATGGGGGAGGGAGAAGTGGAAAGAAAGCAACTTAAATGCATTTTCCAAGCTGCCAGCTGGCTTGGCTTAGTGATTTAAAGAGAGAAATGCCTTCTCCAAGCCAGCCAACAGGGCAGTGGAGACTTCGAGACGCCACAAAATGTGTGACAGAGCCACATGTGGCTCCCGAGCTGCAGTTTGGCCACCCCCGCAGTAGATGACGTGAAAGACCTCCACCTGATACCCTGGAGAGTTGCTGCCCGTCTGAGTAGGCAACACTAACCTTGACGGACCCAGAGTCTGATTCAGCATAAGGCACCTCAGGTGTGTTCCAGTGAACTACACATTAGGGGGTAGAAGCCACAGCTCAGCGGTAGAACATCTGCTTTGCATGCAGAAAGTCCCAGGTTCAACCCCTAGCATCTCCAGTTAAAAGGATCAGGCAGGAGGTGTGAAAGACCTCTGCCTGAGACTCTAGACAGCGGCTGCCAGTCTGAGTAGACAAGACTGACCTTGATGGACCGGGAGTCTCATTCAGTATAAAGCAGCTTCATGAGTGTTCATGCATGGGGCGTAAGAGAGGTGGGGTATGTGTAAATAAATCATCTTTGGATTGGAACATCATGACCACCAAGCATCCAGCGCCTTCTCGGGAACTAGTGTGGTGTAGTGGCTAAATGCACAGACTCTTATCTGGGAGAACCGGGTTTGATTCCCCACTCCTCCACTTGCAGCTGCTGGAATGGCCTTGGGTCAGCCGTAGCTCTTGCAGGAGTCGTCCTTGAAGGGACAGCTTCTGGGAGAGCTCTCTCAGCCCCACCCACTTCACAGGGTGTCTGTTGTGGGGGAAGAAGGTAAAAGAGATTGTAGGTCACTCTGAGACTGAGTGGAGAGCGGGTACAAATCCAATGCTGTCTTCTTCTCAAGCATACCTGCTGAAGATCCCATTTCAATGGCAAAGCCCCACAATCCTGGAATTTCCCCTGCTCCAGAGCCTGGGTAGGGTGGCAGTTAGAGAGTCAGCCAAGGCTCTGGGAGACCTGAGTTCAAATTCCCACTCGGCCACGGTGCTCCCTAGGACATGACACACGCCCTCTCTCTCCACCCATTCTAACTCACAGAGTTGTTGTGAGGATGAAAGCAGGGAGAGGAGAAGTGCACCCGGAGATTGACAGACAAAGAATGGGATAAACTTGTCTCCGGTAGAAAATCTGAGCCTGGAAGCTTTTTCTGCACCGGTGGTAAGATTTTACAAACCAAGGCACGACGGGCAGAATTAAACCTGTATGGGGTAAATGCAATTGCTGTGTTTCTGTCTTGTTCTATTTTAAACCCGTTTGCTTGTCCTTGGGAAAATCAGAATAGAAACTGAGCTACGTAAGACCGCTCTTACGCTCGGTAAGAAAAACTGTCAAGCTGTGGAACTTTTAAACGAATATGGGGAAGGGTGGCAACCTAGGACTGGGGGAGATCTGATCCCCAATCTGCACTGTGATTTGGGGCTAGTCGAGGGGTGGCCAAACTTGTTTAATGTAAGAGCCACATCGAATAAACATTAGATGTTTGAGAGCCACGAGACAGGAAGGAAAATAGCTGGGGGGGGGAGAGGTGGAAAGAAAGCAACTTTAACTTTAAATGCATTCTCCAAGCTGCTGGCTGGCATGGCTTAGAGAAGTGATTTAAAGAGAGAAATGCCTTCTTCAAGTCAGCAGATGGGGCAGTGGGGGCTTCAATAGCCACACAATATGCATGAAAGAGCCACATTTTGGCCACCTCTGGGCTTTCACCTCACCGATACCTCATTGGGATGTTGCAAAGCCTGCAGAAAAAAAGGGGGAGGACAATCTGTATTGTCCTGCATTCCGCGGAGCAACAGATGGACTGAAATTCAGAATATAAATTGAAGGTCAGTTTGGCATTTCTGTCACTTCATCACACTGGGAGACGTCCTCTACAGAACGGAAGCAACCACCTTCCCTCTTCTCACCATGTATAGTCTGGGATGCAGGAAGAAGACGATCAACTCTGTTTCCAAATGCCGGCCTCTTTCTGCAGTTTCAATTCAGGCCTCTTAAGACTCCGTCCTCAAGTAAGGGCAGCCAACCCAGAGAGCAAACAAAGCAGGCGGAGTTAAAAAACAAAACTTTTGTTTTTATTATTTGGTCCTTTGGAACCTGAGTTTGAAAACCACCCATGGAATAATTCGTATTATACAGGGAACCGATTACAAGTTTTTTGTTTTTTTTGATTTACAATTGATAAAATATCCTATGTTTTCTTAAGAGCTGGACAATATTTACATGGTTAAAAATTATTCACAGCTCGGAGGGAGGGAGAGGACAGAAAAACGAGACAGATCGGAAGGGAAAAAAACGGTTTTTCGACGGAGTCAAAACAAAGACAGGCTGGGCCGACCCTCCCCCCCCCCCCCGGCCTGGAGTAGCCATTTTGGGGAAGGAGGAAACCAGACGACATCGATGAAGACATCGGGGGGGGGGGGCACCAATGGTACAACAAAAGGAATTTCCTGCTCATGGCTACCTGATTGAAATGGAGAGGAAATGGAACTTGGGATGATGGGGTGGGGGAAGAATTTCCTAGCATGATACAGGATGATCATGCTATAACCACGAGTCCACTCCAAGCCCTCAACACTGTCCACCTTCAAGCCCTGGATACCAGCTCAGCAGTGGTCTTCACAGCCTGAGAGTTCAAGCCAAGATCCTCTTCTGCTCTACAAGTTTCAGACTGGTCTGAAATGTCACATTCTCCATCCCAAAGCATCCTTGTGGGACTGCGGCTTGATAAAGGAGTGGAGAACTCTCTGATCCAGGATCATTACCTTGTCAGGGCTCCCTGGGTCGAGTGTGTGTGTGTGTGTGAGTACTAAACCTGTTTCAGTGCACAGTGCGGATGTGCCCCAGGGAAGTAGATACTATCAAAGACTTGGCTGCAATGACAGCTGCTCCAGCTCAACTATTTTTCGCTGCCTTTGAGAAAGAGCATGCATACGAGACAGCCCCGGACCCCACCAACCCTTCCTCCCATCAAAGTGGCACGTTTCCAATCCACCTGCCTTAAAACTACAGAGAACTACAGTTCCCAGAAGACACTGCAGGAGGACCCCCCTAGTGCAAACTTTGATAGCCTCCGCTGAAAGAGGAAACTGTTGTCTTCTCCCGACAGGGTGCTTGAGCCTTCAGCAGTTACATGGCAAACACAGATGAAACATTTTATCTCTTCATGGGTGCATGATGCATGTGTGCGTGGAGTGGAAGCTTTCCCTGTGGAGTTTCTGCCTGCTGTGCGCCAATTTAAAGACTAGGAGCCCTGCCTGGGGAGATGGCAATTGTTCTTGGAAGCTGAATTGAAACTTGGCACGAGGAAGGCAGACTTACAGGCACATAAGACTCCCTTCCTCCTTGTGCCCTCCAGAGAAGGGCGCTTCAGTCTGGCAAGAACTGGAGGCGTGGAAGGGGTGGGGTATGTGTCTCCTTGAAAAACCAAAGACCTGGAAAAGTGACACACCGTTCTGGATCACTGATCGAGAGCCATCTCTTGGTGCTGCGAGAGGACAACGCAGAAAGCGATGGGCGGCTCGCTCTGCCTGGGATCTCAATAGTGCTCTTAGGCTCTGGTGATCTCTCCCCCCTACACAAACAACAGCGTCACCGCCTCTGCCCCAGTGAAACCAGAAAGAGTGCCCCCAAGCTCCATCCTGGGAAGTGCTAATGGGTCAGGTTTGGCTGTGCTGAACTGAAGGGAAAGAGGGGGAGAGCGAGGGATGATCTGGGCCGGGTTTGGTGCAACCCGAGCTGCCTGCGAAGGTTCTCGGAACCGATTAGCAATTCCACCCCCCCTCCTAAATTTTCGCCTTTCTACTCGCCCTCGGATGTGCTACAAGCTGTGGGTCTCTGCATGATGCGTTCGTGAAGGGAGGGAGGGAGGGAAAGCGGAAAGAACTTGGCTTTTGTGCCTGTTGGCTCCTACAAAGTGACCCGGCCCCGCTCGACGCAGGCCTTGGATATGGTTTAGAGCCGCAGAAGGTGGGGAGATCTGGTTGCAGGTGAACCCCCAGATCTCCCCGGGATTCACGCCACCAACCCTGTGCCCGAATCGATTCATTGAGTGAGAGAACGCCGCCTGCCCCTCCTGGGGGTAATCCTGTGCTTGAGCCCATGGTCTGGACCTGAAACCCTGTCCCCAATACCCTGTCCCCGAGTCCCAGTGCCACAGACAGCTTCGCCCACCACGCTCAGCCTCTCTCTCTCTCTCAGCCCGGGATCGACACGAGCCCCTCGGTCTCTGATGCGTCTCTGTCCCAATGCACCTGCCTTAAAACTACAGAGAACTACATTTCCCAGAAGACATTGCAGGAGGTCTCCTTCTTGAAAAATCAAAGGCCTGGAAAAGTGACACACTTTGAGAGCCGTCTTTTGGTGCTGCAAGAGGGCAATGCAGAAAATGAAGGGCAGCTCGCTCTGCTTGGGTTCTCTATAGTGCTTGTATGGTGCCCCTTGGTCGCTAATGCGTCTCTGTCCCACATCCTCAGCCAATGCCTCCTCAGCAGAAAAGTAACTTGGGGTCATGTGAGGGGGGACACAATCCTCACAGATATAGATTAAGGACATTCTGTCTGCAGGGGCCAGGAGACAACAAGACAGCATCGAACGCTGAAAACATACTGGTACAGAGAGCAAAATTAGGGCTACGCTTCTGAACCGAGCCATGAATCTTTCATGACGTGCTTTCGAATTAGTGCTACACTGCAAGCGCGGAAGGCACCCTTGGGAAAGACAGTGGCTTCCGTTTCCCTCTGCTTCCGAGTTATGGCTCAGCTCCTCTTGGCCTGCAGATGGTCAGGGATAGATACGGGTACATCCCGACACCTTCGTCTTGCGTGGCTCGTAAGTGCCGCGCGGACAAACTCGCTTAGCCCTTGTGCAAAATCCGGGGGGCTTTGTCCAACCCCCTCATGGGAGCCGGCAGCACATCAGAGCACCCCCTCCCAGTGAAATGAGAACAGGCAACTCTCTGGCATGTTGCGAAACCCTCCAAAATACTACATTTAAGTCCCAGGGGCGCATGCCTCTAGCTGTGCCCCTTGTGGATAGGGGGAAAATGGCTTTTAGCTGGCAGGGAAAGGGGTTTTCCTCCCGCTTCATTGCCTACCTGTCTTCTTTTAACATGGCCTTTCTTCAGAGGGGTACTTGTACAGGAAAGGAAAGGGACCTTATCCACAGCCCTATGAAGTTAAACAAGTCCACTGCACATCCTTAGGCCAGCTATGCAAAGAAGAACAACAAAAAAAGGAATTTACAAGCCCGTGCAAGGTTATCTACGAGCCCTCCCTCCCTCCCACCATGTGCGTTGCAAGGCGGCAGGAGTGTCACGAGTCGAACCAGCTACTCGCCCGGCAAGCGCCGCCACCGCTCGCTGTAGGCAAGTCAGCTAGCTGAAAAGATGGCTTGAGCCTGTTTTGCATGAACCCTGCTTTGCTAGTCCACCATCCCAGGGAGAGAGGGGGCAGCAACACGTGCATCAGTCTGAAAACAGCACTACGGTCTTTTCGACGGATACCCCAAATCTTTTTGTCGCCCGGCTTGTGCGAGAAGGGAAAAGGAATCCAGCGTGGGGAGATCTGTGCCCTTCTGTCTGACTATGGCCATCCTGGTAGACAGGGAGAGAGAGAAGAGGCAACGTATACCCATCCTCTTTCCCTACCCTAGCCCGGCCCACCGTAGGGCCCAGCCGACACAATCAACAACAGTGGGGCGAGCCGGACACACACATACACACGCACATACAGAGACACAGTGGCTAGAGGTATATTGTTGCAGCCGTGGGGGTTTCTGGTGGCTGCAGGGAGGGGCCAAGTCCCACGATTCTGTGTCCGGGGAGCATCCGATAAGGCGGGACTTGCCCTTCTTCCAGACTGTGAAAATTCCCTTGGTCTCCTATTGCGACAGCAGCTCTGGATAAAGTGCATGATTTGTGGGGGAGAGGGGAAATGGGGGGGCTTGCAAGGGAGGGGGGGAACCTGAGCAGCCCCCCTGCCTGACTCCTAGGGGGAAAGAGGAAAGGCGCTTGGGTTGAGACACCCGGTCCACGGCGGTCGTCGTTGTCCTCCTCCTCCTCCTCCCCAACCCTGACGGCTCAGTAACGGCGGCTCGGGCAACGCCCGAGGCAGATGGGTCCCGGGAAAAGGCAGAAGCGGAAGAGCGGCAGGGGGGACAGGGCTGTTTGTCATAGGGGCCGGGGGCCATGGAGCCCTGCCACGTCGGGCGTCAGCGGCGGGTTGTGCGTCCCCTTGGTTGACATCCAGTCGTTCAGGAAAGCCTGGGTGGCTTTGCGGTGGGCCAGGCGGTGGGTGATGGAGAAGCCGGCATTGCCTTCCAGCTGGGACAGAATCACCAGCACCTGTCTGGAGGATTAGAAGAAAAAAGTGTTTGTGTGACGGATGAACGGCCGAGGCATGGAAACAGGTGTAGGAAGCCCCATGGCAATTACCCCTGTCCCGAAGGAAAACCACGTTCTTGCAAATAAAACATGTCTTTACACAACAACAACAACAAAATCCTCCCCAGTACTGTTCCATTCCTTCCACATCCACCGCTTCACATGCACAAAAGACAATACTAGGTCACAGCTGAACACTGTATCCCTCTGTGCACCAGACCTGCGCTTCCCTCTCACCTGTGCAGTGGGGGCACGCTGTCCTGCGTCTTCAGGCTGCCCCGTGTTGACACCACATTGAAGCTGTCCGTACAGTCGCACTGGACGTGCAGGTAAGACTTGGGGTGCCGGTTTTCCACCACGACTATGAGGCCCGCCCAGCCATGCGTCAGGTAGTAGCAGGTCATCCCTTCGCGCCCCTGTGGGAACAAACCACAGAAAAACAGGTTGCTTACCTGTAACTGATGATCTTCGAGTGGTCATCTGTGCAGTCGCACACATGGGTCTTGCCGCAGGCAACGAATTCATACCTCAGAGTCTCCAATAGCTCGCCTAGAGCGCTTTTTTGGTGCGCTTTCCACTCGCTCTGGGGAGCAGGCATCCACTGCGCGTGCCTGGAGCGAGCAGGAGGCGCCATTACCATTCAGTTTCTTCCAGCCGCTACTGACAGTCTACAGAGGTAAAATCCAAAGCAGAAAAAGCCAGCAGAGGGGAAGGCTGGGTGGGCGTGTGTGACTGCACAGATGACCACTCGAAGATCATCAGTTACAGGTAAGCAACATGTTTATCTTCTTCGTGGTCTCTGTGCAGTCCCACACATGGATGACTAGAAAGCTGAGAATCAAAGGAAGGTGGGTGCTGGCAAGAGAAACATTATCATACTTACAACATGCATGCATTCACCTGGGGTGATTTTAGTGGAAGATGGACCTGAGGACCGCTTGGCCGAAAGAGGCGTCCCGTCTGGCACGAACATCCAAGGCATAGTGTGAGACAAACGTGGACAGCGAGGACCACGATGCAGCAGCACAGATGTCCTCTAAGGAGACGCCTTCCAGAAAGGCCGAGGAGGTAGCGACAGCTCTGGTCGAATGAGCCCTAAGGCCCTCAGGCAAGGGTTGCTTGGCAACCTCGTAACACAACTGAATTGCACTGGATACCCATTTAGAAAGTCTCTGGGTAGAAATTTTGTGCCCTTTTTGAGGATTGCCGTAGGCCACAAACAAGTTAGGGTCCTTACGGAACAGTTGTGTACGAGAGAGGTAAAAGGACAAAGCTCTTTTGACGTCGCGGGCATGAAGAGCTCTTTGCCCAGAGTCCTTAGGATCCCGAAAAAATGTAGGCAACGAAGTGGAGGTTGAAAGATGAAATTGTGATACAACCTTGGCTAAGAAGGAAGGGTCCGGTCTTAGGACCACCTTGTTCCTATGAAAAACAGTATAAGGAGGGTCGGAACGGAATGCACACAAGTCACTGGCCCGCTTGCCGGAGGTAAGAGCAACCAACAAGGCAGTCTTCCAGGAGAGAAGATTAAGGTCTACGGTGGCCAAGGGTTCAAACGGGGGTTTCATGAGTTGAGAAAGCACTAACGACAAACTCCAAACTGGTACAAACGGTTTGACAGGAGGGTGAAGGTGCAACATGCCTCTTAGGAATGATTTGGACAGTCTATGGGAAAAAACAGTGTGGCCATCAATAGGTTCGTGGAAGGCAGATATAGCTGAAAGGTGAACCTTTAGAGAGGAATAGCTGAGACCCGACCCTTGCAAAGACAACAGGTATTCCAGGATCGAAGGCAGGGGTACAGACTCTGGGTGGAGATGATGGGTGGATGCGAAGGAGCAGAAGCGCTTCCATTTGCACTGGTAAGAGCGCCTGGTAGAAGGTTTCCTAGCATTCAGGATAACTTCCGCTACTCCTGATGATAAGGATGTGGTCGAATTCTCCAAGCTGTAAGGCCTAGAATCTGGGGGTTGTGGTGCCACACCTGGCCCTGAGCCTGGGTGAGGAGATCGTTTGCCAGGGGGAGGCGGCGATAAGTGTGGTGGGACATTTGGAGAAGGCTCGTGAACCACGGTTGCCGTGGCCACCATGGTGCTATTAGTATGCAGTCTGTGCCCTCCCGAGCAATCTTGGTTAATGATCGGGTGATCAGGGGGGTCGGTGGAAACAGGTAATGCAGAGGACCCCTCCAATTGTGAAGGAAAGCATCATTGCCTCTCCTGGTGTAAAAGAGAGGACATTTCGAGTTGTCTTTGGAAGCAGAGACATCTATCTTGGGAGTCCCGAAGCACGTAAAAATGCGGCGCAAGTAGAGTGGATTGAGAGACCATTTGTGGTCGTCTATACGAATCCTGCTGAGAGAGTCGGTCAGGACATTCTCTATCCCTGGAAGGTGGATGGCAGTCATGTAGATGTTGTTCTTGATGCACCACTCCCAGAGAAGTATGGCTAAACGGCACAGGCGGAGAGATCTGGTACCGCCCTGTTTGTTCACATAGAACACTGTGGCCATATTGTCTGTTGTGACCTGGACATGTTGATTGACTACCGACGGGAGGAACGATTGAAGAGCCCTGTGTATGGCTATGAGTTCTAGGCAGTTTATATGCATAGCCCTCTTGGGCGCAGTCCACAGCCCTCTGACCATCTTGTCCCCTAAGTGGGCTCCCCATCCCCACTTGGAGGCGTCTGCGGTCATGACGGTAGATGGAGGAAGAAGAACGAAAGGTTTCCCGCAAAGCAAATTGTCCAGTACTGTCCACCAAGCGAGGGAGAGCAGAACACTCCGAGGTACAGTGAGAACAGTACTTTGTGGTTGTAGGTGCGGATGGTAGGCACGAACAAACCAAAGCTGGAGATGTCGCATGCGTAGTCTCGCAAATTGAAGAACCGAGGTTGTTGCGGCCATGAGGCCCAAAAGAAGTTGTATGATTATTGCTGGTTGCATTGGGATATGCCGAATCAACTGGGCCAATGATGTGAGGTGTGGGCACGATCTTCTGGGAGGAAAACAAGATGAGGAGATGTGCAAAGGCGTGCACCTATGAACTGCAAGTCCTGAGTTGGAATGAGGTGCGATTTGGTGACATTCACACAAAGGCCCAGGGAAGCAAGAAGAGTGAGAGTTGTTTCAAGATTCTTTGCCAGTTGATGTGCTGTAGGGGCAATGAGCAACCAGTCGTCTATGTACGGAAACACTGGAATGTTGTGGAGACGCAGGGCAGCTGCGACTACTGCCATGCACTTCGTAAACACTCTGGGTGCCGTGGAGAGACCGAACGGGAGAGACCGAAATTGGAAGTGGTGATGTCCCATGGTGAAGCGAAGATATTTGCAGTGCTGAGGCCTGATGGTCACATGGAAATAAGCGTCCTGGAGATCTAGGGATGCCATCCAGGAATCCTGGGGAATTAGAGGAAGGATGGATTGGATGGAGATCGTTCTGAATTTCCTGTAGGCTATTTGCTTGTTTAGCCTCCTGAGATCCAGAATAGGTCGCTTGCCCCCATCCCTCTTGGGGCCTAGGAAGTATCTTGAATAGAAGCCTGCCCCTCGATGTTGAAGAGGAACGGGTTCTATGGCATTCTTTTGGAGCAAGTCCAGGATCTCCTGTTGGAGATGAGGAGAGGGTGGAGTAATAGTGAAGTAGTGGTGGTGAGGTGGCAAAATGAACTCGATTGCATACCCTAGGTGGACTATGGTTAGCACCCAGGAGTCGGTTGTGATTGAGCTCCAGGTGGGATAGAAAGGTGAAAGACGTGTCTGGTAGGCAGGCTGCATCTGCTGCACTAGTTGCATAGGAGAGTCAAAGAGACTGCTTGGCAGGCTGGGAAGACTTCTTGGTCTGCTGAGACCGAGGCCTCTGCTGGAAAGGTGGCTTTTGCTGTGTGGGCTTCCTCTTCCAGTACTCGGTTTGCTTGGGAGAGCGCGGACATCTCTGGAAGGATGATCTCCAGGGCTTAGGCCGATTAAATTGTTGGGAGGGTGGCTGGGAAACTCCAAGGTGCTTGGCCCTCTTGCGGCCATCGTCAACCGAGGTTAGGACTTTGTCTGTGGAAGCGTGAAAGAGGCCCTGGCCATCGAAGGGTAGGTCCTCGATTTTTTGTTTAATGTCAGGCTGTAAGTTGGTGGATCTCAGCCAGCCATGGCGGCGCAAAGCCACCGAGGAGGCAAAAACCCTTGACGAGCAGGAGACAGCATGACAAATGGTGTTATTTGCTGCTTTGATACTCTAGACAGTTCAGAGACTAGACCGGAGGCCGTCTTCTGGGAAGTCTCAGGAAGAGAAGGTATAAGAGGGGTGTATTGGTTGGCCAAATTAAAAATGTATGCAGCAAAATAGGCCAAATAATTATTCAGCTTTGAGTTGGTAGAGGCAAGGTTGAAGATCTTCCGAGCTAAGGTGTCTAATTTACGGCCCTCACAATCAGGAGGAGTAGGGTGTCTGGAAGGCTTAGCCTTGGTTGCTGAGTGCACTATGATGGAGTTAGGAGCCGGATGAGAGGCTAGAAACTTGGAGTCAGGGGCGTGTACCCTGTAGAGGGAGTCGAAGCGCTTCGAAGTGGGTGGGATTGAAGCAGGCTTGTCCCAGGCCTCACGCAGGCCCTCCAGGTGCACCGGCAACATAGGGAGAAGGGAACCCGCCGGGAAATCTGCTTGGACTAGGTCGTGTACAATATCCGACACCTTGGGTGAATCGGAGGGAAGTGCAACCTTTAAGGCTTCAGCCATGGTAGTAATCAGGTTTAGGTAAGCCTTCGAACCATTGGAGGGAGAAAGACGGACTTGCTCAGTGGAATCCGAAGCAGGAGAGGCAGGGGGGTCCTCGGAGTCAGAGGGGGCTGAGGTGTCCCTGTCGGAGTGGGATTCCTCAGTGGGAGGGGAGATCGGAGGCTTGGCCGGTCCGGAAGTGGACGCTTGTGCGTCAGAGGATTTGACTCGTTGGGTAGTAGAAGGTCTAAGCGGAGTGGTCACCATAGGTGGAGCAACGGAGATGGTGGCGATGGCAGTATGAGGCATCTCTGACTCCCGGTACCGAAAGTGCTCGTAGACTCGGAAGGATTCTCGGTGTCGAGAGGAGAAGTACTCCAGATCTCGAGTTCGAGAGGAGTCACGGAACCGAGGCGAATCTACTTGTCGGATGCGAGGTGTTAATACATCACGACCAATGGAAGCGGATTCGGATTCGTGGTATCGGGAGCGGCAGACACCCTCATCTGAGGGGGAGCGCGAGTAGCGAGGGTAGGGTCGGTGCCTGGGAGATGGTGACCTGGAGAAAGACGAGTAGTCATATTGGCCTCTGACGTAGTAGCAGAAACCAGTCTTCTTTTTTAAAAAAAATTTATAAGGACGAAAAAGGGTGGACAAAAATAGAGAGAAAAAGAGGAAAATACGATACCAGGATACGGAATGGAGAGGAAATGAGCTGAGGAGAAGGAACGCAGCAAGGTAGGTGTTGTCCGGGCGGCGGAAGGGAAGAAACTGAGTGGGAACGGCGCCTCCCGCTCGCTCCAGGCATGCGCAGTCGATGCCTGCTCCCCAGAGCGAGTGGAAAGCGCACCAAAAAAGCGCTCTAGGCGAGCTATTGGAGACTCCGAGGTATGGATTCGTTGCCTGCGGCAAGACCCCATGTGTGGGACTGCACAGAGACCAAGAAGAAGATCCATAGAGTTGGGAGAGACTTCCAAGGTCATCTCATCCAACCCCTTGCACGATGCAGGAAATTCTCAAATACCTCCCCCTCCCACACACACCCAGTGAGCCCTGCTCCATGCCCAGAAAATGGCAAAACCCCCTCCAGAATCCCTGGCCAAACCGGTCTGGAGAAAAATTGCTTCCTGGCTCCCAAAGTGGCAATCAACATTTCCCTGGGTGTGTAAAAACCAGGCTGGTTGTTCCTGCAAAAGATCAGCCACATGCGGGATGGAGAACTGGCCACCCACCGACCACAAGCCCCAGTGTGGGATTCTCCTTTCTCTAACAATTGGGGTGTAGGGCTGCCCCAGCTTCATCTATTGTCCTAGGGCGGTGTGGGGCTGCAGCAGGTTTGCTCCCCACAAGCATGCTGGTTGGCAAAAC
Organism: Heteronotia binoei; assembly: GCF_032191835.1. NCBI lineage: Eukaryota > Metazoa > Chordata > Lepidosauria > Squamata > Gekkonidae > Heteronotia > Heteronotia binoei. The sequence continues at coordinate 13,835,166 of NC_083242.1, read as the reverse complement.
CCCACGGAAGTAATACAGGAAAAAGACTACAAGGACTAAGCCCCCGGCTCAAAATCTTACTACTGAAATCAGTGTGTGTGTGTGTGTGTGGCACCTGAAATGAAATGTCAATTTCTATGTTTAAAATTGTTTTTACTGTTTTATTGTAAGCATGACAATGTGAGCCGCCCTGAGCCTATCTCGGTGAGGAGGGTGGGATACAAATAGAAAGAAAGAAAGAAAGAAAGAAAGAAAGAAAGAAAGAAAGAAAGAAAGAAAGAAAGAAAGAAAGAAAGAAAGAAAGAAAGAAAGAAAGAAAGAAAGAAAGAAAGAAAGAAAGAAAGAAAGAAAGAAAGAAAGAAAGAAAGAAAGAAAGAAAGAAAGAAAGAAAGAAAGGACGGACTCAGGGCAGATAACATTATAAAACAGCATAAATAACAAAACATATATAAATAAAACAACACAATTTGCTACCGTTCTGTAGGACCTGCAAAAGAGAGCTGTTTCGCCAGGCTTTTGGCTGAGGCACGCGGGCGTCCTTACCTTACTGCTGACATCATCTAGCAGACCTCCCTACTCGGACTGCTAAATATCGGGCCTACAGCTATGACATCTATGACACTGAGGATATCTTGTAACCTATAATACGCACTATGCCATTCATGCTGCATAATTTGATAGTTCATTGATTGTTTGATGGTTTTATTATTTTTATTGTTGGATTTTACTGTTTTATTGTTTTATCGTGCTTGCGATCCGCCCTGAGCCCATGATGGGGAAGGGCGGACTATAAATCGACTAAATAAATAAATACATTTGTTCATAAACAGTTACAGGTGGTGGCTCACTTAGGCAAGCCAGAGCTCTAACACAGCATCACCCCAGGTGTGACAGACAGAACAACCCCACGCTCTTGTGAAGACTTCTGTGGGTGTGTCTAAAACAGTCAAATGCTCTGCAATGTGACATAAATGCTAAATGTCAGGGCTATGGCTGAATGGTGTGGTTTACAGGAATTCCCCGGTTTGACCCCCACTATCTTGGCTTTCGAACATCTCAGGCAGTGGGGCTCAGAAAAGACCCCTTGCTGACCAAGACCAGCGGGCCTATGGTTGAGGGCGGATCAGGCACCTGGCCAATAGTTTTGGCCTCCCCCCTCCTTCCCTTGTCTCCCTTTGCTTCCCCCCCCCATTTCCTCCCTTCTTTCTTTCTTTTCTTTTATTTAGATAATTTATATTCCACCTTTTCCCAAATGGGCTAAGAGTGGATAACGGCATTTTAGAAACAGTATAAAACAACAGTCAAAACCAATTAAAATGAACGATACAGTCTGGCGGCTCAGTTGGGCACATCATTACATAAGGAGAGCCTACAGCTCCATATATGGTTCTTAAGACATTTTATGTTGTCCCTCCATATGAGTTTTCCGCCATCTTCAACTGTAGAGTGACTATTTTATTAATTTTTTGTTCATTACTAATTCTGTTTAACTGTATATTGCATTTTAGAAGGTTTCAAACGGTATTCTCATAAATTGCTGTTACCCGCTCTAAACCGGCTTCGGCGAGAGCAGGTTATAAAAATGGAATGAATAAATAAATAAACACATCGGCAAGAGCAAAAGTGTTTGCTGGCATGAAGACAGGCGACAAAAGAGGCCTTGTCCCCTGCTGATGTGAACTTGCTCGGTTGGCTTTCAACAAGCTCTTCTTTCTCATCTTTCTCCTCTCTGTAATGGGAGGTGGGGTAATCAGGGGTCATTTTGTAGAAAAACAGGTGGTGGAGCTCATCCAGGGATTGTTATGCAGCTGCACCTACTATTCAATGGAAAAGGGGGGAGGGAGGGAGGGAGGGGGAGGGGGAACTCTCAGAAAGTTCAGGAGCTGTGCTCCAGTGAGCTCCTGCTAAATTCAAGGCCTGGGGGTAATGATACTGTTAAGGGACACCCTGCAGACAGAAAACAGGCAAAGCAAGAAAGCATACTCTGCTTGGGCTGCTTTTCTATTTGCAAGGAGGAATTCCACACCCCCCCCCAATGCTGAACATTTAAAATATGAATCTTCTTTCCTGTTGCCTGAAACTACAGGGGGGATGTGCCATCTGACATTGATCATCTCCTTGTTAAGGGACCTCCCAGAGCACAGCTTTTAAAAGCTCTGTATTGGGGGGCGGGGGAGTGTGATTGTGTGTCTCTTGCTGTCACTTGAGAAAGTAGCAAAAAAAAACCACACACACAAAACCCTGGAATAATCTCTGAAGGCGACACAATATTGCTTGGAAAACTGAGAGTATTTTGTACTTCAGCACAAGTCCGCCCTCTAATGGTCGCCAGTAGGCCACGGAAGAGAAACTAGACGATATGTTTGTATGGAGGATCAATACGTGGAACAAATCTTTTTTATTCTGTTTGAAGCTACAGACCTGAACCAGTTTAATCCTTGTTTCCTCTCCCTAGGGAGACTTGCCACAATTCCACAGGGCCTGTAAGATGGAACTGTTTAAACAGGCTTTTAACATCTAATGGAGGCGACCAGTACTTCACTACCCCACGGCACTGATATCCTACTCCAACCCAAACAGAAATGCAACGTGCTAAACAACATCTAATAACATCATAGTAAAGAGTGCTTAGGACTGATTGATTTGATCTTGAGAGTCCCTTGGACTGCAACAAGATCAAATCAGTCAGTCCTAAAGGAAACAACCCTGACTGTTCCCTGGAAGGTCAGATGCTGAAGCTGAAGCTCAAATATTTTGGCTACCAAATGAGAAGGGAGCACTCCCTGAAGAAGATCCTGATGCTGGGAAAGACAGAAGGCAAAAGAAGAAGGGGACGGCAAAAGATGAGGTGGCTGGACAGTGTAACAAACACAAATTTGAGTGAACTTTGGAGGCTGGTAGAAGACAGGAAGGCCTGGCGTGACTTTGTCCATGGGGTCGCAAAGAGTCGGACTTGACTGTGCGACTGAACAACAACAACAACAAAGAGCGCTAATCAACAGCTAATAATAATGCCATCTAGGAATTAGGACTGTATAAGGATTTTATTGAGATTCTATTGTAATGATCTAACTCTTGCGTTATTTTAATCGCTGTTAGCCACCCTGAGCCCGTCAGGGGAGGGCGGGATATAAGTGTGATGCAATAAAAGAAATAAATTATGGGGTAAGGATCACTAGAGGAGAGTTCTCTAGATCTTTACAAATCCCCAGGATTATGCAGGAGGAAATGGTGATATTATTTCGGGAGGAAATGGTGACTGGTTCGAAGTTCGGAGCGCTCGGAACCGGATGGCCCAGGCTAGCTCAGTCTCGTCAGATCTCGGAAGCTAAGCAGGTCTTGAGTCACCCTTCGCTTTGAACGTCTTATGGGGTCCCCAAAAACCAGCCACCACCTTCAAGTCTGGAATGCAAGGCACTCTTTTATGTGAAAAATTTAGCACAGTGAAACAGAGAACAGCGCAAGAATAAGACGTTCGATTCACACAAGGGTTAAACAGAAGGGGGGAGTTTTCAATAACAGCCTTCCTACGAAGAGGCCTGACCCTCTACCTGTATCTTTTAGCGCCATCTTTTAGGCTAATTCTTGTGTTTTCATTGGTTTAAACTGCTTTATTATATATGTTATGCATTCTCAACTTTGTGCACCGCCCGGAGCCCTGCCTGCGGTCTAAAATCTAACAAAATAAATAAACAAATAAAGCACCAAAACCCTGGGAAGGCTCCGTACTCACCTCGTGCCGCTCGCCCTTGTTCTCGGTCAGGAGGATGATGGCGTCAGCCAACGTGGTCGACTGGGCCTCGATCTGCTCCACCATCACCAAGCGGGAGCTGTAGATGGCCAGGATGTAGCTGGAGAGGTCGGCGGCAGCCGGGCACCCATTGCCGGCAGTGGGACTGGACACTGGTTTTGGAGGGGGGGGAACGTACAAGTTGAGTGGCAAGCTGCCCAAGACCCGCCCTTTCTTCTGTAAAAAGATAAAGGTAGTCCCCTGTGCAAAGCACCAGTTGTTTCCGACTCTGGGGTGACGTCGCATCACGAAGTTTTCACAGCAGACTTTTTACGGGGTGGTTTGCCATTGCCTTCCCCAGTCACCTACCCTTTCCCCCCCAGCAAGCTGAGTACTCATTTTACCGAACTCAGAAGGATGGAAGGCTGAGTCAACCTTGAGCCGGCTATCTGAACCCAACTTCCGCCGGGGATCGAACTCAGGTCGTGAGCAGAGAACTTGGACTGCAGTACTACAGCTTACTCTGTGCCACTTCTGTACCCCTTCACAAATCTTGAGGAGCAGAAGACATTTTTTTCTTATTTTTGGGGGGGCAAGGGCTCAAAGAACTGAGACAAATTCCGTGATAGCTAGCGTGATCTTAGGATCCTTATAGCTGAGCCGAAGAGCCAGGGTTTCCAGAGTATGGGGGGAGGCATTTGGTTGAATAAATGATTAATATAATAATTCCTCATAATATAAAAAAATCTGTATTCCAGCAAAGCACCGGCTGGCTTGGTGTCGAGGGTGTGCCTTAATATGCAAATGAGATCCTGCTGGGCTTTTTTGGTAGAAAAAGAATGGTGGGATCAGGGGGTGTGGCCTAATACGCAAATGAGTTCCTCATGGGCTTTTTTTACAAATAAAGCCTTGGATGGATCAAATCCTGTTAGGGCCAGAAGGGCAGATTCTATCAGTGTCTGACCTATCCAAAAATCTCCCTTGCAAAGCCATTGCAGGTATAATGTTCAGTCTTGCAAACAAAAAAGCTCTGCAATAACTTGGGATGGTAATGGTACGTATATAGACAGGGTAAAGATTCTGGGAAAGACAGACCAAAAAATAGGGGCGAGCATACTCCGCGGGCTACCATGGTCAATTTCAAAGACTCGCTTTTTGATCCACCCTCCCTCCTTTCCTCCCTCTCTCCCTTCTTTCTTCCCTCCCTCTCATTCTGCCATTCTTGCCTCCTTCAGAACAGGGCTGCTACCTTGGCCAACAGAGGTGCCCGAGACAGGGGTGTTCCAGTGGTTGAAAGCGCAGCACACCACAGCATACTCGCCCGGCTCCAGCATGACGTCGCAGTTGACGAACTTCTTGACGGCGCGCTTGCTGTGCGCCATCAGGCGGCCAAGGGTCAGCTTGTTGCCGTTGGTGAAGGTGGCACGGAAGACCATGATGCACAGGTCCAGCAGGTGGCTGTCCACGGAGTCGGCGCGCCTGCCAGGGGGTGGGAGGAAGAGGACACGTGAGGGCAAAGCGCACAGGGTGATGTCGGTGAGAGCCATCGCAGTTTCTGCTTGCTCTTCTCTTAGGGTGAGCGGGACTAACAAGGCACTGTGGGTGATGACACTGCTGCAGAGCAGTCTGGGAATTTATCTGGCAATTTATTTGTGAAAAGTCTCCGGGAGAAACCCACATTTCTTTTTCTTCCAAAGTCAAATTAAAACAGTAAACGCAAAACACAAATAAGGCAACAGTTTAATGCAGTGGAGCAGGGATTCAATTAAAAATAATCCCACGTATAAAGAGCCAGTTTGGTGTAGTGGTTAAGTGCGCGGACTCTTATCTGGGAGAACCGGGTTTGATTCCCCACTCCTCCACTTGCACCTGCTGGAAGGGCCTTGGGTCAGCCATAGCTCTGGCAGAGGTTGCCCTTGAAAGGGCAGCTGCTGGGAGAGCCCTCTCAGCCCCACCCACCTCACAAGGTGTCTGTTGTGGCGGGGAGAAGATATAGAAGATTGTAAGCCACTCTGAGTTTCTGATGGGGGCGGGGTATAAATCTGCAATTCTTTTTTTTTTTTTTAAATAATACAGTTTTGGTTTTACACCCAGCCCTTCACTACTCAAAAGAGTCTTGGGGTGTCTTACAACCTCCTTCCCCATCCTCTCCCCACAGCAGACACCCTGTGAAGTAGGTGGGGCTGAGAGAGTGCTGAGAGAACTGCTCTTGAGAGAACAATCCTGAGAGAACTGTGATTGACTTAGGGTCAGATTAGAGTCTACCGCTCTTAACCGTTACACCAAACTGGCTCTCCTAAAAACAGAAAATAGTATGTGGCCATTTGCCTTCATAAAAGCTGGGTCAGATTCTCTTTATGACATGAATGATGTCGTAGGTCAGCCAGAGTTCTTGCTGTCTTTGACTGAGCTCACTGAAATTCTTAAACTCTTGTACCATTCTGATTTGTGACTGAGGAATGCAGTTATCTTTTTCTTCCATCTGTACTAAGAAAATAGATCTATTTAAAGGACTTTGAGAATTTAAAAAAAAATTGTCAGTCAGTTGAGAATTTTAAAAAAAATTATTCATACGGCACTGAGCCAACAAGAAGCCTAATAGTTAAACAAATTTAAACATCGCACGGCAAAATTATCCATAGCTAAAGCAGAACAGTAAAATTAATAAAAATAAAAACAAGAGATATATGCCTTTCTAATACAGAGACAAGCATTACTAAAGCTAATTATTATTAGTTAAACTTAGCCATCTGTTTTGTGAAATTGTATTGACATGTACAGGAATGATAACATGGTTGGCCCTTCTCGGAGATGTTTCCAAAGGTCAGCTTAGGAAGGGTGTTGCACAAACAGGATGCCACCACCAAGAAGACTCTGCTGCTTGTCTGTACAAGAAACGATGGGAAAGGTCTGTTGCTGCAGGCTCTTTGGAGGCATGGGGATGGAGGTTTACAAACATTGTAGACCAGGAGTCTCCAAACTTTCTCAGCTTTTAGAGGGAATGGTGTGATTCCAAAAGTGGCAAAACTAACACCTTTTATATATATAATGTAGCTGTAAATCAGGGATAAAGCAAATTTAACTGTAAATCAGGGATAACTTAAATACAGGATGTAGATAATAAAGAGTTAAGGTAACATGTCTGTAATCATAAATTATTAGTAAAGAAGCTAGGGAGATAACAGGGAATTTTAGAATAAAATATATATGGATCATTTAAGTAAGTTTCAAATAAGGACAAGGAATTACATGATAAATAAGATGTGTATGTTTGTAGGTATTAGAAAACCACAACAGGAGTCGGTTGCACCTTTAAGACCAACTTAGTTTTATTCAGAACGTCAGCTTTCGTGTGATTGATCGTGTGATTATGACTGAGTTGCATATGTTATATGTGTGACTTAGAAATTTTAAGTATTTCCCTTTTTTGTGTGTGTTTTATGTTTTGCTTAGTGATACAAACTTAATTTTTTTTTTAAAAAAAAAGTGGCTTCCACAGGAAGGAGAACCAAACGGCTTCTGCAGGAGGCGGAGCCAAATCTAATTCCTAGCCCCCTCCTTTTCCAACTTCAGGGAAGAAGGAAACCTCGAAGGGGGAATGGAACCGCCCACTGGGTAAGGTGTGCTTATCGGTCCTCCTGATACTCCCTTGGGGAACCCTTTCATTTGAATGAGGACAGCCAGTAATAAGCCCTGCCTCACCATGGCTCTGCCCAGTACTGAGGAAAGTACCGGTGGGGGGCCCTGGTGCCCATGAACCCCATGCTGGGGACCCCTTGTTCTAGAGCGGGGTAGCCAAACGGTGGCTCGGGAGCCAGATGTGGCTCTTTCACACATATTATGTGGCTCTCAAAGCCCCCGCTGCCCTGTTGGTTGGTTTGAAGAAGGCATTTCTCTCGTTAAATCACTTCTCCAAGCCAGCTGGCAGCTTGGAGAATGCATTTAAAGTTAAAGTTGCTTTCTTTCCACCTCCCCTCCCCCCATCTGTTTGCCTGCCTGCTTGCCTTCCCTACTTGCGGCTCTCAAACATCGGATGTTTCTTCTATGCGGCTCTTAAATTAAGCAAGTTTGGCCCCCCGTGTTCTAGACAGGCTATCTGCAAGTGAATAGGGTGGGTAGCCATGTTGGTCTGAAGCAGAACGACGTTTGAGTCCAGTGGAGCCTTGAAGGCCAACAAAGTTTAATTCTGCGCAGAAGCTTTCGTGTGCACACACACTTCCTCAGAGAGAATGATAGAAGCTCGTCCCCGATTTAATTTTGACGGTTTTTAAGGTGCCCCTGGACTCAGACTTTGTTCTGTTGCTTCAGACCAACCCACCTGGATCTATTTGAGGAAGTGCGCCTGCACACGAAAGCTCACACCCTGAATAAAACTTTGTTGGTCTTAATGCTCCCACTGGACTCAAACGTTGTCTACAAGAGAAGGTGAAGTGTGAGACGGGGGGGAGGGCAGCAGCGCCTCTAACATGGAGCACAAGAGCAGCCCGAGGGTACACTCCCTCTCGCCACCTTACCGACTGCCTTCCTGGAACAGGGCGAACTCCAAGGTCGCACGCTCCAGCACGGTCAGCGAGGTGACGGTGACGGGCCCGCTCGCCTTGTTGGGGAAGACGCCCTGGACGCGGACCTCGTGCCAATCCGAATGGAGCTTGCAGATGTCCACTGAGTCAAAATACCTGGCGAGGAAAGACAGACGGCCATCAGTCACCATGGATGCCACCCCCAGGTCAGGTTAATAACCCTCCCCCCCCCAAAGTTTGCCAAACTCTCAGACGTGCCTCGACCCACCCCTTTTCAACTCGGTGCACTTTCTTCCTTCTTTTATACCTGCCATGCTCACCGAGGTTCAAGGCAGCAATTCAATCAGAACTCCAACAGAAGGTGTGTTAGGAGCAACCTGGGGAAAGCACACAAGCGCTCCTTGAAGAACAATCCCCTTGTCTGAAGGATGGTCTCTCCCAGCATGGCCTCGGATGCGTCCAAAAGCCTTTTCAACCCTGACCTGGATAGCCCAGGCAGGCCTGATCTTGTCAGATCTCAGAAGCTGAGCAGGGTGGACTCTGGCAAGTACTTGGATGGGAGACCTCTGGAATACCAGGAGTCGGGAGGGCAGGGGCAGGCTCTATTCAGCCACCTCTCTGAATATCCTCCAGGCCCCCAGTAGGGGTCAGTCACCAGAGGTCACATCATGACTTCCAGGTTCTTCTCTGGCAAGTACTTGAATGGGAGACCTTGGAATACCAGGAGTCGGGAGGGCAGGGCAGGCTTTATTCAGCCAGCTCCCTGAATATCCTCCAGGCCCCCCAGTAGGGGTCAGTCACCAGAGGTCGCCATGACTTCCAGGTTCTTCTCTGGCAAGTACTTGGATGGAAAACCTCCTTGAAATACCAGCAGTCGGGAGGGCAGGGGCAGGCTTTATTTAGTCACCTCCCTGAATATCCTCCAGGCCCCCAGTAGGGATCAGTCACCAGAAGATATGCATAGATTATGCATGGGATACAGACGGTAGTGAAAGAAGGACTTTTCTCCCTTTTTCACAATACGAGAACTCATGGGCACTCAATGAAATTGCTGAGCAGTTGGGTTAGAACGGATAAAAGCTTCTTCACCCAAAGGGTGATGCACACATGGAATTCACTGCCACAGGAGGTGGCGGCGGCTACAAGCATAGACAGCTTCGAGAGGGGATTGGATAAACCTATGGAGCAGAGGTCCATCAGTGGCTATTAGCCACAGGGTATATGGAACTTTCTGTTTGGGGCAAGTGATGGTCTGTGTTTTTGGTGCTGGGGGGGTGGGCAACAGTGGGGAGGGCTTCTAGTGTCCTGGCCCCACTGGTGGACCTCCTGATGGTATCTGTTTTTTTTGGCCACTGTGTGACAGAGTGTTGGATTGGATGGGTCACTGGCCTGATCCAGCATAGCTTGTCTTATGAGGTCACCATGACTTTCAGGTGCAGACACACATACACATATTAAAAACAAACAAACAAAACAAAAGCCTTTTCAGCAGCAATTGCAAGGAACCCCAGGAGAGAGGAAAGGGGGACATAATAGCATTCTGGGGGCAGAGGTCTCCCCGCACGTGAACACTTCTCCTTCTACTGAATCAGACCATTCATCTATCAAAAGTCAGCATCATCAATTTAGACTGGCAGCAGCTCTTCAGGGTCTCAGGCAGAAGTTCTTCTTATCACCTACTGCCAAATTTCTTAGTTGGAGAAACCGGGGATTGAACCGGGGACCTTCCGTATGCAAAGCCACAGCTCCCCCACCACCAGGTATTCAGCCACCATCATGCTTGCCTGGTGTTTTCTACACACTAGGCACCCCGGGGCATTAGAAGAAGATATTGGATTTATGGAAAGGAAAGGTCCTCTGTGCAAGCACCAGTCGTTTCCGACTCTGGGGTGACGTTGCTTTCACAATGTTTTCACGACAGACTTTTTACGGGGGGCGGGGGGGTTGCCATTGCCTTCCGCAGTCATCTACACTTCCCCCCCCCCCAGCAATCTGGGTCCTCATTTTACTGACCTTGGAAGGATGGAAGGCTGAGTCAACCTTGGGCCAGCTACCTGAATCCAGCTTCCGCCGGAATCGAACTCAGGTTGTGAGCAGAGCTTAGGACTGCAGTACTGCAGCTTTAGCACTCTGCACCACGGGGCAGATATTGGATTTATACACCACCCTATACTCTGAATCTCAGAGTCTCAGTGTGGTCACAATCTCCTTCACCCTCCTCCCCCACAATCGACCCCCTGTGAGGTATGTGGGAAGGATTAACAATTAGGCCAAGTAGGCACTGGCCTATGGAACCCCACAGCTTTAGGGGCCCCAGGCCAGCTTCCACCCCCCTCCCGGTTCTCCCCCTGCTTGTAGCCCTCCCAGCCTGCATGTGTAGCCAGCACTGAGCTGCTCTTTGCCCGACTTGCCTAGTGCTGCTGCTGCTGGCATCGTCACAAAATTTGTCTCTCTGCCTCTCCCCTACGGCTTTGTCAAAGGGGCTTTTGAGAAGGTGCCTGCAGGCTGCAGCAGGGGCTGCAGGTGATGGGGCGGGCACTCCAACTCAGATAATTTGCAAGGGGGCCCCCGAGATTCTGACTGCCTAGGGGCCTCGACAGGGTTTAATCTGGCCCTGTAGGTGGGGCTAAGAAAGTTCTCCCCAGAAGCTGCCCTTTCAAGGACAACCTCGGCCAGAGCTAAGGCTGACCCAAGGCCATTCCAGCAGCTGCAAGTGGAGGAGTGGGGAATCAACCCCGGTTCTCCCAGGTAAGAGTCCACACGCTTCACCACTACACCAAACTGGCTCCCCGAAAGGGAGCATGCAGCCGCAGAATTAAGACTAATGGCCCACAACAGAGTCAGGGGCTTCAGGGGAAGCAGGACGGGAGCTTTCCTTTCCCCACACGGATGAGCGATCCTCATGCTGGAACTGCACAGTGGGGAGGCCCAGCATCTAAAATTAAACCTCTGGCACGCAGACAACCCCCAGCCGCTGTCTGAAGCTCTCTGGAAACTGCACCAGCAGTTAAGGTGCTGATGGAGGGACATTTTTTCCCAGGTACAAAGAACACTCAGAGCGTTCAGAGAAAGAGACATCCCTCCCCCCGCCCCCTCTCCCCGGATGCTGAAAAAGCCAGCTGTGAAGGTAAACCGAAAGGAGTTTACGAGAAACAAACTGCAGATTTGCTGGGCGAGGAAGTTCTGCAGCAAGAGAAAAGAACCTAGGGAGAAATAGTCGTTTTCCCTGCCAGCGGTTCTTATGCCTCTCCCTCGTCCTTTTCTGCTTTGTTTTTTTTTATTGTATTGAATTTTTAATGAAAGTACACATAAGAAAATTTAAAAAAAAAAAGATCATAAGCAAAAAAGAAAAAGGGAAAAAACAAAGAAAAGGGGAAATATATTTCAACTTACATCTACAACTGGCACATTTTAATCTTCCATTTATTCTCTCTATAGATTTACAAATGCAAAAACGTCTGTTTTATCTATATACATCAGGGGTGGCCAACAATAGATCTCCAGATGTTTTTTGCCTACAGCTCCCATCAGCTCCAGCCAGCATGGCCAATGGCAAAAAAAACCATCTGGAGAGCTACTGTTGGCCACCCCTGCTATACATCATTTCTCATCCTCTTATTCTTCAAACCCCATAGATCGTAAGTTCATCTTTCCCCACTTATCTAGTCCTTTTCTGGGCCAGTTCAGCCAGCTCTCGATGTTGGAAGTGGACAGAATCCTGAAAGCCGAGGCTTTTTTTTGTAGCAGGGGCTCATTTGCATATTAGGCCCCACCCCCTGATGTAGCCAATCCTCCTGGAGCTTACAGGAGGCCCTGTAAGAAAAGCCCTGTAAGCTCTTGGAGGATTGGCTGCATCACGAGCAGTGTTCCCTCTAAGCTGAGCTAGTGTGAGTTAGCTAGGTCACAGATTTTTATCCTCCAGCTCACACATTTTTGGCCTAGCTCAGGAAGGATGACCCCAGAGCACACTGATTGATGCAGTCGCTCACAACTTTCATGCCGGGAGCTCACAAAGTAGAATTTTGCTCACATGACTCCGAAGCTTAGAGGGAACATTGATCACAGGGGGTGTGGCCTAATATGCAAATGAGTGCCTGCTACAAAAAAAGCCCCGCTGAAGGCTGTGAGAACAACCACTTGCTCTTTGGATCCCTGCTTCTCTCAGCTCATTAAATCTAGCCGGGAAGTGACAGGAGGCCTCCTGAGAGGGATCATTAATTTCTCTCTCTCTCTCAGGGCTGCTTTCCTAGTCCCTTCAAGGAGGCTATAATTAGACCATTGCTGGAAAAAAGCCTTCTTTAGAGAAAAAGGAACCAGCCAATTACCTCCCAATGTCAAATCTACCATCCCTGGGAAAGGTGATGGAGAGAGCAGTCGCTAAACAGCTTCAGGTCTTTTTGGAGAGATTTGTACACTCGATCTATTCCAGCCCAGCTTCAGGCCTGGTTTCGGGTCAGAGACAGCCCTTGTGGCTCTTTTGCAAGACCTCAAATTGCAGCTGGACCAAGGCCAGCCCCCCCCCCCTTTTGAGCAGGAATGCACCAGAATGCAGTTTCAGCTGGCTTGGATTCAGGGGGTGTGACTTAATATGCAAATAAGTTCCTGCTGGGCTTTTTCTACCAAAAAAGCCCTGTGGGAAACAATCGTGACATCAGGGGGTGTGGCCTGATATGCAAATGAGTTCCCACTGGGCTTTTTCTACAAGAAGCCTTGTGTGAAACAATGGTGACATCAGGGGTGTGTGGCTTAATAAGTTCCTGCTGGGCCCTGTGTGAAACGGTGATGTCAGGGGGTGTGGTCTAATATGCAAATGAGTTCCTGCTGGGCTTTTTCCTACCAAAAAAGCCCTGTGTGAAACAACTGTGATGTCAGGGGGTGTGGCCTGATATGCAAATAAGCTCCTGCTGGTTTTTTTCTACAAAAAAGCCCTTATGGAAACAATGGTGACATCAGGGGTGTGGCCTACTATGTAAATGAGCTTCAGCTGGCCTTTTTTAAAACCAAAAAAGCTCTGATCAAGGCAGTTTGGCGCGTCTGATCTTGCGGCTTCCCCTGATGTTGCCTCCTGGCTCTTGGATTCAGAGGTTTAGTGCTTCTGAGCGTGGAGGTTCCCTTTAGTTCCCATGGATAACAGCCACTGATAGACCTCTCCTCCATGATTCCATCTAATCCCCCTTTAAAGCTGTCTATGCCTGTGGCCATCACGACATCCTCTGGCAGCAAATCCCACATTTTAATCCCTCTCTGTGGAAAGAAGCAGGTGTTCCCCCTCTCATCTACTTGCTGCTTGAGTTACGAAGCAAAAAAACCCATTTATGGGATCACAGTGGAAATACACGACAAGAGACACAAAACATCACTGTGGTATACATAGGCTACCGTACTTTTACTTATGAATTTTACAAAACTAATTTTCAGTTTTCAACAGAGCTTTGTGGCCATCAAGAAGAAGAAAAGGCTTTGTTCCGGCTTAACATTAAGAATGGCTTATAAGAAATTGGCAAATATTTTTGTCCATGGGGTCTCATTGCTGCATTGCTTCCATTTTGAGAGCATTATGCCAACTTTAGAATTGAAGGCTTTGTAACAGATAAAAGAGAAATGATTGGCTGCTCCGTATAGAAAAGTATATTGCAACAATGGGTGATTCCTTCATGGAGAGTGTTTTGACCAGCTACGAGATGGAAGGCTTTGCACATGTTTTTTTAAAAAAAAATAGAGACTGGCTTACTCCTTCACTACGTACAGCTCAACAAGAAGAAGACTTTAACAATACTGACGAAGTGGCAACACGAAATGTGTCTATTATTGTAATTAGTTAATTGGATGCTGTATGACTAAAGAATTCACTGCCACAGGAGGTGGCAGCGGCTACAAGCATAGGCAGCTTCAAGAGGGGATTGGATAAGCATATGGAGCAGAGGTCCATCAGTGGCTATTAGCCACAGCATATTGTTGGAACTCTCTGTCCGGGGCAGTGATGCTCTGTATTCTTGGTGCTGGGGGGGGGGGGCACAGTGGGAGGGTTTCTAGCCCCACTAGTGGACCTCTTGATGGCTTTTTTGGCCACTGTGTGACACAGAGTATTGGACTGGATGGGCCACTGGCCTGATCCAACATGGCTTCTTTCATGTTCAATCAATCAATCAATCAATCAATCAATCAATCAATCGTTTTATTTATATCCCGCCCTCCCCGCCGAGGCAGGCTCAGGGCGGCTAACAACATTAAATCAATACAGTAAGTTATACAATAATATTTAAAAGCAATAGCTAATTTAACAATTTAATTAAAATTCTAAAATTAATAAAATTAACATCCTGGTGCTATTTCGACAGGTGGTAAAATCACTTAAGCAGTCTATCTTTTAATCGGTGAAGGCCATCCCGAAGAGGATGGTCTTGCAGGTCCTGCGGAACTGTTCAAAGTCCCGCAGGGCCTGCACTTCTTCTGGGAGCTGGTTCCATACGTGTGGAGCTACAACAGAGAAAGCCCGCATGTGAGTACTCTGTAGTTTTGCTTCCTTCGGCCCGGGGATAGTCAGCAGGTTCTTCCCTGCTGACCTCAGTGCTCTTTGGGGTTCATATGGGGAAAGACGGTCCCTCAGGTAGGCAGGTCCTCGGCCATATAGGGCTTTAAAGGTAATAACCCGCACTTTGTAACGAATCCGGTATGTAACTGGCAACCAGTGCAGTCCGCGCAGCCCTGGCTGTATGTGTTCCTATTTTGGGAGCCCCAATAGCAGCCTAGCCGCCGCGTTCTGCACCAGCTGCAGCTTCCGGGTTGGGCACAGAGGCAGCCCCATGTAGAGGGCATTAAGGTAATCCAGTCTCGAGGTGACGGTTGCATGAATCACTGTTGCTAAGTCCTGGCGCTCTAGGAAGGGGGCCAACTGCCTTGCCCGCTTTAAATGAAAAAAGGCTGACTTAGCAGTGGCTGCTATCTGGGCCTCCATTGATAGTGAAGGCTCTAGTAGAACTCCCAAGCTCCTGACCCGGTGTGCCGCTTTCAGCGTCAAAAACCAGGAGAGGTATTTCCCTCCCCAGAGCGCCCCAACCCATGCAAAGGACTTCTGTCTTCGCTGGATTCAGCTTCAACCCACTCAGCCTTAGCCAAATTGCCATGGCCTGCAATGCCAGGTCCAAATTCCCTGGGACGCAGCCAGGCCGGCCATCCATTAGCAGATAAAGCTGGGTGTCATCTGCATATTGGTGACACCCAAGCCCATGCCTCCGGGCAATCTGGGCAAGGGGGCGCATATAGATATTAAATAGCATCGGTGAGAGAACTGCTCCCTGAGGCACACCACAATCTAGTGTGAGCCTCTGGGACAGCTCACACCCGATTGCCACCCTTTGTCCCCGATCCTCGAAGGAGGAGAGCCATTGTAAAGCTGACCCCCTAACCCCTACGTCAGCGAGGTGGCGGGTCAGTAGCCAATGGTCGATCGTGTTGAACGCGGCCGACAGATCTAACAGCATCAGCACCGCCACACCACCTCGATCCAGATGCCACTGGAGGTCATCTGCCAAGGCGACCAGCACTGTCTCCGTCCCGTGACCTCGACGAAAGCCGGACTAGCAAGGGTCTAGGATGGAAGCGTCATCCAGAAAACCCTGCAACTGCAACGGCACTGCCCTCTCAATAATTTTACCTAAAAACGGTAAATTAGAGACCGGTCGGTAGTTTGCCAATTCGGCCGGATCTGCTGTACTTTTTTTCAGAAGGGGGCGGACCATAGCCTCTTTCAAGAGTGTTGGAAAACGCCCCTCCAGGAGGGATCTATTTATGATGTCCTGTAAAGGACATCTAAGCTCCCTCAGGCAAGATTTAATTAGCCAAGAGGGGCACGGGTCCAGATCGCAAGTTGTTGGGCGTGCAGAGGAGAGAATTCCGTCAACTTCCTCCAGGCTGAGTGGGTCGAAGTGGTCCAGAACTAAACCGGAAGATAGGCACGGAGTCTCCAGTTCATGTATTGTATCCAATGTGATGGGCAAGTCCTGGTGGAGCGAAGTGATTTTGTCTGCAAAAAATTTCGCAAAAGCCTCACAACCTATTTTTAATTCTCTAACATCTGGTCTGCCTTGAGGCAGTGTAGTTAAGCATCCAATTATTCTAAACAATTGTGCCGGGCGCGAATTTGCAGACACAATCCTGGCCGCGAAGTAATCTTTCTTCGCGGCCTTGACTGCCATCTCTTAAGACCTCATAAACGTTCTATAGGATGTTCTCGTCGCTTTGTCACGAGTGCGCCGCCACTGCCTCTCTAGCCGTCTGAGCCCTTGTTTCAGCTGACGTAGCTCCAAGGTATACCATGGGGCCAGCCTCACACGAGGGCGCAGAGGGCGACGGGGTGCGATCTCGTTGATCGCCCTGGATAGCCGATCTTGCCAGGCATCAACCAGGACGTCAAGGGAAACGCCAGGGGGCCAGGGATCCTGTAGAGCCATTTGGAACTGTTCCGGGTCCATCAGGCTCTGCGGGCGAGCCAAAATAGGGTCGCCGCCCTTACAGGGTTGAGGCAGCATCTCCATACGGGCCTTGAGGGCTAGGTGATCTGACCATGGCACTGCCTCCACCGCGATATCGTTCACCCGAATCTCGGACACAAAGATCAAGTCCAGTATGTGCTCTGCCTGGTGCGTAGGAGTCGTGACAAATTGAGAGAGTCCCAGTGTCGCCATGGAAGACACTAGATCCATTGCCCAATTGGAGGCCGCGTCGTCAGCATGGACATTGAAGTCACCCAGGACCATAAGCCTTGGGTACTCCAACGCCCAGCCCGCCACCGCCTCCATCAGGGATGGTAAGGTGCTGGCTGGTGCGTTAGGCTGACGGTACACCAGCCAGATTGCCAACCCCTCTCCGACATCCCACGCCAGACCGGCACATTCAATACCATCGATTGTTGGGGCCGGGAGAGCCCAGAAGGAGTAACCCTCCCGTATGAATAACGTCACCCATCCCCCCCGCCCGCTAATCCATGATTGGTGAAAGACCAAGTAACCCGGGGGGGGGTCATCTGGGAGAGAGCCACCGTCTCCCCCTCTCGCACCCAGGTTTCGGTCACGCAAGCCAGGTCCACATTCTGCCGAAGCAGGAATTCCCTAAGGATCTTGGTCTTATTATTTACGGACCTGGCGTTGCATAACACCAGTGACGGAGGTGGGCAATTCCTTTTGGCCCCACTACCTGTCACCGTTGGGATGGGAAGTAGACTGGAAGGGGGCCGAGCCCCTTTTTGTCTCCGTCTCCTTCCCTTGCACTTCTGTCTATTCCCACCGTCATACCTTCCCCTCCCCAGGAGCACTGGGATCCCCTGGCCGGGCATCCACGCCTATGCCCCGGTATGATCTTATTGATAATAATAGGATGGCCGCACCCACCTAACTAGATTGTCTCAATTTACAGCCTAAATCCCTAGCCCACCCCCCACCTTCAGTCCCCTGGTTATCTGACTCACTATAATTTAATCAAATTTAATTAATATCAGAACCCACCCTGTTCTTATGTTCTTAACAACAATGTTCTTATGTTCTTAACAACGAGCTCTGTTGAAAAAACCTGAAAATTAATTTTGTAAAATTCATAAGTTAAAAGTACGGTAGCCTATATATATATATCACAGTTACGCTTTGTGTCTCTTGAGTTATGAAGCAGACAAACCGTAATTTCCAAGGGAGGCCAACTCGGAGGCGGAAGATGCCACGGCGTGCGCAGATACCTGATAAAGTCGCTGTACTCCATCCAGAAGACTCCCTCGCTGCTCCCGTGGGGCATCAGCTCGTGCCGCAAGTGTGGGGGCCAGTGGGGCCATTCATCAGACCAGCTGCCATTCCAGGAAAAACGGCCCCAGGGGTTGCGGAGTCGCAGCAGCCTGGGAGGACGTAAAGAAAGCAGAAATTGGGGTCCCTGAGCACTGAACCTGGCCCCGGCTAGACCCCAACTGAGATGTCGCCGAAGGTGGACTCCGTCTGATGTGGCTCGTGCAAACATCACAGCAATCTGTTTTCTATCATTTCAGTGGGTATCCCTTGCTGGTCTGCGGGAGACGACCAAGATTTGAATTCAGGACCATCTTAGAAACCGACAAGGGCATTTGGGGCGTAAGCTCCCTTTGTCAGATTCTAGTAGGAGTGGAGATCTCTGAGTCTTTGCATCTCACTCAGAAGGTGGGAGAGGCTGAAGGAGCTAGATATGTTCAGAAGGTGGGAGGGGCACTGTAAACTTGCAAATTATCTCAGAGTCGGAGCACCTGCCCTGCCGCCCGTGGTCCCCACTGCAGCCTGCAGGCCCCTTCTCAAAAGCCTATTTGACAAAGCTGTGGGGGAGGGGAGGCAGAGAGAGAGCAAACTGGGCAACAACGCCAGCAGCAGCACCACCAGGCAAGTCGAGCAACAAGCGGCTTAGCTGCTGGCTGCATGTGCAGGCTGGGAGGGCTAAAAGCAGGGGCTAAACATACCTAGCTCCTTCAGCCTCTCGTCAAAGGTCTCCCAGACCCCTCACCATCTTCGTCGCCCTTCTCTGGACCCATTCCAGCTTGTCCAAATTCTTCTTAAATTGTGGTGCCCAGAACTGAACACAATACTCCAGGTGAGGTCTTACCATAGCAGAGTAAAGATGCATAGTACTTTTCAGCGTTCCCTCTACGCTGGGTTAGCGTGAGCTCACCCTTTTTAAGCCTCCGGCTCACAGATTTTTGTCTTAGCTCAGAAAGGATGGCCCCGGAGCAAACTCATTAATGTAGTAGCCAAATTGATCGCTCTCAACTTTCATGCCAGTAGCTCACAAAGTAGAATTTTTGCTCACAAGACTCTACAGCGTAGAGGGACCATTGGTACCATTACATCTTGAATTCCATCAGTGGCTATTAGCCACAGTATATATATATATATACATTTGTGTGTGTGTGTGTATGTGTATATATATATATATATATATACACACACACACACGCATACACATATATTGGCTACTATGTGACACAGTGTTGGACTGGATGGGCCATTGGCCTGATCCAACATGGCTTCTCTTATGTTCTTATGTGACACAGAGTGTTGGACTGGATGGGCCATTGGCCTGATCCAACATGGCTTCTCTTATGTTCTTATGTGACACAGAATGTTGGACTGGATGGGCCACTGGCCTGATCCAACATGGCTTCTCTTATGTTCTTATGTGACACAGAGTGTTGGACTGGATGGGCCACTGGCCTGATCCAACAGGGCTTCTCTTATGTTCTTATGTGACACAGAGTGTTGGACTGGATGGGCCATTGGCCTGATCCAACATGGCTTCTCTTATGTTCTTATGTGACACAGAGTGTTGGACTGGATGGGCCATTGGCCTGATCCAACATGGCTTCTCTTATGTTCTTATGTGACACAGAGTGTTGGACTGGATGGGCCACTGGCCTGATCCAACATGGCTTCTCTTATGTTCTTATGTGACACAGAGTGTTGGACTGGATGGGCCATTGGCCTGATCCAACATGGCTTCTCTTATGTTCTTCTTTACCTCACTACATCCCCCCTTTCTGACCGGGATACAAAGACTCAGAGATGTCTATTCCTGTTCATTTCTGACAAAGGGAACTTTGACTCTCAAAAGCTCCCACCCCAACAATCTTGCTGATCTTTTAAGGTGCTCCTGGATTAAAATCTACCCGTTTCTCACCGTGTTGCCTTGAATACAGTCAGCGCAATTGCAACGAGCCACCCCCTTTCCTTACCTGCATCCTTGCACGTCTCGCACGTCCAATATGGAGTATGCATGCCGGGGGCGAAGGCCCATGCTCTCGTAAGCGGCGTCATCCACCTTCATGTTGCCCCCTCCGCAAGAGGCGCCCATCAGAAAACTGAAACGCGTGTGTATGTTGGGGTGGGGGGGGCGAGGAAGGCCGGGAGACAGAGAGAGACACACAAACGCACACACATGCAAAGAGAGAGACAAGCAGAGACAAAAGAGAGTGAGCACAAAGATTTGTACCGCAGCAACAGACCGCTGAAGGGGACTGGCAGGGGAGCTATTTCCTCGGTTTAAAACGTTTCCTGTCTGGCCCCCGTCGAGGCCGTTTGGGCAACAAAACCACAAGGAAAAGGACAGTCAAGGCTCTGACCGATTATAGGATCCTCCCCGCCCCACTGTGCTTCCTGGAACATGACGACAAGTGGACAGATTACAGAAGCAGGAATCGCTGTGTCGGCCCTCGTTTTTCATGGTGTGCCTACAGAGGTTGTTGCCGGGGTCTTGTATGCACAAGATCAGTCATGGAGAGGATGTGGAGGAAGCCCCGATTGAAAAGGTGATCAAGAAGCAAAACAAGCTGTCTCTCCCCCGCCCCCAATGAATTCATTTCTGTGTGCGGAATGGCTGGGGCTTCCAATCCACGGCTCTGATGCCGAACCACAAGTAGGGTAAAAAGAATGGATATGGAAAACAGGTTCCTTGCAAATGGGTCCTTCTCATGGCCCCGTGGTGCAGAGTGCTAAAGCTGCAGTCCTAAGCTCTGCTCACGACCTGAGTTTGATCCCCGGCAGAAGCTGGGTTCAAGTAGCCGGCTCGAGGTTGACTCAGCTTTTCATCCTTCCGAGGTCGGTAAAATGAGGACCCAGCTTGCTGGGGAGAAAGTGTAGATGGTTGGGGAAGGCAATGGCAAACCACCCCGTAAAAAGCAACGTCACCCCAGAGTCTGAAACGACTGGTGCGTGCACAGGGGACCTTTCGTTTCCTTTCCATGGGGGACAACACTGCCCAGTCTGGCTTCACGATTCCAAATGTATGCAACGGACAAAGCAGGCGGGTGTGTGACTTTTCTTATACGTAAAGGACATCGTACTGGGGGCTTTTTAAACTTGGGGGGGAATTAGGAGGTGAATCATAATAAAGGCTCACAAAATTGCAAATACTGTGGGAGAAAGTGAAGGATTTTCCTCCTCTGCCCATGTTACTAGAACTGGGGAGGGAGGCAGAATCACCCAAAGACAGTGGCAGCGGAGGGGGGGGAAAGGGTGTGGCACACTAGCTCCACCAAGGTGTAGATGGCAGGTCCCACCCTGTCCTACAAGAAGTGCTCACTGTGAACTCGGGCTGACGATTTGAACTCAAGCCTAGACACACCAAGCTTGGGCAGGCTCAGGACCGGTGTTCCCTCTAAGCTGAGTCAGCGTGAGCTAGCTCATGGTTTTTTAGCCTCCCATTCACACATTTTTGTCTTAGCTCAGGAAAAACAGCCCCAGAGCAAAGCCATGTATGCAGTAGCTCCAAGCTTTAATGCAAGCAGCTCTCACAGAGCAGAATTTTCGCTCACGGGACTCCACAGCTTAGAGGGAGCATTGCTTAGGATGGCCAAGCGACCTGATCTATTGAAAAGCTTGGGGTTCGAATTCCAAGGGACCCTCTTTCTCAGTTCATGCTGTTCCTGGGACGGCCAACCAGCCAGGAAAAAAAGGAAAGAGAAATGGCAAGGCATGCTCCTTTCCACAGAAACCGGGAGAACAAACTTTCCCTAGGTTGGGTCACCTGCAGTACCGGCTGCTAAAAGAGCAGCTATGGGGAGCTGGTTGAACGGCTGGCAATCCCAGTAATTTACCAGAAGGCCTCCTGGCATCAGACACATATTTATGCCTACCAGTTCATAATTCTCTTTTCCCTTCCTAGCTCAGACGAGACCGGATAGACCCCGGCGGGGAATTTAGAGAGCTGCAAGCCAGATGCCTGGACTACCATTAAAGTAGACCAATAGTCCACTTTCTGTTTTCCCAGAGGCTGTAGCGTAAATTGTTATGTTTACGTGGACCCGTGCAAATAACTTAAGTTAGCCTTTCAAAGGGGCATCTTCACCAGAGACACATATAATAATAATAATAAAAATACCCCGCCTTCCCTGCCTAGGCAGGCTCAGGGCGGCTTCGTGTTGAGGGGGTTTGTAGTCTCTGTAAGCCACTGTAACTTCTGAAGACCCAGAAAAGGACCAAGAACTGCACCTTCCAGCAAAAGAGCATGCTGGCCTGCTTGAAATACCAATCCCGTTATACCCTCCCAGTGTGTTTCCTCTTCCCCTTGTCCTGCTGTGACCCAGCCATCTACAGGCAGTGCTAGAGTTCCCAACCCCCCCGGGGCCCAGATGGGGTTCCTTTGCTTTTAATCTGCTGCCAACCAGCTGGCCAGCAGGGGAAGCCCCGCCCCCAAATAGGGGGATGTGATGATGTCACCCAGAAGTCATTGTGTTGCTGGTGTCAGGGGGTGATGCTCCCCTTTTTTTTTTTAGCAAACTCTATGATTTTGAAGGCAAAACCCCATAGTGTCTGCCCAAAAACTAGAGTGTCCCTCCCAACATTGGTGACACGATGTCACTTCTGGGAAGGACCCAGGAGCCCCCGCCCATTGGAAGCAAGGTATGACCTGGCAACCTTACAAAGCACAGATGCCAAGTCTTGGTGGAGAACATGAAAATGATATGGAAGACTACCCTTTCTTTGGAGAAACTGACTTGTGACCACTGTTCCCTCTAAGCGTGAGCTAACTCGCAGATATTTAGCCTCCAGCTCATACATTTTCGTCTTAGGACCGTAATGCATGCAGTCGCTCACAACTTTTAATGCCAGTAGCTCACAAAGTAGAATTTTTGCTCACAAGACTGCAGCTTAGAGGGAACATTGCTTGTGTTGTGACCCCTGGTCCCAGAATGCAAGAGGGCTGGCTTCCTAGCCAGACAGTGAGGGGGAAACAAGCCCTTCTAGCCTCCTGTGCCCGTTCTCTAAGCTCCTCCCAGCGGAAGGGGGAAAAGCCCTCCCTCCTGCCTCGTCTTACCCAGCCTCCTTAGAACTCAGCATTTTGGCCCAGATGAGGTCAGTGTCAATGGACTCCTCGCGAGGGTTAGTGGAGCTGACCTGCAGCATCAGGCTCTCGCAGGGGGCGCCCGTGAGCGTAGCCAGGCCTTCGATGGCGCGCCCCGCCTGGAGGGCAAAGTATGAACCGTGGAGTTTGGCCAGGGCCTTCTCAATCAGGGCCACCCACAGCTGCTTCCTTTGGGCCTGAGAAAGGGACACAGAGACAAAACACCATGGGAGACAAAGTGGTGGAATTATCTGCCTCCATTTACTGACTTCATTTATATCCTGCTTTTCTCCCTAATGTGGACTCAAAGCGGCTTACATTCTTCTCCGGGGATGGGCACGAACCGCAACACGAAGCAAAATCCGTGCTAAATCAAGCCGGTTTGTGGTTCGGGAAGCAAGGGTATGGAAGAACCTGTATTCACCCTTTAAATGCCTTTTGGGGTTCACTTCTGGCCCAGCAGCCCAACCCAGAAGTGTCATGTGAGGATAGCGGGCTCAAATGGCATTTAAATGCCTTTGGAGTTCACTTCTCGGTGGGTACCCCCCCCCCAAAGTCCCAGAAGCACAAACTGGTTCGTACAACGCAGAAGTTCGTGCTTCAGGGTTCGTGAAAACCCCTGAAGCACGAACCTCCACAAGTCTCCATTTATCCGGGTCATGCCCAACCCTATTCTTCTCCTCTCCTCCATTTTATCCTCCCCACAACTCTACAAGCTGGGTTAGGCTGACAGAGAATGTGACTGGCCCAAGGTCACCCAGCAAGCTTCCATGGCAGAGCAGAGATTCGAACCCGGGTTTCCCAGATCCTAGTATGACACCCTACCAAGTATCCCATACTGGCGTCCCCTCTTTTTGCCTGTTCAGTTCCTTCAACGTGAATCAACCTACGTCTTGCAAAATGGACCAGGTGTGGCGAAAATGCAAACCACTGAGGCCACGAAGGGTGCCTGACATGAATGGCCCAGGACCCAGGCCAAAAGGGTTCAGATTGTGGGCCTGGGCTTCCTAAAAATCTCCCCTGGAATGCTGCAATGTGCATACAGGCCCTATGGGCCTAGTTCACACAGAGAAAGGGAAAGACTTTGAAGCTCCGCCTTCCCCAAGGACTGCCCAGTCTTATCCAGCCCTCTCTCTGCTTGTGCACTTGGAAATGTACCTTTGTAGCAGACAAAGCTCAAGCTCTTCATTTAACTTTACTTTTTTTGGGGGGGGTTGCATTTTGTGTGTGTGTGCATGTGTTTGTGTGTGCCCGTGCATGGAAGTCATGATGGCCTCCAGCGACTCCTACTAGGGCATGGAGAACGTTCAGAGAAGTAGCTTGATACAGCCTGCCTCTGCCTCCCGACCCTGGTATTCTCTGGAGGTTTCCCATCCAAGTACCTGCCAGGGTCTGCCTTGCTTAGCTTCTGAGAACTGCTTATCTTGGTGGTGGAAAGTGTGAGATGTACTGTCCTACTTCGAATATTCGTTCTAGTTTGCACCATGACAGAAATCAGATGAGAGATTTGGTTCGGTGATCGAGCCTTCGGCGAAACGTGGCTTGATCGAAGCTAGCCAGCCTATCGTCGTCTTGAACCAGCTGTTTAGACCGACTTCAGTACTAACAAATCTATGAAATTGTTTGAATATACGGACCTGAACGGTGTTCCATATTGCTAATAGATGTTTTGTAGATGGTTATGAAATGCTGAATCGGGACCAGGGCTTTTTCTGAGCACGACCGCACAGGAACACAGTTCTGCCTGCCTTGGCATCAGAGGGTGTGGCCTAATATGCAAATGAGCCTAATATGCAAATATCAATGTATGATTGATAGAACATTACTTAGTTATTATTACCTTCCTTTGGTGATGTAGGACTGAATAAAGATAATTTTTTGTATGTAAAATCTGGAATTTTTTTTTTGGTACTATTTACAAAGTTTATTATTCTGTATAGTTTCCGAGATCTGACAAAATCGGGCTTGCCTGGGCTATCCAGGTCAGGGCTATTTAACTTTATTTTTTAAAGAAAAGGTGAGATTCCCAGGAAGCTGAGTTCTCCTTTCGCTATCATACTCTGTACTTCCTTCCATGGAATTACACTTCAAACACAAAGACCCTGGGGTAGAATTCTAGCAGGAGCTCCTTTGCATATTAGGCCACACCCCTCTGATGTAGCCAATCCTCCAAGAGCTTACAAAAAAGAGCCTTGTAAACTCTTGAAGAATTGGCTACATCAGGGGTGTGTGGCCTATTATGCAAAGGAGCTCCTGCTGGAATTCCACCCTTGCAAAGACCTATACACACTTCAAAGCTAGAAAGCGTCTTTTATACAACAGGTATGAAATAAGGTCTCTTCCCAGAATGTGGTTTGCTACTTTGCCTATGTCTCCCACTATCCTCTATTCATGGAGGATAGACTGACTGAGCGCATTTATAGCCATCATGGCTAAAGTGAACTTCCATGTTCAGAGGCAGGGGTGGAGTTCTAGCAGGAGCTCCTTTGCATCTTAGGCCACACACTCCTGATGTAGCCAATCCTCCAAGAGCTTACAAAAAAGACACTGTAAGCTCTTGGAGGACTGGCTACATCAGGGGGGTGTACCCTGATATGCAAAGGAGCTCCTGCTAGAATTCCCACCCCCGTATTATCCCTCTATGCACCAGCTGATTGGAGAATGCGACAACAAGGAGAGCCTTTGGCCTCCATGACCTTGTTTAGAGGTCTTTCGGGGGAGCAGCTGGTCAGCCACGTGAATAACAAACTGGGTGACGCTGGCATTTGATGCTCCGCCAACCAAATCTCAGCTTGTTTGAGATGGGTGCGAATGTGGTTATCCTCGAGGCTCACCCGCCTCCATCCCATCACAAGAAGACTGAGGACAAGTCTAGGTCCTGTTGGTCAGGAAGTCTGAATGAGGGGCTTCGCTGTCTTGGGGTCTGCTCCCTTCCCCAGTCTTAACCCACAGTTGGACCTTGTCTCCAATTCCTGGGAGAGAGTCAGCAAGGGACGTCTGCTTGCAGATGCCACAGCTGGTCCGGAACAAGACAGAAGGCTTCTGGACTCCGCACGCGATACGAGGAGAGGAGAGAGAGCAAATGCAAGTCAGGCCAGGTTCCTGCCCTTCACAACTCCACAAGAAGACCTCTGCAATGAGCCAGACCTGATCCGGCAGTGCTGCTCTGACGCTCCCGGCAACTCCTAGGATTGGTCTTGCACAAAGCAATCTTATACCGAGTTAGGTTGCCGGTCTTGACTGTGGGACTGTTCCCTTTGTCCTTCCTGTTTCTACTTTTCAATCTCTCTTACATCATTGCTGTCTCCATCGTATCCCTCCTTTGCCCCTGTTCTTTTCACCGACTTCTTCTCATCTTCATCCTTGCACAGACTTCCAAGTGTCTTCATGGTCAGGCTCCCCTGTATCTCTCACTGTATGTTGCTCCCTGTATCCTTCACTCTGCCATTTTCTGGCTGAACCAAAGAAGACCCCTCTCTGTCCCCTGCTGACTGTTGTTACCTGTAGAGCTTCCTGTGTGGGGAGAATTCTCTTCCACCTTACAGTGGAGTCCTTGTCCTCCATCGTGACTTTCAAGAGTCTTCAGAAAACAGCCCTGACCTGGATAGCCCAGGCAAACCCAATCTTGTCAGATCCCAGAAGCTAAGCAGGATCAACTGCGCTTAGTACTTGGATGGGAGACCTCCTTGGAATACCCAGTCGGGAGGCAGGGTCAGGCTTTATTCAGCCATATCTCTGAATATTCTCCAGGCCCCCGGTAGGGGTCACTCACCTTAGATTGCCATGATGTCCAGGTGCAAAAATACACATACACACACTAAACAAAATACAAAAAAGACCCCCATCCCCAAAAGCCTTCTGAACATGTATCTGTTTACTCCGATGGACACCCCTTAGTACCTACCCAAGTAGGAGCCCTTTTTCCTTTCAATTTCAAGTTCAGCACCCAGCGACATTCGCACACTTCTACCCACTGACCAGCAATGGCTCGATCAAATGCGAGGACCCACCTGAGAGAAGAGGAGGTAGCCACACTCGTCGCAGGGCAGCATGTCATCTACCAGAACAGTGGTCCAGGTGCCATCTTTGCAAAGCCGCACCTGGTAGGCCCCCTCCTGACATATCGTCCGGGTGATCATGACCCGCTCCACCAACTCGGGCCTCTCCGCCAGCACAGCCAGAGCACTCAGGAACCTAAACAGGGTGGCAGTGGAAGACTGGTTAATTCTAGGGAAGGCCAGAACCAGCCCGTTAAGCCATGATTTTTTGTGCAACGTTGGTTAGGGTCAATCCAAACTCTGACCTGGATAGCCCAGGCTAGCCTGATATCATCAGATCTCAGACGCTCAGCAGGGTTGGTCTTTGCTAGTATTTGGACTGGTGACCTCCAAAGAATACCAGGGTCCTGACGCAGAGGCAGGCGATGGCAAACCATCTCTGAAACATCTCTTGCCTTAAAAACAAGCCTAGCTCGCCACCTAGTGGTGCACAAAGCTAAGAGCTAGAACTTCAGGTTGCCAGACTATCTTAGGATCTCCTGGCTACACCACACACAGTTCAATATGATAATTATTGTTATTATTAGGGTCAAGTGGGAAACAGAAGGAATATGGGTGGCTCCTGAATGTAAGAAACACCCTGCTAGATCAGAGCAGTGGTCCATGTAGTCTGGCATTTCGTTTCACACTCGTTGCCCTGGTGCGCCAACAAACAGGACATGGAAGCCAAGGCCTCTCCCAGTGTTGCCTCCCAGCAATGACATTCAGAGGTTTGCTACCTCCATAAATGGAGGTTCCTTTAGCAGCCACTGACAGATCTCTCTTCCATAAATCTGCCTTTTAAAGCCATCTATGCTTCTGGCCATCCCCATGCCCACTGACAGTGAACCCCACAATTTAATGACTTGTTAAGAAGGACTTATTTTCGCTCCTCAACTTAGGGTGCCTTTTCATCCAGGGCTAGAGATCTGCCACAAACTTGTCAGGGTCTGCTTTCACGGAAATGGACCAGGAAACTGCATTCAGAAGTCACAACAACCCCGTCTGTGATAAGCAGGGCTTTTTTTGTAGGAGGAACTCCTTTGCATATTAGGCCACACCCCTCTTATGTAGCTGATCCTCCGAGAGATGACAGGGCTCTTCTTACAGGGCCTACTGTAAGCTCCAGGAGGACTGGCTACATCAGGGGGTGTGGCCTAACAGGCAAAGGAGGTCCTGCTACAAAAAAAGCCCTGGTGATAAGCACAAACTTGGCTGGTTCCCATGAAACATCAGACCTGTGGTTTATCAAGGTTGCTCTTATTTACTTCGACCGATCCAAGATGAGCAGCCGAGCTAGTCTGTCTGCAGTAGCAGGAAAAAGTCCAAGAGCACCTTAAGGACTAACAACGTTTGTGGTAGTTTATGGCCTTTCGCAATTTCTCTGCTCACTTCTTAGTTTGACGTAATGTTAAGTGCGTGGACTCTTATCTGGGAGAACCGGGTTTGATTCCCCACTCCTCCACTTGCACCTGCTGGAATGGCCTTGGGTCAGCCAGAGCTCTGGCAGAGTTTGTCCTTGAAAGGGCAGCTGCTGTGAGAGCCCTCTCAGCCCCACCCACCTCACAGGACGCCTGTTGTTGGGGGAGAAGATATAGGAGACTGTGAGCCGCTCTGAGACTTTGATTCAGAAAGAAGGGCAGGGTATAAATCTGCAGTCTTCTTTTTCCTTTGACTGGCAGCAACTCTTGAAGGTCTTGGGCAGAAGTCTTTCATGTCATTGAGTGCCTGCTGCTTTTTAACTGGCCATGTTGCGATTGAACCCAGGACCTTCTGCGTGCGAAACAGATGCTCTGCCACTGAGCCATCCCACCCCTCAGTAACATACATCGTGAGTGCATGAAACGACTTTATACTGAGCCAGACAGTAGGCTTATCGAGGTCAGAATTGTCTACTCTGACCAGCAGCAGCTTTCCGGCGTCTCAGGCAGAGGTCTTTCCCATCATCCACCTGTGCCTTTCAGCTGAAGATGCCAGGGGTTGAACCTGGGACCTTCTGCATGAAAAGCAGATGTTCTAGCACTGAGACTCAGATCCTTTCCTGTTTGCTGGGTTCCCTGGTGCCGGACTTCCTCCCTTCCTCTTATGTGCAGAGTGTGCCTGAAAAAATCCATCGTTTGGAAAGACTTCAATCGAATTCTAAGATGCCATGATGACTGAACGCTGGCACTTACAAACTGAGTTTCTAAGACACTCTGTTTAGATTCCCATTTGTAGAGAGGAAAGAAACCCAAATTCTCCCAGGCCCCTAAACTTGAGTTGCCAATCCCCAGTTGTGGGTGGGGGATCCCCTGGTTTGGAGCCCCTCTCTCCACTTCAGGGCTATCAGAAAGTGTGGGGGGGGAATGTCCGCTGAGCACTCTGTTATAGCCTATGGAGATTGCCCCCATAAGGCAGGGGTGGCGAAACCCTCCCCATCTATTTTCCTTCCTTCCTTCCTTCCTTCCTTCCTTCCTTCCTTCCTTCCTTCCTTCCTTCCTTCCTTCCTTCCTTCCTTCCTTCCTTCCTTCCTTCCTTCCTTCCTTCCTTCCTTCCTTCCTCCTTCCCTCCCTTGCCGCTCTCAAACATCTGACATTCAAGTCTTGTGGCTCTCAAACATCTGATGTTTATTCTATGCGGCTCTTACATTAAGCAAGTTTGGCCACCCCTGCTGTAGGGTATAACAGAGAATTGGTCTGTGAGTATCTGGGGCTGAGGGGGGTGCTGTTTTTTGAGGTAGAGGAACCAAATATTCAGCATAGCTGCTGGTGCCTCTTCTCAAAAAACCCTCAAAATTTCAAAAAGTTTGGACCAGGGGGTCCAGTTTTATGAGCCCCCAAAGAAGGTGCCCCCATCCCCAGTTATCTCCAATGGAGGGAAGGCATTTTAAAGGAACGCGGTCCCTTTCAATGCAACGGCCAGCTCACCCAGAACTCAGAGTCCAATTGCACTTCTTCCTTCCCTTCTCCTGGACCCTCCTGATAAGTCCCCCGCCGGCTCATCGGTCTCACCTGGCAACCCTACCCTAAACTCAAATGTCAAGGTGAACTGTAATTCACTTTGCAAAACCAGGAAGTTTTCCATCATGGTGCAAAGCATAAGTGGCAGGGAGGAGAGAAAGAGAGTTAATTCTGGCCGAACCAGAGTTAAGGAAGCTCCCACTTAAAGCATTTATATCCCACGCCCTCCCGTTTATTGATCTGCAAAGCGGCTAACAAGAATCCCATAAAAACAAGAAGGCTACAACATCATCTGACACAGAAGTGGCGGCGGGATTGAAAACCGATCGACGGCAATTTTAAAAGCTAGTTAGAGGCAGAGACCAATAAAAGCAGATCAAAGACGAGCCCAAACACGTACACAGGAGAGAGCGTGAAAACTGCTGTCCAAAAAACCCAAAAAATCAATATACAAAACCAGAGCCAAGTGTGGGATCAAACAAGGAATGATTCACGAGAAACCCTGAACAAAAAGTTACATCTTTAAACTCAGCTCACTCAATGCTAGCCAAACAGCCATTCAAAAGGCTATTTGTGGGCTGATAAATTATGGCTTTGTGTTCTGTCTGAAGGGACAAACCACGGTTGGCAATTAGTCACCAAATCTTGGCTTGAACATGCAAACCCCGGTTTAGTATGACTGCATTAAAAAGGCATTGTGATGGATCTGCCTTCAGAGAAGAAGGTGAAGATATTGGATTTATAGCCCGCCCTCCATTCTGAATCTCAGAGCTGCCCACAATCTCCTTTATCTCCCTCCCCAACAACAGACACCCTGTGAGGTGGGTGGGGCTGAGAGAGCTCTCCCAGAAGGTCACATCAGAACTAATGGTGCGGGGAGGCAAGGCTGCGTAGCGCTGCGGGTGGGGTGGGGCAGGGGGAGGAGGCTGAGGTCTGGTTGCCAACAGGCCGCAGACCGGTAGTGGTCCGTAGCCCGGGGACCCCTGCAGCACACAGGAGCAGTTAAACAGACAAGACAGCTTTCTGAAGGAAAAGGGGAAAGGACACCCTGATGGTAAAAAGCGAACCACTGAGCTGCAGGGACTCAATTGTAGGACATGCCTAAATCCAGCTCCTCTCATTTGAAGGTTTCTTGTTTTGGCTCTGATTTAGCAGAACAAAAGCCAGTAGTGCTGGAAACTTGTGGGGGGGGGGGAGGAATTGGATTTCCCCCCAGTCCCGTGGGCACAATAGCATGCAAATCCCTTCACTGCCACCAGGGGGCAGCCTATGCCAACATTCAGCAGATGGAGAGGTCTGAGAAGCAGCCAAGTGCACAAAGGCATTGCTTTCATTCATTGAATATTTTATTTAAAAAATTAAGTTTATTTTAAAAATTTCTACACAAGTTCTTCTTCTTTTAGGACCACCATTGATTTCCAATGGCTTCAGTGGGAAGCAATTCTGCGAGCCAAAACACAGTCATTAGGACGGTAATTGCCAAGGGCCACGGTATATTTCCCCCCTTTCTCCTGTCTCCCTTAATAAAGTTCCTGGATATTCCAATTAAAGCTGGGAAACATCTGATTAACTGCTCGCCTCGAATTCTCTTGCCTCCCTCCCACCCCCAATGCTTCTCTGCCCCACTGGACTTCACTGCTCCCAGAAACCTGCCTTTGCCCAAAGCCGGGATAATACAAATTCAATGTGAAACCTGCCCTTGGGTCTAACAAGCTGTGCTTGGGGGCTTTCTGAAATAACATTAAATCGCTTTCTGCTGCTTTTGTACTGAGCATCCTGCTTGGCCAAAAATTCTGGAGAACTTGAAAGCTTGTTTGTCATTATGTTGGGGAGGGGGTGTGAAGAAGAAGAAGAAGAAGAAGAAGAAGAAGAAGAAGAAGAAGAAGAAGAAGAAGAAGAAGAAGAAGAAGAAGAAGAAGAAGAAGAAGAAGAAGAAGAAGAAGAAGAAGAAGAAGAAGAAGAAGAAGAAGAAGAAGGATTTATACCCTTCCCTCTACTCTGAATCTCAGAGTCTCAGAGCAGTTTACAATCTCCTTTAACTTCCTCCCTCACAACAGACACCTCGTGACGTAGGTGGAGCTGAGAGGGCTCTCACAGCAGCTGCCCTTTCAAGGACAACCTCTGCCAGAGCTCTAACTGACCCAAGGCCATTCCAGCAGGTGCAAGCGGAGGAGTGGGGAATCAAACCCGGTTCTCCCAGATAAGAGTCCACAAACTGAACCACTATACCAAACTGGCTCTCCCAAAACAGGTATCGCTATCGTTTTCTGCAAAGGGGATTTTTTTCCGTCCCTTCTGTTGACCGACAAACAAGATAGCCAACTGGAACAAAATTCTTAGGGATTGCACACAAAAGGTCCCAGGTTCAATCCCCACCATCACCCAGCTAAAAGGGCCAGGTTGTAGATAACATGAAAGATTTCCACCTGAAACCCTAGGGAGCTGCTGCCAGTCTGAGTAGACAAGACTGACTTTGATGGATTGACAGTCTGATTCAGAGTAAGGCAAATCCATTCGTGTGTACACATATTCACTTTAACCACTACACCGCACTGCCAGGCACCCCTTGACGGGTGCCAGGGAATCTTCGCACCACCGCTCTTTACCAGCAGTTTCCCAGGAGCCCTTGCAGGATGTCCGAGGGCCGGGGCGTCCGGAAGACAGACCACTTGACCGAGCGATCCTTGAAGATGCTGCAGTTGATCTCGTGAGGCCTCAGCCACTGCTTGACCCGCTGCTGGACGCTGTCCCCTTCGGGGAAGCCAACTGACTTGGGCCCTGGCGGGAAACTGTCGTCCACAAAGTTGACCTTGTTCTGTGGGTGGAAAGGAAAAAAGTTATTGCAGCGCCCTTGCAGGTGGCAGTCTGCCCCATTCCAAAGGAGAGGCTTTGGGTGGGAACTCTTGGAAGGCAGCCGGCAGGGCTTTTTTTTGTAGCAGGAACTCCTTTGCGTATTAGGCGACACACCCCGGGTGTGGCCAATCCTCCTGGAGCTTACAGTAGGCCCTGTACGAAGAGCCCTGTCAGCTCTTGGAGGATTGGCTATGTCAGGGGTGTGTGGCCTAATATGCAAAGGAGCTCCTGCTACAAAAAAGCCCTGATATTAGGCCACACACCCCTGATGTAGCCAATCCTCCAAGAGCTGACAGGGCTCTTAGTACAGGGCTTATTGTAAGCTCTTGGAGGATTGGCTACATCAGGGGGGCGTGGCCTGATCTGCACAGGAATTCCTGCTACAATAAAAGCCCTGGTACCCGGCAGTTCCTTCTGCCCCATCAGCACATTTTGGATCATTCAGAAGGTGACAGCAGTACTAAAGGTGGCAGGCAAGTGACACAGTTTTCTTACACGCCCAGGGAAATGCTGATCACCACTTTGGGCTCACGGGGGGGTGGGTGGGAAGTATTTTTGAATTTCCTGCATTGTTCAAGGGGTTAGACTTGATGACCTGGAGGCCCCCTCCAAATCTATGATTCTAAGCAGGGTCAGCCCTGGTGAGTACTTGGATGGGAGACCACCGAAGAAATCCTGAGCTGCTACGCGAAGGCAGGCATTGGCAAATTGTCTCTGAACGTCTCTTTGCCTTGAAGACGCTACAGGATCGCTGTAAGTCGGTTGTGACTCGCCGACACTTTAAAAGCATGCACATAAAACACCCCTAACAAGATCACAACACCACGTTTAAATGGAAGTCAGCATTCCCAAGACACGTGATTCCATGCTCCACGCACCAACGGTGAAATGCAACCGCTGACAGGCGTAACATGAGACTCCTCACGTGCGACAATTTCGTACGAGAGCAGAAAGGCTGCAAAAATGCAGACCGCAGAATCCGGCCTTCTTGCAACCCCAAGTTTCAGTTGAACCTTTCGGAAAGAGTCGGTGAAAACACAACTACCCCAGACGTGTTTCCATTTGGCAGAACGGAAAACCTGGGCCTTCGAGAACGCTGTTACCTGCACCCTACTAAACCAATGTTCCCATAGGACAAGTTCTTTTTCTTGTAATCAGCAAAAAACTCTGGGCAGAGGACAACCCAGGTTCTTGTTGATTTTATCATTTCTTTACTGAGCTTCCAAAGACCGTCTTTTCCTGTAGGGCTGCAATACCCGGAAGCACCTGCTGACGACCTCTTGCTTTTCTGACGGCACAGAAGAACTTTCTGCAAAAAGATCCAGGTGGGCTGCCGGGTCGGTCTGAAGCAGTCGAACAGATTTTGGGTCCAGCGGCACCTTTAAGACCAACAGAAGTTTATTCAAGGTACGAGCTTCCATGTGTGTTTGCATCTGAGGAAGTGGAGAAGTGTGCCTGCACGTGAAAGCTCATACCTTGCATGAACTTCTGTGGTCTTAAAGGTGCCACTGGATTCAAAATCTGTTCGACTGCTTGTATCTGAAGTGTGCATGCACATGAAAGTTCATACCTTGAATACATTTTTGTTGGCCTTAAAGGTGCCACTGGACTCCAAATTTGTTCTACTGCTTGTATCTGAAGTGTGCGTGCACACAAAAGCTCGTACCTTGAATACACTTTTGCTGGCCACAGCGTATTGTTGGAACTCTGTCTGGGGCAGTGATGCTCTGTATTCTTGGTGCTTGGGGGGGGGCACAATGGGAGGGCTTCCAGCCCCACTGGTGGACCTCCTGATGGCACCTGGGTTTTTTGGTCACTGTGTGACACAGAGTGTTGGACTGGATGAGCCATCGGCCTGATCCAACATGGCTTCTCTTACATTCTTATGGCCTTAAAGGAGCCACTGGACTCAAAATCTGTTCTACTGCTTGTATCGGAGGAAGTACGCGCTCACACGAAAGCTCATACCTTGAATATACTTTTGTTGGTCTTAAAGGTGCCACTGGACCTCAAAGCTGTTTCAACAAAAAACTTACTGAGTCACTGAGGGGTGACATGATAGAGGTTTACAAGATAATGCATGGGATGGAGAAAGTAGAGAAAGAAGTACTTTTCTCCCTTTCTCACAATACGAGAACTCGTGGGCATTCGATGAAATTGCTGAGCAGACAGGTTAAAACGGATAAAAGGAAGTACTTCTTCACCCAAAGGGTGATTAACATGTGGAATTCACTGCCACAGGAGGTGGTGGCGGCCACAAGCATGGCCACCTTCAAGAGGGGGTTAGATAAAAATATGGAGCAGAGGTCCATCAGTGGCTATTAGCCACAGTGTGTATGTGTGTGTGTATATATATATATTTGGCCACTGTGTGACACAGAATGTTGGACTGGATGGGCCATTGGCCTGATCTAACATGGCTTCTCTTATGTTCTTATGTTCTTATGCCCCCCCCCCCCATCAGCCCTTATTCAACAACAAACATGCATTAGGCGGTTTCTCTCTATATAGGCCAGGAGTGGCCAAACGTACTTAAGGTAAGAGCCACATAGAATAAACATCAGTTTGAGAGCCGCAAGACAGAAAGGAAGCTAAATAGGTGGGGGAGGGGAGAGGAGGAGGTGGAAAGAAAGCAACTTTAACTTTAAATGCATTTAAAGAGAGAAATGCCTTGTCCAAGCTGGCCAACAGGTTGGCAGGGCCTTCTAGAGTCACGCAGTATGTGTGAAAGAGCCACAAGGGGCTCCCAATATATATACTTTCACCACCCGCACAGCCATCCTTAAAAGCTCCCCCCCCCTCTGGCCTTCTGCACCCCTTCCTGGGATTCCAGCACTCCCGGAGAGTTTCTACCCCAATGGGCCGTCTTCAGCATTACTGGTGCAAAAGAGAGCACACGGACATCAGCCTTCCCTTCTCCCTGCCCAAGAAGCGGCTTGAATCCTGCGGGTCTCTTCTGGACTGGAAAGAGGCCTGGAGGTCCTGCTAGAACTGGGGTTTGGAGAAACCTGTCAGGGTTTGCAGGGGTGGGTGAGGAAGGGAATCTGTCTCTCCCCGCAAAGCCGGGACATCTTCCGCTAAGCGAGGGATAACAATGAGCCTGTAAGAAGGCACAGCCTGCTGGTACGGTGCCACGCTGCCTCTGAAGTCCAAAAGGATTAGATTTCATTTACGAGATCGGCTTAATCTGGCCTCGGACTTCAATCACCGCGGGCCAGCGAGGAAATCAAACCGCGCTCGGTAATTAATGCCATCGTGCCTGGTTTGTTAGCAATGACCCCGAGAGAGGGGCCTTTCCGGCAAAACGCCGGCGGGAGTCGATGGGGCTCCTGTTCCTGCTAATTACTCGGGGCTAAATTCGGATGCCTCAGCTCAGCTCAAGCAGCAAACTCTCCCTGCGCGGAGCCTCCAGGATCGAGTCCTTGGCAGGGGCTGGGAGGGGAGGGAGGGGAAGGAAATGTCCACTTTGCTTTTGATGAGCATCGATCCCCAGGGTCTTGCCAGACAGAGCTTTCCCCAGAAAGACGGGGAGAGAAGTCTGTCCTCCTCCGCCTTGAGACCTCTACCAAGTCCAAGGCCAGAAGAGAACCCAAAAGCAACCAATTATTTTACATAACTGGGAGGGGGTCAGGAAGCACTTTTTTGGAGCCCATGGTGCTTCCTCCCCCCCCCTCCTTCCACCACCAGCAGAAAGGAGGGAGCGCAGATCCACCGTGAACCCGAACTGGTTTGCGAAGCAGGGGAAGATTCATCGCGGTTCATGATTTATTGAATCGCACGAACCACCATTTCCCCGGTTCGTGCCCTTCCCTAGTAGAGTGAAAAAGAACTCCAGAGGAGATGATCTGGCCAGCCAGTACAACCGCTTGGCAACAGTTTTTGATCTCTGGTCAAAACATGACATTTTAAATCTGCTGCATTACAGGCCTGGTTGATCTGTTACTGTCTCCCTACATTGTTGGAGGCAGGCTATGACTAGGCAATGGGGGGGGGGGGGGCTGCCAGGCCTCCTAGTAATTTCCTGGCAGAGGCCATCTCTGAACAGGGGATGTCCTTAGATCCTGGGGGGCAGCCGTGTTGGTCTGAAGCAATTGAACAAAGTTAAGAGTTCAGCGGCACCTTTAAGACCAACGAAGTTCTACTGAGAACGTAAGCTTTCACGAGCTAGAAGCACACTTCATCAGACAATGAAATGGGGTACAGCGAGCAGTGCCACATATAGCTTGCGGGCAGTGTTCCCTCTAAGTTGAGTTAGCGTGCGCTAGCTCATAGATTTTTAGCCTCCAGCTCACACATTTGTGTCTTAGCTCAGGAAGGATGACCCCAGAGCACGCTGATTTCTGCAATAGCTCACAACTTCAATGCCAGTAGCTCACAAAGTTGAATTTTTGCTCACAAGACTCTGCAGCTTAGAGGGAACATTGCTTGTGAGTAAGGTTAAGCATGCAAAATAGTACAAAGTTAGAATCCAAAGGCAAAATAGAAAATGAACAAATTGAAAGAGTAACAGTTTGGTCTGGATATAGTTTAAGTTGTGTAGGAAAACAGGAAAAGGCAATGAACATGTCGGAATTGGAGAATGATAGTGAGAATGGCAGTAAATTGCTCTGTTTCTCCTCAAACATGGGTTACACTGAGAACCTCTTTTTCTCAGAGGTGTTTCTCTTATTCTTTCAATTTGTTCATTTCACTATTTTGCCAGTGGATTCAAACTCTGTACTCTTTCGTGTGCTTAACCCCTACCCTCAAGCTATATGTAGTACTGAAGAAGACGATATTGGATTTATATCCCATCTTGTACTCTGAATCTCAGAGTCTCAGAGCAATCACAATCTCCTTTACCTTTCCCCCCCCACAACAGGCACCCTGTGAGGTAGGTGGGGCTGAGAGAGCTCTCCCAGAAGCTGCCCTTTCAAGGACAACTCCTACGAGAGCTATGGCTGACCTGAGGCCATTCCAGCAGGTTCAAGTGGAGGAGTGGGGAATCAAACCTGGTTCTCCCAGATAAGAGTCCGCGCACTTAACACTACATCAAACTGGCTCTCCTGTAACTGTACCCCCTTTCATAGTCTGATGAAGTGTGCTTCTAGCACATGAAAGCTTACATTCTCAATAAAACTCTGTTGGTCTTAAAGCAGCTGGACTCCAGGGGGCATCCTGTTACCCAGCTTGGCCTCTTTGCCATTATAATAAAGCTAGAATGGTCACAGTATTAAGAAAGTTATGGCAAACTCCAGAGAGAATCCTGCCTTAAAGACTAAGCAAACATGTTATGCCAGGAGCTAAGCTTTCCTAGCACAGAGCTCACTTCATCAGATGCAAGAAGTGCATGAATCATCAGTGGGCAGATATATGCAGGGATACAGAGGGGAAAAAACTGTAAACAAGGGGTGTCGAACTAATTTGCTATGAGGACCGGATCTAACATAAATGAGACCTTGTTGGATTGGATCATGCGTGGCATAAAATGTAATGCCAGGGAGAGAAGATGAAAACTTTATAAAAAATTCACACAAACACAATTAAAGATTTTTTTAAAAACTTAAAACATCCCCACTCCTCCACACGCTCCTGCTGGAATGGCCTTGGGTCAGTCATAGCTTTCACAGGAGTTGTCCTTGAAAGGGCAGCTGCTGTAAAAAGCTCTCTCAGCCCCACCTACCTCACAGGGTGTCTGTTGTGGGGTGGGGGGAAGGTAAAGGAAACTGTGACTGCTCTGAGACTCTGAGATTCAGAGTATATGGCAGGATATAAATCCAATATCATCATCTTCTTAAAACATTAGCACTTGTTGGCCTTAAAGGTCCTTTCTTTGTATCTCTCCTGTGAGATCCAGGGAACTGGGCAAAGGAAATTCTGCCTCTTTCTTTCCTTCCCCAAGGGACCAGGAGGGGGAGGAGCCAGCCAATAGAAGGAAGAGAGGCTTGGCTCAGTAGCTCTGCTGTGCGACTGAGAGAGCCTGGCAAAGCAAGCTCTCCCTCTCCCTCCCTTCCTCCCCAAGGGAGGAGACTCAGACAATGGAGAAAACAGAAGCCTTGCTCTATGGCTTCTGTGTGATTGAGCAAGCCTGGCAAAGCAAGCTGTGATGCAGAAGGAAGCAAGAGAGAGGGAGAAGGAAGCAGACAACAGCCAGTTGCTCGTGGGCCTGATTCGGCCCTTGGGACACATGTTTGACACCCCTGCTTGTAAATGGTGAGGTCAAAAAAGCAGCAAGAGGTCGCCGCTTCTCTGCGTCGAGCTGGAACATTCCGAAGGTGTGCACGGCAACCATTCGAGACCACAGTAATCCACCAAGATGCACAAATCTAATTTAACACCTAAAAAGGCAAATCCTGCAGCCGGAGGACATCGCGGGAAACCAGCACATTTGCCTAATGTATTCTTCAGAATTAATTCTGCTCTGATGAGTAACAGTGGAGGAATGCAGCACCCCAAGACCCCGATGACTCTTGCACAGCTCTTCACTGCGATTGGCCTTCTACAATACCTGCAGGTATTTCTTTCCACCCTCCCTTTCTCCCCAGTCGGGACCCAACGTGGCATGCTATAGTCTCCTCTCCTCCAGCTTAGCCTCAAAACAACCCCACAAGGTAGGCTAGGCCAGGGGTAGCCAAACTGCGGCTCAGGAGCCACATGTGGCTGTTTTACACCTATTGTGTGGCTCTCGAAACCCCCACCAGCTGGCTTGGAGATGGCATTTGTCTCTTTGGATTGCTTTGCCAAATCTAGCCAGCCAGCAGCTTGGAGAATTCATTTAAAGATAAAGTTGCTTTCTTTCCACCTCTCCCTCTCTCAATTTATTTTCCTTCCTCCCTTCCTCCCTCCCCTCAAACTTCTCATGTTCATGTCTTGTGGCTCTCAAACATCCGACATTTATTCTATGTGGCTCTTCTAGGTGGTTAAGTGTGGCAGGATTTCTTGTGGATTGGCCCTCTTTACGAAATTGGCTACAAGAGCTCTTTCTGAAAAATGGCCATCAAGAGTTCAACCATTCATATTGCTAACAGCCAACAGCTCTGGCTGAGAATCGAGGTCAGTGTGCGAAAAGTAAAGGCTGTCTCAGAACAGGAATATCCTTATATGGTTTGAGCAGGAAGCAAGACAACTGGCCATCTGCAGTAACTGAAATGCAAAATATCAGATAAGATGGAGATAAGGTTCTGGGGGGGGAATAAGGCTTTATATACCCTGGGTTTTTGAGCGGGAGTTGCTGACTGCATGACAGACAGGGGACCTCTATGCCAGTCAAGCCCAGAAATTTATTTATTTTTCGTATTTGTATCCCGCCCTCCCCGCCAAAGCAGGCTCAGGGCGGCCAACAACATTGAATATCCACAATAAAACAATGCAACCATAAAACAGTAAAGACAGTTACAACAAGATCAGTTAAATTAACAATTCCACTTTAAAATATTAAACAATTTTAAAACCGTTTTGGTGCTAAGTTCCATACCATGATGTTAAGCAACTCTGGATTTTAGCTGAAGGCCATTCGAAATAGTGTTGTTTTGCAGGCCTTGCGGAATTGGGCAAGATCCTGCAAGGCTCTAGCATCATCTGAGAGTTGGTTCCACCAGTGGGGGGCCGCAATAGAGAAGGCTCATTCTCTGGTAGCCTTCAATCTCGCCTCCCTGGGCCCGGGGATTTCTAGTAGGTTTTGTGATCCAGATCTCAGTACTCTCTGGGGAATATATGGGGAGAGACGGTCCCTAAGGTAGACAGGTCCTCGGCCATATAGGGCTTTAAAGGTAATAACCAGCACCTTGTAGCGAATCCGGAACACTATTGGCAGCCAATGCAGTCTCCGCAGCCCCGGCTGCACATGATTCCGAATAGAGAGACCCAGTAACAGCCTGGCTGCAGCATTCTGCACCAGCTGCAGCTTCCGGATTCGAGACATGGGCATTCGAGACACTAACAACCCTTGTTGATTTCTGTTGGAGGCCTCAAACACAGAACATAGGAAATAGCTCTAATATAGACTGGAACGTAGGTTTTCATAAAATTAATTCCTTTTTAACAGGTATTAGATTATAAGACAGTGCAAGCTTAAGAGCTGGGTAAAAGTTCATCTGAATTCTGAATTATCTGAAATGCATAACCTTCTCGCACTATCCGGAAACTGTAATTTTATCTATTGTTTTGCTTATGTATTTCCATGCCTTCTGTCTGGAGCAGAAATATAAGTGTAATAAAGTTTATCTGTATTAGCCTTCTGAAAACTGTTTGGGTTACTGAGTGTGGGCAAAAATAAATTCCGCCACATTAAGGAAGTTTGGTCACCCCAGGCTAGGCTGAGAGTTGTGTGACTGGTGCAAGGTCACCCAGCGAGCTTCCATGGCCAAGTAGGAATTTGAACCTGGGTTTCCCAGACCTAAAAGGTAAAGGTAGTCCCCTGTGCAAGCACCAGTCGTTTCCAACTCTGGGGTGACGTTGCTTTCACAACTTTTTCACGGCAGACTATTTACGGGGTAGTTTGCCATTGCCTTCCCCAGTCATCTACGCTTTCCCCCCAGCAAGCTGGGTACTCATTTGACCGACCTCGGAAGGATGGAAGGCTGAGTCAACCTCGAGCCGGCTACCTGAACCAGCTTCCGCTGGGATTGAACTCAGGTCATGAGCAGAAGACTCCTGTACTGCGGCTTTACCACTCTGCGTCACGGGGCTCCCAGACCTAACCTGACACTTCAACCACAATGCTGGCTCTCCTCTTCCCGTACTTTTCCCTGCCAGGCTTTGAGGCAATACGAACAACAAGCTTGCTTTTAAAATTCAAAAACAAGCAACAAAACGGTGCCATCTTAACAGAGAGTGCCGGGAACTCACCTCTTGACAGAAGGAGACGATGTTTTCCCAGAGTGCTTTGGCCTCTCCCTCGTCAGTCTGCCGCCGCTTCTCCACGTGCATGCTCTCGCGGCGCCGGAGCGGCTTGGCCCCCTTCCGTTGCGCCATGTATCCCTGGGGCGTGTGGCAGGCCACACAATGCTTGGCCTTGAGTTCGTTCAGCAGGGTGCAGGCCGGGCAGGGCCACTGGCTGGGTCTCTCCGGGGTCACGGGGGGCTGCAAGGGGAAGAGACGGGCGACTTTGCGGGCGGAGGGGGCTTTGGAGCTGCAAGCCAGGCAGGCACCCTTGTCTGAGCCGCACTCCGGGCACTTGGCGGGCGGCTCGTGCTCCTGGAAGCCGTGGAGCTTGGAGGAGCCACACACCTTGCACTTCTGAGAGGCGGTGGGGTTCTTCAAGGTGCATTTCGAGCAGGACCAGGTGGTGAAGTCAGGGCTGGAGGGGCCACAGGGGGTGAAGCGGACGGAGTCCCCCGTCAGGTCGATGGTGTCGCTGCCCTTCTGGTTGCTGCAGGCCTCGCACGTGCCACTCCCCGACGCGTTGAGGAGGGAGCAGGAGCTGCATTTCCAGGGTGACGGGCTCACCTCCATCTCCTCCTCCAAAGCGCTCAGCCGCTTGGTGGCCAGCAGCTCCTGGAAGCGGAGGGCCTTCTGCACGGGGGCCGGCGGGGAGGCAGGCTGGGAGGTCTCGGGCACGGGGGGCTGTAGCTGTGGGGGCACCTCTCGGCGGCTGCGGGGCACCGGGTTGTTTTGGAGGCCAGGGGAGAAAAGGCTAAAGCTTGGCATCTTCTGGCTGTCCTGTTCCGGGGCGGTGGCTCCTGGGGTGACCCCGGGGTGGCTCTCTGGGGTCTCGGTGGCAGTGCCAGGCTGCGGGGTGGTGGGGGCTATGTGGAAGCCGGCTGGAGCGATGACTTCAGGGACGACCAGCGCCTCTGGAGGGATCTTGGGCAGGGAGAGTTTGCGGGGCCCCCCGCAGGCAGAGCAGGAGTTGGCCACGGGGGTGTTGTGGAGGGTGCAGCGCTGGCAGGCCCAGCCATCCTCCAGGGCCGCCTCCTCCGGGCTCTTCCCTCCGCCGGAGTCCTCACTGCTGCTTTCAGCTTTGGAAATCTCCTCCTTACATGTCCCCTTGGGCTCCACCAAGACAGTGGGCTTGGGCAAGACCCCGTTGAGAATGGGCAGTGGCGAGCCTCCCGGGCCCGGCTCCGGGGTGAAGCCGCACACCTCGCAGGTCTCTTTGCCCAGGTAGTTCCGGAAGGTGCATCGGGCGCAGGCCCATTTCTGCTCTTCCACGCTGAGGCGCAAGATGTGGTTGAGGTCGGGCTTCTGGCGGGGAGCCTCACAGATGGAGCACTGGCGCTGGCCCACGGGGTTCAGGAACGTGCAGCGGGTGCAAGACCATTCCCGCACGGTGGCCATAGAACCAGAAGAGTGGGTGTGGCTGCAAGAGAGAATTAGGCTGTTACTTAAGAATGTAAAATGAGTCATGTTGGATAAGGCCAGTGGCCCACCCAGTCCAACACTCTGTGTCACACAGTGGCCAAAAAATCCCAGGTGCCATCAGGAGGTTCACTAGTGGGGCCAGGACACTTGAAGCCCTCCCACTTTTGTCCCTCAAGCACCAAGAATTGGTGCCA
Source organism: Heteronotia binoei (assembly GCF_032191835.1). Lineage (NCBI taxonomy): Eukaryota > Metazoa > Chordata > Lepidosauria > Squamata > Gekkonidae > Heteronotia > Heteronotia binoei. The sequence continues at coordinate 13,791,795 of NC_083242.1, read as the reverse complement.
ATGGCCCATCCAGTCCAACCCTCTGTGTCACACAGTGGCCACAACTCAGGTGCCATCAGGAGGTCCACCAGAAGGACCAAAACACGAGAAGCCATACTGGATCAGGACAGTGGCCCATCCAGACCAACTCTCTGTGCCACACAGTGGTCACAACTCAGGTGCCATCAGGAGGTCCACCAGAAGGACCAGAACATGAGAAACCATACTGGATCAGGCCAATGGCCCATCCAGGCCAACACTCTGTGTCACACAGTGGCCAAACCCCAGGTGCCATTAGGAAGTCCACCAGTGGGAAGAACTCTAGAAGCCTTCCTGTTTTTGCCCTCTAAGCATCAAGAATATAGAGCATCACTGCCCCAGACAGAAAGTTCCTGCTATACCCTGTGGCTAATAGCCACTCATGGACCTCTGCTCCGTATGTTTCTCCAATCCCCTCCTGAAGCTGCCTATGCTTGCAGCTGCCACTACTTCCTGCGTTACCAAACACATAGCAAGGGCCGGGGCAGAGCAAAAAATAAGCCGTGGCAAGACAAGTTTCTGGGTGGATAAAGCTGAGCGTGAATGCAGGCCCCTTTGAAATGCTCACTGTCTTTCATGGGCTTCACCCCAAAACTCCTTGCAAAGAGAGCCTGCCAGTATTATTTATTTTATTTTATCAGATTTATATCCCGACCTCCTCTAATGGGCTCAGGACGGGCTGACAACAGTTAAAAACCACATAGAATACTAAAAACAATATACAATAAAATCAATTCTATACATTTTAACCATAAAATCCAAGATGCACGTTGGTGTTTCTCAATATCTATATTTGTCCAATGGGACTGTCAGTGCTGTGGGACATTTGCTACCTCCCCTTAACTGTTGAAGGCAAGCTTAAATAGTTCGGTCTTACAGGCCCGGCAGAACTGAGGCAGGTCCTACAGGGCCCTGATGTTTTCGGGGAGGGCATTCCACAGAGCGGGGGCCATTGTCGAAAAGGCTCTGGCTCTAGTGGTGGACGATCGAACTTCTTTCAGTCCGGGAATCTGAAGGGGATTTTGGGACCCTGAACGTAGTGCTCTCTGGGGCACATACGGGGAAAGATGGTCCTGAAGGTAGACAGGTCCCAGGCCATATGGGGCTTTAAAGGTTATCATCTACCGAGGGCTGCATGGTCTGGGGTGGAGTGTCTGTACCTGAAGCTAAGAGGCAGGGAATTGCTTAAAGGAATCTCAAGGTTTATGTCTGAGATTCAAACTGGGGCTTTCCTGGGTCCACGTCCTCATTCCTAAGGAGTTACAAGGGAGACCTAGGACTGGATTTCTTCATAAGAACACAAGAAGAACCATGTTCGTTCACGTCAAAGGCCCACGCAGTCCAGAATTTTCTCCCTACAGTGGCTGACAACTCTCTCTCAGAAGTCCACGAGGAAACTAGGTGATCGCCTAGGGTGCTGGCCTTCTGGGGGCACCAAACTGGGCACCTCCCATGTGACTCGGTGACATTATCAGTGTGGGGGTGGGGGCGCACCAGAAGTGAGCCTTGCCTAGGGAGCCAGACGATCTAGGGCCAGCCCTGCAAACGTCACCACAAACAGCTGCAGCACACCCTCCAACCTGGGCCCCCTAGCAACCGATTTTAAAGAGGCATCTCTTTGCACTTCCTTTAAAGTCAAGGGGATGGGAAAAGAGGCACTGTGATTGGGCACCTGGGCAGGGAAGGTTCTTGGTGGGCACGCAGCTACGAGGAGCCAGTGGCAGGATTCTTCAATGCGATTTCGGAATACAACGGGGAGGGGAGTTGGGTTTTGTGGGATTACAGGGAGCCCTTTTCCATCCAGACTGTTTCCACAGTGGCCCCGTCCCCACATCAGAGTTGTTAACCAGAGGGGGCTAATAGAAGCCTGTGGCATGTGTGGAGATGTATGTTGTGGGCAGGGCTTTTTTTTGTAGCAAGAACTCCTTTGCATATTAGGCCACACACCCCTGATGTAGCCAATCCTCCTGGAGCTTACAGGAGACACTGTACGAAGAGCCTTGTAAGCTCTTGGAGGATTGGCTACATTAGGGGTGTGTGGCCTAAGATGGAAAGGAGTCCCTGCTACAAAAGAAGCTCTGGTTGTTGGGGGAAAGGTTAAGCACCCCCCCCCCCAGATGCAGCATGGTCCTGAAACAGATGTTTTGGTTGACCCTCCTAAAAGGCATCTGGCTCCTTTCATGACTCAAACAGGCAAACTCTGCCCAGTTTCTGAGGTCTCTTCCGCCCTGCCAGTTGCCAACCACTCCTTCCCTATTCTGGCTTGCTGTTTAACCAGTGTCTCGGTTCCTGCAAATAGCGGGCTTGTTCAACCTTCCGGGAACCAACTGCTTCCAGGGGCAATAAAATCACTACTGTTCTGCTAACACACACACACACACACACGTGCAGTGAAGGAAGAGGGCCTCTGCCAGAAGAGAAATGCACATTCCTAGAAGAAGATGATTTTGGATTTATATTACGCCCTATTCTTTGAATCTCAGAGTCTCAGAGCGGTCACAATCTCCTTTACCTTCCTCCCCCACAACAGTCACCCTGTGAGGTAGGTGGGGCTGAGAGGGCTTTCAAGGACAGCTTCTGTGAAGGCTATGGCTGACCCAAGGCCATCTCAGCAGGTGCAAGTGGAGGAGTGGGGAATCAAACCCTGTTCTCCCAGATAAGAGCCCGCGCACTTCACCACTTCACCAAACTGGCTCTCAGCATCCTAGAAACCGGCATCAAATTTTTAGGAGCTAGAACAAGCACGGAGCCAAATAACTTCCTCCTATCTCCTTCCCTCTGTAGTTTCTTCCTTCAGGAAGGATGGGGAGGAGAGGAGGAAGGTTGACAAGGAAGTTTTCTAATGCTTCCCTTTAGCTGCCAGATTTAGCCCGTGGCCTGCAAGTTGCCGATCTCCTCCAGTAGTAAAGAGATTTCTTACGGGCATGCAAAATGGCCAGGCAGGTTAGAGTCTAGATAGCTGGACAGAGTGGGAGGTTTGGGTATCATTTCCAGAGTTCTTTGCAAGCTTGCCCCCTCCCCAACACATGCACAAATGCAACCATCACAGCCAGCTGGTAAAAGAACCCAAAAAAACCCGCTAGGTCGTTGCCTAAAGCCCAGTTTAATAACTCTCAAGGGAAACTGGTAAAGGGAGAGAGGTCACTTGTAGGATAAAGACACTACCGAAGTTATAATGACCAAGTAACGAAGAGTGTATTGAAACAAAATCATGCAGATAGGATCAATAGAAGACTGAATAGCAATGACAATTCCCCCAAAGTTTCACAGTTCCACCCAAGGGGTCCCAATGAACAGGAGGTCGACTTGATTATTCCTGCTTCGAATCCTCTTCTAGCATAGGGTGCCCCAACCACATCTCTCAACCAAAGGCAAAAGCTCAGAAAAGATATCAAAGTGTTTCTGATGCTTCAATAACTTGCAGAAAAGTTGCAAAACTCACAAGATTATTTTTCAGCGCGTCCAAAGACTGCACACACAATTGCCAATGGACAAATGGGACAGAAAGTCTCCCGTAAGATTTCAAAATGGCACTAAACTCCAATAGGCTCAAGGTCCACACAACACACGCACAAATGACACACGCACAAATGCAACCATCGCCACCAGCTGCCCCCCTAGGCAGCTGCCTAAAGCCCAGTTTCAGCAAATGGGCAGCGGTACTGCCAGGGCTTTTATTGTAGCAGAAGCTCCTTTGCATATTAGGCTACACCCCCCCCTCGATGTAGCCAATCCTCCAAGAGCTTACAGGGCTCTTCTTACAAGGCCTACTGTAAGCTCCAGGAGGATTGGCTACATTGGGGTGGGGGGGTGGCCTAATATGCAAAGGAGCTCCTGCTACAATAAAAGCCCTGGGTACTGCCCTAAGAAGCGCCAGGCAGACTAGCCTCTCCCGTTTCTACAACTGCTGCTGATGCGATCCTTGAATGACCGCGCCGTGTCAGACCAACAGTTCCAGGGGGTGCAAAGAACTGTGCCCCCAGAACTGTAAGTAAGGGAGTTTTAAGTGGGTGTGTCGTGAGATGGGGGAGAAAGATGAAGAAGGGAATTCTAGTTCCATCAGAGCTAGCAAGGGCTAAAGGTCTCCCTGCTTCTGGGGTGGCCGACTGGGACCAACCACACACTCGAGAATACCCGAAGAGGCCTCTGTTTCCTGGCACCGATGTCTCCCTTGTCGTTCTCCTTGGCACTGCATTTCTGCATCTCTCCTTCCCCTCCTGTCTCCAGCTGCCCAATTATTTCCAACCCTTGGGACGTGGCTGTCCTAGTTACAAGGACGCTGCCAAATGCCACGCGCACCCTGCCTGATTTCTCCAAAAGGCACAGCGGGGGAACCCCCCGGTGATGTGCCCTCGGTTGGGGAGGGACGCTGGGCTTTCGTCCCTCCGCAACCAAGGTGCATCACCAGGGGGTTCCCCTGCCGTTCCATTTTGTAGAAATCCAGTCCAATCCATGCCAGGGAAGTCATGATGCGGCCACACGAGAGCTTTGTCGAGTGGGCTCACCTCTTGTGGCATCTATAGTTTCAGCGGCCAAAAGAGAGCATTGCCTGCTTGTCCCTCAAGGTGACTTCAGGAACATGTACCTTATGCTCACTTTATGCTTGAGTTGTGTGGCTTGGAGAATGCATTTAAAGTTAAAGTTGCTTTTTCCCACCTCTCCCTCCCCCATCTTCCTTCCTCCCCCCCCCCAACATCTGACATTTATTCTATGTGGCAACCTGGCCACCCCTGTTCTATAAAAAGGCCTCTTCAATCCCTTTATATTCTGATACACTCAGGTGATGTAATTGTAACCGTTAAAGATACGCTGAGATCGAGAAAGTATTTTGGAATGATTTTATATTTGAAATTCGCGTTTTAAATGTTATCTGTTTATTAAGACTTCTGCTGTTATACGTTTAATGACTTTTGACTGTCCTTGTAATATATAATTTTAATGTCCCTACCCCTTTCCCCTTATTTTCTTTCCCTATCCCTGTCCTTTAATACATATAAAGGGGTTTCTTCCCCCCCGCCCACCCGATGCTTAATCTGCCAACTGGGCAAAATCTCTCTTGAACCCAAAAGTATAACTTGCAATTTTCCGTGGCTTAGCGACCGAGGCTGCCCTTGCAATCTGGCTGACATGACCTACGGATGGCTTCCATATGGTGACGCTTCGCTTATTCTGGATCTGTCTGCAAGGGGCCCTGCCAGCAACAGAGAGGAGCATTAAAGCCACACATACGAGCCCCAGCCAAAAGCTCTTAGCTGCTTTCCCAAGCCGGTCCCGACGCTACCGCTCTGTCTTTGTCTACAGGACCTTGAAGTGGACTCCTCAAGAGTAAGAGAAACTAGAAGCAGAGTCCAGTCCTCCAAAGAGTTTGGAGGTCAGGGTGCAGCTAGGTCCAGGATTCAGAGGTTAACTGTTTGATGACGCGTGCTTGCTTTGGCAGCACATATACTGGGGGGGGGGGGGGCAAACCTGCTTAACGGATGTTTGAAACCTTCCTTCCTTTCCTCTGTCCCATCTGCTACAGTACAGTATATATATATACTGAGCCTGCTTCAGCGGGGAGAGTGGGATATAAATAAAATGTTGATTGATTGATTGATTGATATATCAAGATGGCTAGATGTCATTTAAAGTTAAAGTTGCTTTCTTTCTACCTCCCCTCCCTCCTCACATCTATCTATCTATCTACCTATCTTCCTTCCTTCCTTCCGGCTCTCAAACATCTGATGTTCATGTCTTGTGGCTCTCAAACATCTGATGTTTTTTCTCTGCGGCTCTTATGTTAAACAAGTTTAGCCACCCCCGCCTTAGAGGGCAAGAAGCCCACCACCTGTTCAGGTCACAGACTGATTGAGAAGCACTACATGTGCTTAGCCAGGAATCCGGCTCCATAGCTGGAGCACAGGCTGTTGCTTCATTACCGTTCAGCTGCCTCCTTGCAGACTTCCAATCTATGCTGCTCATACCTGTTGGGGGGACAATATGGGGGGGGGGGGGACTGGCCCAGTAGGGGTGTGGCTGCCCTACTAGTAGCACCACTGGGAAAGAAGTCTCTGCGGAAATAAGGTCATGGAATCCTAGAGTTGGAAGGGACCTCCAGGGTCATCTAGTCCAACCGCCTGCACAATGCAGGAAATTCACAAACACCTCCCCACCCACACTCCACCAGTGACCCCTTCTCCATGCCCAGAAGACGGCAAAAGAGCACCACCTCCAGGATGCCTGGCCAAAGTGGCCTGGAGGAAATGGTTTCCTGACCCCAAAATGGCGATCAGCATTTCCCTGGGTGTGGAAGAAAGGGCCACAAGAACTAAGCACTGGGGCAACCCTTCCTGCCGTGCCTCTCACGATCGGCCTCAATTCATGGAATCAGCATGGCTGCCAGTAGCAGAGGCCTCAGAAGCCAGGTGCTCTAGTCCCCTGAGCTTCACAGTCATCCCCCCAGACTGGTCTCTAGTTTGTCTCGGTCTTCCTCAGATGAGTCTGTTTCAAGGCCTGGCGGGGATGGGGGGTCCTGACAGCCACATCAGCAGCTGACTTTCAGAAAACGAGAACTTGGTATTTCCAAAGCAGGAGAAGAGGAACTGGGATCTCTCACCAACGCTCAGCTCCCTGCTCCTGCAAGTAAGTTACCCGCATGATGTCGAGGACCTCTTCTGCTTTTGGTTTTAGGAAAACTGGCCGTTGGAAGAGGCCCTCCGAGCTGGCAGACCAAGCAAATAGTGGAAATGGGTAGCCCTGATTGAAGGCACTTCCAAATGCTTCTTCTCCCTCAGTACCAAAGGATCGCCAAAGAGCCCATGCAGGCTGAGATTCTCAGGCAGCCAAATCCAACAGCAGATAACCAGTACTGTGTAACTAGAGCTGGAAGGTACACTACCCCTGCCTGGTGGCTAAACTGTGGCTCAGGAGGCACATGTGGCTCTTTCACACACAGTGTGTGGCTCTCAGAGCCCCCACTGGGCTGGCTTGGAGAAGGCATTAAAAGTTGCTTTCTTTCCACTTCTCCCTCCCCCATCTATTTGCCTGCCTGCCTGCAGGAAGTGTGTGAAGAAGAACCTCTGAGAAAGTACAGAAAGCTCTACCTGCACCCTTCAATGGTTTACGCTAGCCCCCATCGCTCAGAGCGTTAAAACTGCAGTCCTGCAGTCCTAAGCTGTGCTCACGACTTGAGTTCGATCCCCAGTGGAAGCTGGGTTTTCAGGTAGCTGGCCCAAGGTTGACTCAGCCTTCCATCCTTCCGAGGTTGGTAAAATGAGTATCCAGCTTGCTGGGGGGAAAGTGTAGATGACTGGGGAAGGCAAGGGCAAACCACCCCGTAAAAAGTCTGCCGTGAAAACGTTGTGAAAGCAATGTCACCCCAGAGTCGGAAATGACTGGTGCTCGCACAGGGGACCTTTCCTTTCTTTTGCTGCTTTCCTTTCCCTCCTTCCTTCCTGTGCTCAAACATCTGACATTCATGTCTTATGGCTTTCAAACATCTGGCATTTCTTCTACGTTGCTTTACGTGAAGCATGTCTGGCCACCCCTGCTATAGAGCTTCATCGGAAACAGGAAGTGTGTGAAGAAGAAAGCACCTCTGAGAACGTACAGAAAGCTCTACCCACCCCCTTCAATGGTCTACGCTAGTCCACACACATTAGGGATTAAAAGCAAACTGGTCTTCCTGTGACCTCCCTGTTCTATTTCCTGGCACAGGAACTCCAAAAACAAGAAAGCTAAGAATAACACCAATAAAGCAGCCAGTGTTTTCAGTTCAGCGTTCCTGAAGGTAGGATGATTTCCTGGAACCCGTAGGCACTCCAAACACTATTTTCCAGCAACTGGCTGTGGTGAGATTTCCTCCAATTTTAGAAAGATGCACGACGACTTCCTGCAACCCCGCCCCCACCCCACCCCCGGTTACGCTTCCTCCCAGACTGCAGCGTCTCAGACCTTGCGTCGCACAGCAAGTGGGAAAGGTGGAGGCTAAAAATACTCAGTACCAAAGAATATCCCTTTTTACAGCATTTTTTGTAGCAGGAACTCCTTTGCATGTTAGGCCACGCCCCCCCACCGATGCAGCTAATCCTCCAAGAGCTAACAGGGCTCTTCGGACAGGGTTTACTGTAAGCTCCAAGAGGATTGGCTACAACAGGGGTGTGTGGCCTAACATGCAAAGGAGTTATAAAAAAAGCCCTAGAAGACATGGGTTCTAATCCAAGTTCACCCACTACCGTAAAGTGAGTTCAGTCAGCTAGCTCTTAAGTAAGCAGCAACAGTTTATTCAAGAAGAAACGTTCACCACACGAATGGGCAACACCATGCGATAGATACACTTGGGCTGAGTTAAACACGCCCCCTTAGGCTGGCAGCAATCCTCTCTATTGGCCTCTCTGGGAACCTTCATTTGCATTTCCTGGGAGAAACGCCTCGCTTCCTGATTGGCTGGTCCTAAGAGAACAGCCAATCAGAATGTAGGCGTCGGGATCCGGGAGAGAGTAAGGAAAGTGTGCTTCGAGCTCAAGCCTACTCACGGTGAACGCAGCAAATACATAACACCCACAATGCTCGCTGGGTCAGCATCACTCAGCCTGATCCAGGGCTGGAATTCTAGCAGGAGCTCCTTTGCATATTAGGCCACACACCCTTGATGTAGCCAATCTACCAAGGACTTACAAAAAGAGCCTTGCAAGTTCTTGGACGATTGGCTACATCAGGGGGGTGTGGCCTAATATGCAAAGGAACTTCTGCTAGAATTCCACCCCTGGTCTGATCTATTTATTATTTACTTATTTATGGGATTTCTATCCAGCCCAGCCCGTCAAGGAAGGCTCAGGATAGGTTACAGAGTAAAATACAACACGTCATTAAACATAAAAAATAATTTTAAAAAAGATATAAACTTTCTCAACATAGAACAGCATACATCAACAACGTAGAACACCAAGATGGTGACAGTTCCCTAAGTCTGCTCATTAAAAATCTGGATCTAAATCAGTTCACTTTATATAGGAAAGGAAAGGTCCTCTGTGCAAGCACCAGCCGTTTCCGACTCTGGGGTGGCGTTGCTTTCGCAACATTTTCGCGGCAGACTTTATATAGGGTGGTTTGCCATTGCCTTCCCCAGTCATCTACACTTCCCCCCCAGCAAGCTGGGGACTCATTTTACCAACCTCGGAAGGATGGAAGGCTGAGTCAACCTGGAGCCAGCTACCCATCCAGTCCAACACGCTGTGTCACACAGTGGCCAAAAAACCCCAAGTGCCTTAGGAGGTCCACCAATGGGGTTAGAAGCCTTCCCACTGTGCCCCCCCCCCAAGCACCAAGAATACAGAGCATCACTCCCCAGACAGAGAGTTCCAACAATAAGCTGTGGCTAATAGCCACTGATGGACCTCTGCTCCATATGCTTTTCCAATCCCCTCTTGAAGCTGTCTATGCATGTAGCCACCACCACCTCCTGTGGCAGTGAATTCCATGTGTTAATCACCCTTTGGGTGAAGAAGGACTTCCTTTCATCAGTTCTAACCCGACTGCTCAGCAATTTCATTGAAAGTCCACGAGTTCTCGTAGTGTGAGAAAGGGAGAAAAGGACTTCTTTCTCTACCTTCTCTATCCCATGCATAATCCTGTAAACCTCTATCATGTCACCCCGCAGTCGACGTTTCTCCAAGCTAAAGAGCCCCAAGTGTTTTAACCTCCAGCATCAGACTGGAGAAACCAGGGTCCAAATTCCGTACCATGAAGCTCAATCAGTGACCTTTGGTGGTGGAGGAGGAGGATTTATACCCCACCCTTCACTCAGAGTACCTTACAATTGCCGTCCCTTCCTCTCCCTATGACAGACACCCTATGAGGTAGGTGGGGTTGAGAGAGCTCTGAGTGTACTGGGACTGAACCCAAGACCACCCAGCTGGCTTCATGTAGAAGAAGAGGGAGGGATGAAACCCGGTTCTCGAGATTACAGTCCGCCGCTCTTAACCACTAAAACAAAGTGTTGTTGCAACGAGGAACATAGGAAGCCAATGACGACTTTTTCGGTCCTTTCTGCTCACGGTTCCACAGAAAGCCGGGCCAACATTTAAACGGCAGGGTTAGAAACGCAAGGAAAATAAGGTATAAGAAATCACAAAGGAAAACTTGCTTCCTGCAATGACACGCATACCCAAAATTCATCGAGGATTCCCAGAAGGGTGTCTGGTTGGGGATAACAAGGCACAGAGGGCCATATCAGAGAGAGAGACAGAGACAGAAGGAGACAGAGACAGAGAGAGAGAACTCATATCACATCAGCCAGCCGGCCCAGCCGATTCGCATGTCTTCAGCGGCGTGTAATTAACATAATTTGCATAGCATTCTCATTGACATGGCAGATGGAAGCCAGCAATTGGTGGACGGCAGCGCATTTGTTCAACAACATTCATATTCAGGAAAGCTCGCCTGCTGCAAATGTGAAAACCTGTGAGTCAGCCCTTGACAAATTGTGGAAGCTGGAGAGACGCCGTGAATTTGGCCTTCTGTCGGCGAGGGTTGCCTCGGTCTGCCAACGCATTAAAAAAATAGATTTCCGAGACCATGAGAGCTAGAAACCTGCCTGCTGATTTGAACGCAGCCAAGAAGACTTGGAAAGAAGACCACAGGCAGCTATGTTCCCTAACTCGGTCTGTTTAAAATGTCAGCTCAAGATGTCAGTCCTTCGCACGTTTTGGATTTCCACGTTCCTCCCGTTCTCTCCAGTGCGAACGGCCAACTAGTATACAGTTTTGCATGTGCACAAACACTCTTTGTGAGCATTGGAGCACAGATGGGGCTCTAATCTGCAGCGAGAACTTTCAAATAACACACATCCAAGCAAAATATTGCTCTTTGAGCAGCCCCCGCTGTCTACAAACAAACAGACGAGAACTGAAGTTAAATGGTTAAAAAAAATGGTTTCAAATCACTCCTCAAAGCCAAGCCTCATTTCTATAGGCTACTGTTGTTTGTATAATGTGGCTTGGAGAATTCCTTCCTTTCCACCTCTCCCTCCCCCCGCCCCCCAATCTATTTGCCTTCCTGCCGGCTCTCAGACATCTGATGCTCATGTCTTGCAGCTCTCAAACATTTGACATTTATTCTGTGTGGCTCTTAAGTGAAGCAGGTTTGGCCTTTAAACAAGGTTAAGAGCATCCCTGCATGATATCGACTGGTTAGTTTGCTTCCCTGCTGATTTCCAGGTTCTCCCCAACATTAAAAAACAGCAAAGGGGGGATTACAGCAGGCAGTGCCAAGACCATCGGTATGAGCAAGTCGCCTTGTGAGGAACCCTTTCAAAAGGGGCACATCCTGGGGACTTTGGTGAGCTGCCCCTCGTTCTGAAGAAAATTAAGAAAGACCACCGAGCTTGCTTTCTCAAAAGGAAGATCTGAAGCTTTCACTGATGAGCCGGAAGACAAAAAAAGGGAAGTGGTGTCCTCCCATGATGCACCATTAATGCACGGGATTCACTTCGCTACTACAAGATACAGCAAAGGCCACAAGCTTAGATGTCTCTAAACGAGGATCCAACGACCCTGCGGAGGCTTATTAGTTCATGCTAACTCAGCTTAGAGGGAACACTGCTCCCATCCAAGACTTATGGTGACCCCAGCAAGGGGCTTTCAAGGCAAGGGAAGCAGAGGTAGTTTGTTACTGCCTTTCTCTGCAGTCTTCCTTGGTGGTCTCCCATCCAAGACTTATGACGACCCCAGCAAGGGGCTTTCAAGGCAAGGGAGAAGAAGAGGTGGTTTGCCACTGTCTTCCTCTGCAGTCATGCTTGGTGGTCTTCCAACCAAGACTTATGGTGACCCCAGGGAGGGGCTTCCAAGGCAAGTTAGAAGCAGAGATGGTTTGCCACTGCTTTCCTCTGCAGAGTCTTGCGTGGTGGTCTCCCGTCCAAGATTTATGGTGACCCCAGAGAAGGGCTTTCAAGACAAGTTAGAAGCAGAGGTGGTTGGCCACTGGTTGGTGGTCTCTCTTCCAAGACTTATGGCAACCCCGACAAGGGGCTTCAAGACATGTGAGAGGCAGAGGTGATTTCCCACAGCCTTCCCCTGCAGAGTCTTCCTTGATGGTCTCCCTTCCAAGTACCGATTCTGTTTAGCTTCCAAAATCTGAAGGAATCGAGCTGTACCATGTCGCCTTGCCTCCTGGAAGCTTCTAGCAGATGGCATATCGAGTGTCATTTTTCAGGCCCAGCCCCTGGGGATCTCCCAGGCTCTGGTGCCCAGCTGACATCTACTCAGGGGAAGACAGAGGGACTGTCAGCACCAGTTGGGATCCGAGCAGAACTCCCCAGTGACAAAAGAGGCTCATTGGATGCTGCCCATCTTCCGACCACGCCACTGGTACAGATTTACACATCAATGCTTCTCAGATCTGAGCAGTACACCCGCCTTTCCTCCTCTTTAAGGAAAAAAAAATTCCCCCAGAGTTCAAAACACAAAAAGCCCCTTAAACATCATTGCCTTGTTTTGCTCTACTGTTAAAAAACCCAATAAAAATCAATTGTTTTTGTTAACAAGGCACAAAGGCTGGAATTCTCCAAGAGATAATACATCCCAGCGAAATCCTGTTTAATGCCGTTCTCAGCACTGTTTTCCCCTTCAAACAAGCAGCCAAATCCCCCAAGATTGGGTGATTTGTTTTGTTTTCTTGCATCCTTTGCGCTTCTCCCCAGTTTGGTGTAGTGGTTAAGTGTGCAGACTTTTATCTGGAAGAACCGGGTTTGATTCCCCATTCCTCACCTTGCACTTGCTGGAATGGACTTGGGTTAGCCAGAGCTCTGGCAGGAGTTGTCCTTGAAAGGGCAGCTGCTGTGATAGCCCTCTCAGCCCCACCCACCTTACAGGGTGTCTGTTGTGGGGGAGGAACATAAAGGAGATTGTGAGCCACTCTGAGATTCGGAGTGGAGGGTGGGATAGAAGAATTGCAGATTTATACCCTGCCCTTCTCCCTGAATCAGAGACTCAGAGCGGCTTACAATCTCCTATACCTTCTCCCCCTACAACAGACACCCTGTGAGGTGGGTGGGGCTGAGAGGGCTCTCACAGCAGCTGCCCTTTCAAGGACAACTTCTGCCAGAGCTATGGCTGACTCAAGGCCATTCCAGCAGGTGCAAGTGGAGAAGTGGAGAATCAAACCCAGTTCTCCCAGATAAGAGTTCAAACACTTAACCACTACCCAGGGGTGGCCAACGGTAGCTATCCAGATTTTTTTTTGCCTACAACTCCCATCAGCCCCAGCCAGCATGGCCAATGGCTAGGACTGATGTGAGTTGTAGGCAAAAAGCATCTGGAGAGCTACTGCTGGCCACCCCTGCAGTACCCCAAACTGGCTCCAAAAAATCCAATATCTTCTTCTTCCTCCTCTTCTTCATTGCATGCAATGCGAACAGCTGAGAAAGGAGGCATGGGGGGGCAGCTGAAAGAGAAGAAGGGGTCTCCTCTTCCTGTACCACCTTTCAAAGTGTGCTGACACCCCCAAAGTAGAAACGGAAACTCCACTTCAAACTGCAGTCTCTGGTTTGGGGGCAGACAATCACAAATCCTACTGTTCTGAGGAGCGCCACGCATGAATTGTGATGCATGGAAGGATCAACAATGGTCAGCTAGCCCATGACTCTCCAAATCTGAAGGGGCAGCAAAGAGGACTCAATAGCTTCTCCCCTCTCTATATTTTAATGTAAGAACATAACATAAGAACATAAGAGAAGCCATGTTAGATCAGGCCAATGGCCCATCCAGTCCAACGCTCTGTATCACACAGTGGCCAATACACACACACACACTGTGGCTAATAACCACTGATGGACCTCTGCTCCATATTTTTATCCGATCCCCTCTTGAAGCTGGCTATGCTTGTAGCCGCCACCACCTCCTGTGGCAGTGAATTCCACATGTTAATTCCACAGTACCCCAAATGTACTGGTTTTATAAAGAATTGCAGCAAAATCCATGCATTAAGAGGCCTGGCGGTCTCACGGTGCAGGAATCTGCAAGACGAAGGTCTAGCTTTGCAGTTCTTAACCAGCAAACCATTATCACCCACCGGGTATATGACACCTTCATCGCATGCACCTCCTTCCCCAAGCCACAAGGATATCAGTAAGACACAGCACAGTGTAGTGAACATAAGAGAGGCCATATTGGATCGGGCCAGTGGCCCATCCAGTCCAACACTCTGTGGCCAAAAAGCCCAGGTGCCATCAGGAGGCCCACCAGTGGGGCCAGGATACTAGAAGCCCTCCCACTGTGGCCCCACAAGCACCAAGAATACAGAGCATCACTGCCCGAGACAGAGAGTTCCTTCTAAACACTGCGGCTAATAGCCACTGATGGACTTCTGCTCCGTATGTTGATCCAATCCCCTCTTAAAGCCTTCTATGCTTGTGTTAATCACTCTCTGGGTGAAGTATTAGACTAAGACCTGGGAAATCCAGGTTTGAACCCCAGCGAGGAGGAGGAGGAGGAAGGGATTGGATTTATACCCCACTCTTCACTGTCAGAAGTCAATGCAAGTGGGGACAGGAGGCTGCCTAAAATCCACCTCCCCTCCCCTCCAAGATTGGTAAACTGCACCATAACAATTCATAGGACCTCAGAGAAGAACTGCTAGTCTGGTTTGTAAATTTATGGAAGAAGGGGGAGGGAGACCCCAAATGTCAAAAGCTCCCCCACTCCTTAACTGGGAGAAGCAAGTAGCAGCGCACACCAGATTTTTTCATAGATCCAGAGGTATTAGCCATGTTAGCCTGTTGCTGCAAAACAGTAAAGAGTCCAGTAGCACTAACCAATTTTATAGTAACAAAAGCTTTTGAGAAACACAACTCTCTTCATCAGATGCATCTGACAAAGAGAGCTGTGCTTCTCGAAAGCTTACACTACTAAAAAAAATTTGTTAGTCTTAAAGGTGCTACTGGTCTCTATTTTCAGTGCACTTTCTCAGAGCAAGCAAGATCTGTCAAAAATGGCAATGGGACCAGGCAGTGAATCTGAAGAGTGCCCAATAATGCCCTGACCTGGATAGCCCAGGCAAACCTGCTCTCGTCAGATTACAGAAGCTAAGAACGGCCAACCCTGGCAAGTACTTGGATGGGAGACCTCCAAGGAATACCAGGGCTGGGGGGAAGAGGCAGGTTTTATCAAGCCGCTTCTCTGAATGTCCTCTGTATCCCAATAGGAGTCAATGAAAACACAACACTGTTATAGTGACAGATTAACATGCAATACAAAACAATATTAAGTCCCAAGTGAACAAGCAGCCTTAACAATACATCTAGAAGATTATAATAGATGGAAGTCCGTTCCATTCCATAAGGAAAAGGTAATCTTGGTTGTGGTATAACAAAGGTTTACAATATCGATGAATTCGCCATATACGTATCTCAGAAGTGGAAGGAAAAATCCCTGGACAGGTCGTCGACTTCTGCCACATCTGTCCAGGGATTTTTCCTACTGTAAGCTCCAGGAGGATTGGTTACATCAGGGGTGTGTGGCCTAATATGCAAAGGAGTTCCTGCAACAACAAAAAAAGCCCTGCCTATGATCCTGATGCTAGGAAAGACAGAAGGCAAAAGAAGGGGACGGCAAAAGAGGAGATGGCTGGACGGCGTTACTGATGGAACAAACACGGATTTGAGCAGACTTCGGAGGATGGTGGAAGGCAGGAGTGTCTGGCGTGACTTTGTCCAGGGGGTCACAAAGAG
Source organism: Heteronotia binoei (assembly GCF_032191835.1). Taxonomy (NCBI): domain Eukaryota; kingdom Metazoa; phylum Chordata; class Lepidosauria; order Squamata; family Gekkonidae; genus Heteronotia; species Heteronotia binoei. The sequence continues at coordinate 13,776,074 of NC_083242.1, read as the reverse complement.
TCGGACTCGACTGTGCAACTGAACAACAACAACAAAAACGATCCATGCTCAACTAGAACTGCTCAGAGAAATTAAAATACTAACAGGAGATTAGGGGAGGGGTGGCTATGGCTTTTACCTGCCCACAAAGCCTTAGCAAAACAGCAACGGAAATGCTCCAGTTCAAGAAGCTGCCGTTGCTTCTTTGCTTCTGCAAAGAGGTTCGAAAAATGCTTGCCTGTTCTCATCCTGCCTTTGAAGTTGAAGAAAAGCCCTTACCTTTGCCCAGGAAGACTCCTGTGCAACTTCAAAGCTCAGTTGCCACTAGACAGCGCCACCCACTCTGACCGAGTTAACACCGCCCGATCCAGCGTAGAGCCTAGCGTCTTCACAAAGTTAGATTTTTCTATTCAATTTGCATAGGAACGGCTACATTTTGCATCCCCCCCCCGCCCAAAAAAACCACACACGCTGCCTTCCAAAAGATCTGCGAGTTCTGAAAGATGCTAAATATACTGACACCCTTGTTTACTGGCTGTATTCCCAAAGGGAATATTGATGTTTTATTTACTGCTTTGCCTGGGAAGGGAGAGCAGGAAGCTCGGAACCTTACAGGATGTCCCGTCTGTAATCTAAGTGTCTGTTCCAACTTTCTCCCTCGGCTTTGGGCTAGGAAAACACTCGGTCGGGCAGAATGCCAATGTGAATGCTTATGCTTCAGCAGAGAAACGAAAGACCTTCTTGGATATCCAGACCGAAGCGGAGCCCTGTGCATCTCTAGAATGGATTTTAACACATGCCAGATATCCCATGAAAAGTTAAGGTTTTTCTTCTAGCGAGCCCGTTTGGTGTAGTGGTTAAGTGCGCAGACTCTTATCTGGGAGAACCGGGTTTGATTCCCCACTCCTCCACTTGCAGCTGCTGGAATGGCCTTGGGTCAGTCATCGCTCTGGCAGAGGTTGTCTTGAAAGGGCAGCTGCTGTGAGAGCCCTCTCAGCCCCACCCACCTCACAGGGTGTCTGTTGTGAGGGAAGAAGATATAGGAGATTGTAAGCTGCTCCGAGTCTCTGATTCAGAGAGAAAGGATATCTATAGAGCCCCGTGGCACAGAGTGTTAAAGCTGCAAGTAGCCGGCTCAGGTTGACTCAGCCTTCCATCCTTCTGAGGTCGGTAAACTGAGTGCCCAGCTTGCTGGGGGGAAAGGGTAGATGACTGGGGAAGGCAATGGCAAACCACCCCATAAAAAGTCTGCCGTGAAAACGTTGTGAAAGCAACGTCTCCCCAGAGTCGGAACCGACTGGTGCTTGCACAGGGGACTACCTTTACCTTTTTACTTAAATTATGCCCAGTTATTTCCTGCTCTACTCAGGAAAGGAGACAAATATTAGCAATGACATGCTTTGGGACAACTCTTTGAATGACAGTTTGACTGCAGCCCAAGCTCTGCTCACGACCTGAGTTTGATCCTGGCGGAAGATGGGTTAAGGTAGCTGGCTCATGGTTGACTCAGCCTTCCATCCTTCTGAGCTCGGTAAAATGAGTACCCAGTTTGCTGGGGAGAAAGTGTAGAGCAGTGGTGGCCAATGGTAGCTCTCCAGATGTTTTTTTGCCTACAACTCCCATCAGCCCCAGCCAGCATGGCCAATGGCTGGGGCTGATGGGAGTTGTAGGCAAAAAAAAAAACATCGGGAGAGCTACCATTGGCCACCCCTGATGTAGAGGACTGGGGAAGGCAATGGCAAACCACCCTGTCAAAAGTCTGCCAAGAAAATGTCCTGATGTGACGTCACCCCGTGGGTCGGTAACGGCTCGGTGCTTGCACAGGGGGACTACCTTGACCTCTTAACTGGAGATGCTGGGGAGAGAACCTGAGCTCTTCCGCATGCAAAGCGGAGGCTCCAGCACTCAGCTACGGCCCTTCTCAGTGATGCCAAGCAATGACCCGAAATACCACGAAGGTGCTCTGCAAAGCTCATTCCCCCCACTTTTGCCCTCTTCCACTCCTGAAACAAAATCACCTCTTTGTTTCCCTGCACTGGTCAGCCTGCGATCGATCGCTAAACTCTGCGCGCCCCCTTGACCGTAGCTCTTCATGATGTGCGAGTCGAGCTTCAGGGCTCGGGGGAGCCTGTTTCTTGACTGGGCTGGTGCCTCGAGCAGAGGGGCTGAGCCAGGACACCGGGAGGAGGCCACATTGTGATGTCACCCACTTCCCTCACCTGCCCTTGCAAAGCCACACAGGTTGTCCTGCTGCCCAGGGGGCAAGTCTGCTTTTGGGTGCCAGTTGAAACCCAGCCAAGGTGCTCCTGGGATCCCGATCCTCGGATCTCTCCAAAAACAGGTCGATTTGCTCACTCCAAAAGGCTTCCTTTGACTTCCTACTTGGGGTACGGTTAGCCTCCGGGTCTAAAGCAGGGGGGCCAAACTGCAGCTCGGGAGCCACCTGTTTGGTGTAGAGCCAGTCTGGTGTAGTGGTTAAGTGTGCGGACTCTTATCTGGGAGAACCGGGTTTGATTCCCCCCTCCTCCACCTGCACCTGCTGGAATGGCCTTGGGTCGGTCATAGCTCTGGCAGAGGTTGTCCTTGAAAGGGCAGCTGCTGGGAGAGCCCTCTCAGCCCCACCTACCTCACAGGGTATCTGTTGTGGGGGAGGAAGGTAAAGGGGATTGTGACCGCTCTGAGACCCTGATTCAGGGAGAAGGGTGGGGTTTAAATCTGCAGTTCTTCTGTGGCTCTTTCACACATATTGTGTGGCTCTCGAAGCCCCCACTGCCCTGTCAGCCGGCTTGTTAAAATTGCTTTCTTTCTACCTCTACCTCCCTCCCCACACCTTCCTTGCAGCTCTCAAACATCTGACTTTTATTCTATGTGGCTCTTAAGCACATTTGGCTACCTCTGGCCTAAAGTCTAATGTTCCAGTAGTTTAGCCTCCTATTCAGAGCCCAGGGGAATCTGTACAGCAGGGGTGGCCAAACTTGCTTAATGTAAGAGCCACAGAGAATAAGCTGCACATAGCTGCAAGACATGAATGCCAGATGTTTGAGAGCCACAAGACAGGAAGGAAGGAAGGCAGACAGATGGGGGGAGGGAGGGAGAAGAGGAGAGAAAGCAACTTTAAATGCGTCCTCCAAGCTGCCAGCTGGCTTGGCTTGGAGAAGTGATTTAAAGAGAGAAACACCTTCTCCAAACTGGCTGATAGTGTGGTGGGGGCTTCAAGAGCCACACAATATGTGTGAAAGAGCCACAGTTTGGCCACCCCTGCTGTAAAGTCTCCGGATGAGGAGCCAAAGCCAAAACAGAGCAGGATATTTTAAAGAGCTTTTGCAGGGTTGAGAAATTCCGGGGGTGGGGGTGGGGTGGATCCCGGGGAAGGGGGGGGGTCTTGAGCAGGGTTATTGCCAAGGAATCCAGCGTCCAAAGCAGCCATTTTCTCCATGGGAACTGGTATCTGGTTCTTGGTTGTAATCCTGGGAGCTCTCCAGGTCCCAGCTGGAGGTTGGCAACCCCAAGCTTTTGCTATCAAGGTCTGTGTCAATGTCTATTGGGCTTGTGCACCCAGAACCACCTGATGTAGTTGGAGGGTGCCCTCAGAACTGGAAAGCTTGCAGGCTCCATCCCTCAAATCTCAGGGGCTCTGGCACCATGACGTTGAGCACTGACACAGGGTACAATTCAAGAAAGGAGGAGGAGAAAGAGCTGGATGCATACCCCAACCTTCACTTGGTCTCAGCATGGCTTACCGTCTCCTTGCCTCCCTCTCCCCACAACAGACACCCTGTAAGATAGATGGGGCTGAGAGAGCTCTGAGAGAATTGTGATGGACTCAAGGTCACTCAGCTGGCTGCATGTGGAGGAGAATTGGGGAATCAAACATGGCTCTCCAGATTACAGTCTGCCGCTCTTAACCACTAAATCAAACTGGCTGTCAACAGGGCCGACTAACTGAGCACAACCTGTCTTCTAGAAGAGAGCCAGTTTGGTGTAGTGGTTAAGTCTGCAGACTCTTATCTGGGAGAACCGGGTTTGATTCCCCACTCCTCCACTTGCACCTGCTGGAATGGCCTTGGGTCAGCCATAGCCCTCGCAGGAGTTGTCCTTGAAAGGGCAGCTTCTAGGAGAGCTCTCTCAGCCCCACCCACCTCACAGGGTGTCTGTTGTGGGGGAGGAAGATAAAGGAGATTGTGAGCGGCTCTGAGACTCTGAAATTCAGAGCGGAGGGTGGGATATAAATGCAATATCATCATCTTAGTCAGATCCTTTGTCAATCAAGGTCAGTCTTATCTCCTTTGTCAGCAGCTCTCAGCTTTTCCGCCACGTAATTCCAGAGACTGAAGGTGGGACCTTCAGTATGCTGACCACTGAACCACAGCCCGTCACCTAAAGATGTCCACTTTTGCCACTGTGCGGGAACCAGCCAACTATTGCCAGGGCTTGTTTAGCAAAGCAAGAATCGACTGAGGTCTGATGCAGCTATCTGATTCTCAAGGGGCCTTCGAAGAGAGGGAGGCGTGTGAGCTTGAGAACTATTCGGTTGCATCCACACATTCGGGAGAATGCGGCTTGCTCTTCGGTCTGAGCCTCCTGTGGATTTTCTCCCTGGTCGATGCACCGCCTCATAGACTACAACTGCCACACAAAGGAGGCACTGTGCAAAGAGAGTTCTACTGGGGTTTGATGTATAGTTTTTTAAAAAAATAAATCATGTCCTTTCATCCAAGCTCTCTGCTGGAAACCAACCTCCTGCAGCAAACAGGATGGCCAATCCCCACCCAGTCCAGCGCTTTTTTCTTGAATAGCAGCACGGTAGTACAATTTTACCGGAGCCGTCTGCCCTACCTTTGAGGCATCCCTGATCCAAATCGGTTTTAAGCTGGTTCTGTTATCACCCTTGATACTTGGCATGTGCTTGAATGGATCTGCCGGGCATCATTGGATGTACATCAAGGTCGCAAACGTGACATTTTGCATTTATGGACCACAGCTCAGTGGTAGAGCGACTGCATTGCATCCGGAATGCCCCGGATTCAATCCTTGTTGAAGGATCTTGGCCAGATGGCCAAGGAGACATCTGGCCAAGAGAAAGGAGACAGTCCAGACCATGGGTGGCCAAAGTGGCTTAATATAAGAGCCACACAGAATAAACATCAGATGAGAGAAGGAAGGAAGGAAGGAAGGAAGGAAGGAAGGAAGGAAGGAAGGAAGGAAGGAAGGAAGGAAGGAAGGAAGGAAGGAAGGAAGGAAGGAAGGAAGGAAGGAAGGAAGGAAGGAAGGAAGGAGAGGTAGAAAGAAAGCAACTTTAACTTTAAATGCAGTTCTCCAAGCCAGCTGACAGGGCAGTGGGGGCTTTGAGAGCCACACAACATGTGTGGAAGAGCCACATGTGGCTCCCAAGATGCAGTGTGGCCACCCCTGATCCAGATATTGAGAGGAGGAGAAGAAGCAGAAGAAATTGGATTTTATACCCCACCCCTCACTACCCAAAGGAGTCTTGAAGTGGCTTACAATCACCTTCTCTTCCTCTCCCCACAACAGGCACCCTGTAAGGTAGGTGGGGGCTGAGAGAGCTCCAAGAGAACTGTGACTGGCCCAAGGTCATCCAGCTGGCTGCCTGTGAAGAAGTGGGGAATCAAACCCAGCTCTCCAGATTAGAGTCTGCCGCTCTTAACTACTAGCATAGGAAGAAGGATCCGACTGGAGTAGAAAAAAGATAACTGTGCACACAATGAAGTTATCAATAATCCAAACTGTAATAACCCACTAACCATAAAAAAATTCATATAATATTCAAATCAGGCATTCAAAAACAATTCACACACCACGCATACACATACAGCACTTCACTTAAGTGTGTATAGGAATAACCTTCCCCCAGGTCTTATTTTCCAGTTCAATATTTCAGTCTGACTTCAGATATTGTAGGTATAAGCCCAGAAGGGAATTTGCTTCACTAACGCTTGTAAGAAATAAAATCCGAGGAGGAGTCTCGGAGCAGCTTATAATCACATTCCCTTCCTCTCTCCACAACAGATACCTGGTGAGGTAGGTGGGGCTGAGAGAGCTCTGAGAGAACTGTGACTGGCCCAAGGTCACCCAGCCGGCTGCCAGTGAAGAAATGGGGAATCAAACCCGGTTCTCCAGATTAGAGTCTGCTGCTCTTAAGCACTAACCACGTCGGCACACTGGCTACCGAGGCTCCGACTTGGTAGAAGGTAGCCTCATGGGTTCCGTGCCCTTCCTGCTGTTCTAGTCTCCTTCCTCAAGGTTTCGGGATGGCAGGGATCCATTCCAAAAATGCTTTGCATTTACACAGCCCACTTCGAAAGATTCAAAGAGCTTCACAAACCTGATCCTCAAAAGCGGGAGTCGGCAGAATGGGTTGCGCTGCTTCAGACTGCAGATGGTGGGTACCAGTTTTGAATCCTCCTGCACATTAAATTTTTTAAAAAATCATCCCCTCAAGTTGAAAGCTAGCACTGTGGGGAGAAACCTGCTTGTGGCAGCTTTCTACCGGCAGGGAGATTTTTTCGGTTCACATAGGCAATGTTCCAACCTACAGCCGTCCGCCTGCCGTCTGAAACGATGTAATCCATTCTGCACTCTGCATTTTTTTGCCTGAATAAAGCAGGCTCCAGCGGTGCTTATAAGAGTTTTGTAAAGAACAGAGTCCATTCAAGATATTTCGTCGACCCCGCCACCCCCCCACCCCCCGGCAAAGCCATCCATCCAAGCGCTTCCTGGACCCAGACTACCATACACTAGTTGCAAGCCAAGCCACTGTAGGGATGGCCCACCCCGAAGAAGTGATCATGGTGGGGGGAAAGTCAATCCCCCTATTGAGGGCCAGTGCTGCCCATTGTGGTTGGGAGGGCTCTTTTTGTAGAAAAGGCCCAGCAGGAACTCATTGGCCTATTAGGCCACACCCCCCCAACATCACCATTGTTTCACAAAGGGCTTTTTTACAGAAAAAGGCCCAGCAGGAACTCATTGGCCTATTAGGCCACACCCCCTGACACCAAGCCAGCCGGAACTGCATTCCTGTGTGTTCCTGCTCAAACAAACGCCCTGGTGGTTGGCAAAACACCTTGTCTGGAGAACCGCCCCTATCGCGACACTGCAAATGGGAGCCAAGACAGCAGTGACTTTTTAAAGGCCTCCGGAAGATATTGGAAGAACAAGATATTGGATTTATATCCCGCCCTATGCTTTGAATCTCAGAGTGGTCACAATCTCCTTTGCCTTCCTCCCCCACAACAGACACACTGTGAGGTGGGTGGGGCTGAGAGAGCTCCTACAGCAGCTGCCCTTTCAAGGACAACTCCTACTAGAGCGATGGCTGACCCAAGGCCATTCCAGCAGCTGCAGGTGGAGGAGTGGGGAATCAAACCCGGCTCTCTCAGGTCCGCGCACTTAACCACTACACCAAACTGGCTCTCTCCTGCTGAATCAGCGACGGGGGCAAGATGGGAGCCCAGACTTCCTGGCTCGCAACTCACAGTTCCAGTCACGAGGCTCTATTAGTTTGCAGCAGTACATTAAAAACAAACACAGAAACAACCCCGGGAAGGGGTGGCGCGCCATCTGCACCATGCCCCATCTGCCACACATGCGCAGCGAGGCTCCTGCTCCTCCGCAACTCTCGCCGGCATCTGGCAGGGGCTGACGGGGGGTTTTCTGCACGCACGCAAAGAAGCCGCCACGGTCTTTGTTGGGCGACTGCCCGGCCTTGAGATGCCAGTGGCCTGCTGGCCTGCGCTAAACGGAACATCTGCCGCTCTTTTAAGACGGCGTCGGTGCCAAGTTACACAGAAAAAAAGAGAGCCACCTTTGGATTTCCACTAGTCTTTGGAACCGTTTCTGCTGGGAAGGCGATGCTGCCTGCTCCACCGTCAGGAACAAAATGGGTTACCAGCGGCGGTGCCGGCTGCATCTGCGCAAATGCTCGGGCTCCTTGGATTCTTGCCGCTCGGTGCTTTATGGAAGGGAGATCGTTGGAGTGGCAGGCTCAGGGGGGCAGGCAGGTGGGAGGCCACGCCGTTGGCAAAACGCTGTAATTCCAGAGCTTGCAGTGGGAGCCGGGAGTGCCAAATGGTCGCCTGACGGCAGCTGCTCAACCACAAAGTGAAAACCTAAACAGCTCCTTCCCTGAGAGGCAGTGCAACCGCTGAGAAGCCTTTGCAGCAAGGCCTCCCCCGCCCCCCATCGCTAGGACAAAGAGTTCCTGGGTCCGCGGTTTTACAGAACGGCAATCAACGTCCTCCCCTGCCGTTCTGCCGGAACCCCACCTTGCCGACGCGTGGCCAAATTGCTTCAAGTGAGTGAGTCACCCGGGTGATGGCAGGGAAGAAACGAAACTGGGGAGAAGAAGTGCTAAGGATACAAGAGCCAAGAGGCCCGGCCACAGCCCACTTCCATAGGTAGGGGGCCCTGCAGCTCTGGAACTGAGGAAACGGGATTGGTACGAAGAAGCAGCAGCAGCAGCACAAAAAGAAATTGGATTTATATCCTGCCCTCCACTCTGAATCTCAAAGTCTCAGAGCAGCTCACAATCTCCTTTGCCTTCCTCCCCAACAACAGACACCCTGTGAGGTGGGTGGGGCTGAGAGGGCTCTCACAGCAGCTGCCCTTTCAAGGACAGAGTCTCAGAGCAGCTCACAATTTCCTTTACCTTCCTCCACCACAACAGGCACCCTGTGAGGTGGGTGGAGCTGAGAGGGCTCTCACAGCAGCTGCCCTTTCAAGGACAACCTCTGCCAGAACTATGGCTGGCCCAAGGCCATTCCAGCAGGTGCAAGTGGAGGAGTGGGGAATCAAACCTGGTTCTCCCAGATAAGAGTCCGCACACTTAACCGCTACACCAAACTGGCTCTCGGAAGGTCTTCCTTCTGCCAATTGAAGAATCTCGAACAGCAGGTGCTGGGTGAGACCTTTGACTCCGGAGAGTGACTGAGGAGACAGATGACACAGCTCCATGTTGAATTCAGCTCTCCTTTCCGCGAGTCTGCTCTTTCAGGGCTCTCGATCTGAGAGGCGACGGAAACTCGCCGACGCCACACTCATAATGCGAATTTCTCGCCGTGCGAATTTTCTCCAGTTCATCAACACTCAACATTCGTTTTGCAATGTACCCTCTGTAGGTGATCCATGATTCTCCCTGATTCTTAAGCTGCTTGCAACTTAAAAGGAGATGTATTTCAAAATGACCAGGGCTTTTACGCCTGCAAGGCTGGTGGTGCTCCCTGCGGCACAGCAGGCAGCCCGTCCATAGCCTCTCTGGGTGCCCGCTCAGAATGCTCTCGGAAGAGTCTGCCTTTCTGCTCACACGGCCCTGTTATTCACAAATGTCAGTGGGAGAACGTGCAACGTGGAGAATACTGATGACCCGATTTTGAACCTGGATTGAAAGTCATGCTTTCCTTTCCTCTGTCCCTTATCAGGGGACCCACTCTTAACTCGTGGCCTAATTACAGTTTGAGCAGAAGGAAGCAAACCCATCGCAACTCCCAATTGTAGAGAAAGGGGTAATGCAAGAAGTCACTTTCACCCGCAGGGAGCTGTCACAGAAGGGGCCATCCAGGCCGTCTAGTCCAACCCCCTGCTCAATGCAGAATCAGCCTAGAGAAGGGGTAGCCAAACTTGCTTAACGTAAGAACCAGGTAAAAAAAAAAAGCCAGATGTTTGAGAGCTGCAAGACATGAACGGAGGGAGGGAGGGAGGGAGGAAGGAAGGAAGGAAGGAAGGAAGGAAGGAAGGAAGGAAGGAAGGAAGGAAGGAAGGAAGGAAGGAAGGAAGGAAGGAAGGAAGGAAGGAAGGAAGGAAGGAAGGAAGGAAGGAACATAGATGGGGAGGGAAAAGTGGGAAAAAAGCAACTTTAAGTTGGCTTGGGTTGGAGAAGTGATTTAAAGAGAGAAATGCCTTCTCCAAGCCAGCCAACAGGATGCTGTGGGCTTTGAGAGACACACAATGTGTGTGAAAGAGCCATTTGTGGCTCTCGAGCCACAGTTTGGCCAACCCTGGCCTAGAGCATCCCTGACAAGTGTTTTTCCAGCTGCTGCTGAAGACCGTCAGTGAGGGGGAGCTCACACATCCCTCGGTAGCTGATTTCACTGTTGAACAACTCACGCTGCAACAATTTTTCCTAATATCCAGTCAGTACCTTCCCACTCTTAATTTAAACCCATTACTGTGAGTCCTCTCCTCTGGAACAGCTCCCTGCCTTTCTCCTCTAAGTGGCAGCCCTTCAAAGACTTGGTAAATTATATTCTAAGTATCTGCTAAGGAAACTTGAACAATGGAGGGAATCCACAACTACCTTGCCCCACTGCCCTTCACTCTATGCCCAGAGTAAAGCAAAAAACCCTCCAAGATCCCTGGGTCAACCTGGCCTAGAGGAAAATCCCTTCCTGATCTCAAAGTGGCAACTGGCATAACCTGGGCATGTAAGAAAGGGCCATGAGAGCCAAGCGCTCTTCCCTGCCTGCCTTCCTCTTGTGATCTACCAAAGTTCACAGCTGATTTAGTATCTCAGGTTTCACTTTAAAATAAGGTTTCTAGTCCTCATGGCATGCTTCAAAATGCATGAGGAACACACTAAGCTTTGCCAAAGTCAAATCAAAGTAAAGAGAAGAAGAAGACGACGACATTGGATTTATATTCCATCCTCCACTCAGGGTCTCAGAGCGGCTCACAATCTCCTTTACCTTCCCTGCCCCCACAACAGACACCGTGTGAGGTGGGTGGGGCTGAGAGAACTCTTACAGCAGCTGCCCTTTCAAGGACAGCTCCTACGAAAGCTATGGTTGACCCAAGGCCATTCCAGCAGCTGCGAACGGAGGATTGGGGAATCGAACTCGGTTCTCCCAGATAAGAGTCCATGCGCTTGACCACTACACCAAACTGGCTCAGGAGTCATGACCCGGACAGATTCACAGAGACGTCTAAAGGAACATGGAGAATTTCTCCAGCGCTAATGTTGCCTGGATGGAAAATCAAAACGCTTCTAATAATTTAAGAACTTCAGTCGGGGAGGGGATGGGGTGTTGCAAAACGGGGGAGGGTGGGGAGGGAGAATATTTGTGTCTGATTTCTGCCGCAGAAAAGGCAGTGTCCTCGCCTGCCTTTGAGGCTAGAAGAAAGGAAGACAAGCGCAGAAGCCTCTGAAGGGATCAAATGGCATCTGACAGACTTCAAGAGCAGGACCCCGCTGTGCTCGGCTACCCTACCGGGCGAGCGCAAAGCTTTATCACACCCAAGGCAGAGGAAATGCTAATCACCTTCTCTCTTTCTACTCTGATGCCGTCTGGACTAGAGTTCTTCCCCACCCCCACCCCAAAGAGGGACCACCCACCTGCTTCCATTTGCCGATTTTCCACAGTTTGCATCTGCATCTAGATGAGGATTTTTCCCGAGCTCCCTGGCCCCTTTGGGTTCTTTCCTTAATTGCTTAGAAAATTGCTTTATCCCCAAAATTGGGGGAAGGCCTGGCGAAGAAGGCAAGTTCAAAGGGAGGGGGGAGCAAGTAAAACGCCCCCTTGCCCTCACCTGGTGGCCCGGAAACCCGTTCCCAAGTTCCTGCCCATTCAAGTGTTCTGCAATGAACCTTCCCCATTAACCGAGCCCTGATGCTCCTTTGCAAGATCCTGTGATCTCTTTCGATAATCAGTTTGGTGTAGTGGTTAAGTGCATGGACTCTTATCTGGCAGAATCAGGTTTGATTCCTCACTCCTCCACTTGCACCTGCTAGAATGGCCTTGGGTCAGCCATGGCTCTGGCAGAGATCGTCCTTGAAAGGGCAGCTGCTATGAGAGTCCTCTCAGCCCCACCCACCTCACAGGGTGTCTGTTGTGGGGGAGGAAGGTAAAGGAGATTGTGAGCTGCTCTGAGTCTCTGATTCAGAGATAAGGGCGGGGTATAAATCTGCGGTCTTCTTCTTCTCCTTATACCAATCTGGTCAGTGTTGCTCAGTGCAAACCAGCACAGAAATTCTCTCCCCCCTCCCACAACAGCCAAAATCTCCTGCCAGCTAAAAGCAAACAGGATATGGATTTCCCAGCTCCAACTGCATTCCTGTGTTCCTCCCGCTCCCTTTCCAAAAGGAGCTCACGGTGACCTAGGCCAGGGGTATCAATTACGCAGTCCGGGGGCCAAATCAGGCCCCCTGAGGGCTCCTATTAGGCCCCTGAGCAACTAGCTGTCATCTACTTCCTTCTCCCTCTCTCTTGCTTCCATCTGCATCACAGCCTGCTTTGCCAGGCTCTCAATCACACAGCAGAGCTACAGAGCCAAGCCTCTCCTCCTTCTATTGGCTGAGGCTCCTCCCACTCCTGGTCCCCTGGGGAAAGAAGGAAAGAGCCAGAGCTCCCTTCGCCCAGTTCCCTAGATCACATGGGATAGATACAGAGAAAGCAATTTTAAGACCAAGTGTTAATGTTTTAAGCATGTTTTTAAGTTTTTTTTTTTAAATTAATTGTGTTTGTCTGTGTCCTTTATAAAGTGTACATCTCTGTTACCTGGCATTACATTTGATGACACAAATGGCCCGGCCTGACAAGATCTCATTTATATCAGATCCGGCTCTCATAACAAAGGAGTCCGACACCCTTGACCTAGACGGTTCCCATTTTACCCTCACTGCACCATAATGTAGATTAGGCCAAGAATGACAAGTCCTCGATCACCAGATTGGGTGGCCCAGGCAAGCCCAATCACATCAGATCGCGGAAGCTAAGCAGGTTCGGCCCTAGCTAGTATTGGGATGGGAGACCACCAAGGAACACCAAGGTCGTGAGGCAGAGGTAGGCAATGGCAAATCAACTCTGGATGTCTCTTGCATTGAAAACCTCATGAGTGCCCAGGCTAGCCTGATCTTGTCAGTTCTCAGAATATAAGTAAAGTCTGTCTTGGGTAGTATTTAGAAGGGCGACCTCCAAGGAATGCCAGGGTTGTTACCAGTGTTCCCTCTACGCTGAGTTAGAGTGAGCTAGCTCACAGTTTTTTAGCCTCCAGTTCACACATTTTTTTGTCTTCACTCAGGAAGGATGGCCTCGGAGCAAACTAATTTATGCAGCAGCCAAACCGATCACTCACAACTTTAACGCCAGTAGCTCACAAAGTAAAAAAAAATTGCTCACAAGACTCCTCGGCTTAGAAGAAGCATCGGTTGTTATGCAGAAGAAGGCGACGGCAACCCCCCCTGGAAATCTCTTTTGCCTTTAAAAACAAGTCCAGCTCACCCCCTAGAGGTGCATAACACTAAAAGATCTAGAACTTCCAAATGCCAGATAATCTTAGCATCTCTTGGGCTATACTACACACACTGCCATAGGATAATTATCATCACCAGGATTCCCAATGCTAAGTCCAGCATTCTAACCACAACACCCTTTACTAAAGTTATGCAACACCTTTCTCCCCTATGGGGTCTCACATAATTCTCCTCTCTTCTACTATACCAGGGTGGCCAAACCGTGGCTCAGGAGCCACATGTGGCTCTTTCACACATACTGTGTGGCTCTTGAAGACTCCATGGTCCTACTGGCTGGCTTGGAGAAGGCACTTAAAGTTGCTTTCTTTCTACCTCTCCCTCCTCATCTATTTCCTTCCTTCCTTCCTTCCTGAGCCAGTTTGGTGTAGTGGTTAAGTGTGCGGACTCCTGTCTGGGAGAATCGGGTTTGATTCCCCACTCCTCCACTTGCACCTGCTGGAATGGCCTTGGGTCAGTCACAGCTCTGGCAGAGGTTGTCCTTGAAAGGGCAGCTGCTGTGAGAGCTCTCTCTCAGCCTCACCCGCCTCACAGGGCATCTGTTGTGGGGGAGGAAGATAAAGGAGATTGTGAGCCGTTCTGAGACTCTGAAATGCGGAGCGGAGGGTGGGGTATAAATCCAATATCATCTTCTTCCTTCCTTCCTTCCTTCCATATCTGGTGTTCATGTCTGGTGGCTCTCAGACATCTGACATTCATGTTTTGTGGCTCTCAAGCATCCAACATTTATTCTATGTGGCTCTTATGTTAAGCAACCTTGGCCACCCTTGTACAACAACCCTGTGAATTTCGGTAGGTTAGGCTGAGAAGGTACCCAGCAAGCTCCCATGGCAGAGGGGGTGGGGTTCGAACCTGGTTCTCCTAGAGCCTTGCCTGACACTCTAATTGTTACACAATGCTGGCTCAGTGCTGTTACGCAAGGCTCTGCAGGCAGCAGCCTCTGGGGGATTTCTGTTTAAAAATGCTGCCCCAGAGGTCGATGGGCTGTCTGTTGTCCCAGGATCCGACTGCCGAGAAGAGACTCCGATGATGCCGTCTTTTTGAACAGACATGTATACTGCCAAAGCGTGTTTATGTTCTGAGCTTGCCAAATTCCCCAAGGGATCGGGGCAAAGGAGGTAATGTTTGAAAACAAGAAATCAACACGCTAGACTGAAAAACGCACGCACGACATTGCCATTTAAGGCATCCTTCTTTCACGTCAGCTGCAAACTTGCCCGAGTTCCATCTGGAAGATGCTCGGTTTTGCAAGGTTTCTGGAGGAAAGGGGGGCGGGTGGGCAGGGGTACCATCTGGCTACTGAGGGTATCTCCACCCTGTATGGGTTGACCTTGCGAGGAGGGGCTTAGGAGAAGAAGACTGGAGATTTATACCCCGCCCTTCTCTCTGAATCAGAGACTCAGAGCGGCTCACAATCTCCTATGTCTTCTCCCCCCACAACAGACACCCTGTGAGGTGGGTGGGGCTGAGAGGGCTCTCACAGCAGCTGCCCTTTCAAGGACAACCTCTGCCAGAGCTATGGCTGACCCAAGGCCATTCCAGCAGCTGTAAGTGGAGGAGTGGGGAATCAAACCTGATTCTCCCAGATAAAGAGTTTGCACACTTAACCACTACACCAAACTGACAGAGACTGTCTACTCACATTGACAGTAGTTCTCTAGGATCTCCAGGTAGAGGTTTTCTACTGCTGCTCTTCTGCAGACCCACAGGCTAACCTTTGAAACATGGCCCCTTTTGCTTGCCATTGGCCCAGGCTTGCAATATGGTCTCCTGCAGTTCTGTTGGCTTGGAGACAGCCTCTCCTTGTCTCTGGTTTGCCCCTCCTCTTCCAACTGGATGGGCCTCAGCACTATTGGGATGAGGCTCAGAGGATGCCACCAAGAGACCTTTCTCAAATGGGGGCACAGCCAGAGCCCCCAGTGTGTGTGGGGCTGCTTGCTCACTCCACCTATAAAAAGACATTCAAGTCCAACAATGCAGGATCTTGCGCAAGCCTTTCAAGTCATAAGAACATAAGAGAAGCCATGTTGGATCAGGCCAATGGCCCATGCAGTCCAACACTCTGTTACACAGTGGCCAACCCCTCCCCCCAGGTTTCATCAGGAGGTCCACTAGTGGGGCCAGGACACTAGAAGCCCTCCCACTGTTGCCCCCCCCCCCCCAAGCACCAGGAATACAGAGCATCACTGCCCCAGAGAGAGTTCCATCTATACCCTGTGGCTAATAGCCACTGATGGACCTCTGCTCCAGATGTTTCTCCAGTCCCCTCTTGAAGCCATCTATGCTTGTAGCTGCCACCACCTCCTGTGGCAGTGAATTCTGTGTGTTAATTAAGTCACACCAATTGAATGGCCTTTCTGTTTTTTTGCACTCCAAATCTGGTCCAGGATCCAAAGTACCACAATAGTCTCAAACACAGGAGGAGGCCAATTTCCAAAAGCAGCTGTGTAGGGTTGCCGGGTTCCCTTGTCACTCCAGCAGGGGGATTTGGGGGGTGTTCTGATGTCATGTGACACGCTGACATCACTCGGAAATGACATCACGCCGGCAACACTGGAGGTGATGCTCTGGTTTTTGGGCAAAACTCTATGGTAAATCTACCCTCAGACTATAGAGTTTTGACCAAAAATCAGAGCATCCCCAACATAATTACATCACTTCTAGGATGTAATACAGCAATGTCCCTGTTTAGGGGCTGGGTTTCCCCTGCCAACCAGCTGGTCTGTGGGGGGGGGGAGAGAAGCCCACAAAACCGGGGGATCCCCCACTCAGCCACCCAACATGGGACAGCAACCCTAGCAGTCACCTCCAACATGGGACAGCAAAGCCCTTCTGAAACTGACCAGAGCCTCAAAGGGGGGGAAAGGAGGAGGAGGAGGAGAAGGAAAAGGAGAAGGAGAAGAAAGGAGAAGAGGAGGAGGATATTGGATTTATATCCCACCCTATACTCTGAATCTCAGAGTCTCAGTCACAGTCTCCTTTACCTTCCCCCCTCCCCACAACAGGCACCCTGTGAAGTAGGTAGTGCTGAGAGAGCTCTTACAGCAGCTGCCCTTTCAAGGACAACCTCTGCCAGAGCTATGGCTAACCCAAGGGCATTCCAGCAGGTGCAAGTGGAGGAGTGGGGAATGAAACCTGGTTCTCCCAGATAAGAGTCCGCGCACTTAACCACTACACCAAACTGGCCAGCCCCTAGACCTTCCATTCAACAAAAAGTCGAAGTCCAAAAGCACTTTGGTTTCTGGCCCGGAACATAAAATCCTTGTTTATCCAGGCTAGGGGAACCGAGTGCTCAGCTGAATGCCACAAGAGCTGAGGAAACGAGGCTCCTCGCCAATATTCTAACAGAGGCTGTCCCCCAATCCAGGCCACCAGCCCTCCAAGGACAAGCATGAATAATTTGCTGGAGGGGAGGATGGGACACAGCTCTCTATCCCCAGGCGGAGCTCAGAAGGAGCGTGACTTAGTTTGAGTCCCTTATTAACCTCACACAATCCCCTTTCCCCGTCGCCTGCGCCTCCCTCTTTCCCCAGATCTCTTAGTGCTTGGCGGATGAGCGCAACGAAGCGCAAAATTAGCTGGTGCCCGAGAGAGGGGGCGTGCGGAGAGCTCTGGCTGCTGCCATGCTGCGGCCCGACTGACAACCCCGGCCTTCCCCCTGGGACGAGGAGGAGGCGTGCAGCTGTTACCGACCCCGGCAAAACCAGGGATGCGTGCCTGGATCATCCCTCCGCCCACCAGGCAGCAGGAAACGATTCCTTTCAGCCGGCCAAACCCTGCAACAGTCGCTCAGGGAGGGAGACAGATGAGCTAACGGCAGTTCAGCAGTAGCTGTCATAAAGCAATTTGCAAATGGCATAGCGATGGGGGGGGGGGGTGGAGAGAGAAGAGAATCGGTCTAAGCGGGTCTGGCTCACCTGTTACGAGCAGGGAGGGAACGCTGCGCCGCATCCCCGGGAGGGAAGAAAACCGCAACAGTGTCCTTAATTGCCTGCTCTCGTCAGCTGCTTCATGGTGGTGTTTAGCGAGCGCACCTGCTTCAACCGCCAACCAGCGCTGGAGGGCGGCAGAGGCGGGGAGGGGGTGCTACTCAGAGAAAAAAGGCATGCTTGGGGAGGTGGCTTCCACCTCCAGAAGGTTTGGGGTGTAAAACACTGTGCAGGCAGGCAGATATTTCCTGGGCATGACCGTTCCGGGGCAACAATGCGCCATGCGCATCATGTAGGGTTCCCCCCATTCCAGTTTTTCCATCGTTTAGTGCAACACTCTTCACATCAAGGGTTAGGACCGCCTCAGCAAGTTGCAGAGCCCAGCCTGATGGGTGACAAGCTTCTAAAGACTGCCCTATAGAGAGAAGAAGAAGAAGAAGATATTGGATTTATATCCCGCCCTCCACTCCGAAGAGTCTCAGAGTGGCTCACAATCTCCTTTACCTTCCTCCCCCACAACAGACACCCTGTGAGGTGGGTGGGGCTGGAGAGGGCTCTCACAGCAGCTGCCCTTTCAAGGACAACCTCTGCCAGGGCTATGGCTGACCCAAGGCCATGCTAGCAGGTGCAAGTGGAGGAGTGGGGAATCAAACCCGGTTCTCCCAGTTAAGAGTCCACACACTTAACCACTACACCAAACTGGCTCTCCAGAGGCAGTCTGGTGTAGTGGTTAAGTGCGCGGACTCTTATCTGGAGACCCGGGTTTGATTCCCCACTCCTCCACTTGCAGCTGCTGGAATGGCCTTGGGTCAGCCATCGCTCCCATAGTTGTCCTTGAAAAGGCAGCTGCTGTCAGAGCTCTCTCAGCCCCAACTATCCCACAGGGGAAGGGAATCTGTTGTGGGGGAAGGAAATAAAGGAGATTGTAAGCTGCTCTGAGACTCTGATTCAGAGAGAAGGGCGGGGTATAAATCTGCGGTCTTCTTCTTCTTCAATGCTTTCTGGAAGGTGCACTAGCGCACATGCATGGGGAGCGAGGGCATCACACTTCCTGCCTCTCTTTGCGGGCACATGAGAGGGTGGCACAAGAGGCTAGCACATTCAGGGGCGGCAAGAACTCCTCCACAGCACTCACCCCCTCAGCCGGCTCCTCAGCACGGTTCACTTCCTGATGCTCAGCTCTGATGCATTTCCTGTCTTCACTTCTTTTCGCTTTGCTGCCCCCTGTCCTGGACTTGACACTGGTGAGGTCCTAACTTTGGCTCCTCCTCTTTGTCACATGACTGTGACATCATATGCTTGCAGTTTTGTAAATCCCATGCTTGCTGCCGAGGGTTTTAAAAACCAGGTCCTGGGTCTTGAAGAGCTGAAGACCACTGGCATACCAGTCCCGAACTTGGGAAACTGTCACATACTGTGTGGCTCTTGAAGCCCCCACCACCCCATTGGCTGGCTTGGAGAAGGCATTTCTCTCTTGAAATCATTTTAAATAGAGTCCATGTGAACGTGCATTGACAGGCCATTTGGCCCATTTTTTAAAAAAAGGGGCAACAGCTAGAAGAACAATTCCTGAATTATTTTAAACGTTCACCATGACCAAAGGTATTGGATGGGACATCTTCAGATTCTCTGAACTTCCTCTTTGTTATCAAGCCATGTGGTGAATGCTGGAGAAAGATGAACATTTGATCCATAATCTTCGTATCTCTAGGGTGGTTCAAACTAGTGTGGCGTTGGAGAAAACCTGGGAGGAAAGGAAAGGTCCCCTGTGCAAGCACCAGTCGTTTCCGACTCTGGGGTGATGTTGCTTTCACAATGTTTTCATGGCAGACTTTTTTACAGGGTGGTTTGCCATTGCCTTCCCCAGTCATCTACACTTTCCCCCCAGAAAGCTGGGTACTCATTTTACTGACCTTGGAAGGATGGAAGGCTGAGTCAACCCGAGCTGGCTACCTGAAAACCCTGCTTCCACCTGGGAGACGTGGGTACAAATCCCATCTCCGCCCTGGGAGCTTGTTGTGGGCCAGTCACACACACTCAGCTTAAGCTACCTCACAGGGTTTGTGTGAGGATACAATGGAGGGGAGGAGAATGCTGAATACTGCGCTTTGGGTCACAAACTCTAGAACAGTCCATTCGGTGTAGTGGTTAAGTGTGTGGACTGTTATCCGGGAGAACCAGGTTTGATTCCCCACTCCTACACATGCACCTACTGGGTGAGCTTGGGTCAGACTCAGCCATAAGCTCTCTCAGAGCTGTTCTCACAAGAGCAGTTTACGTCAGAGCTCTCTCAGCCCCACCTACCTCACAGGCAATGTTCCCTCTAACCTGCAGAGTCTTGTGAGCAAAAATTCTACTTTGTGAGCTACTGGCATGAAAGTTGTGAGCGACTGCATAAATTAGTGTGCTCTGGGGTCATTCTTCCTGAGCGAAGACAAAAATGTGTGCGCTGGAGGCTAAAAATCTGTGAGCTAGCTCACGCTAACTCAGCTTAGAGGGAACACTGCTCACAGGGTGTCAGTTGGGGGGAGGAGGAGGGAAAGGAGACTGTAAGCCGCTCTTAGACGCCTTTGGGTAGTGAAGGGCAGATATAAATCCAATCTCCTCCCCCCTCTCCTCTTCAATAGCTCCAGGGCTTTTTTCTGTAGCAGGAACTCTTTGCATATTAGGCCACACCCCTCTTACATAGCCAATCCTTCAAGAGTTTATAGAGCTCTTCTTACAGGGCCTACTTAGGGTTGCCAAGTCCAATCCCAGAAATATCTGGGGACTTCGGGGGTGGAGCCAGGAGACACTGGGGTGGAGCTAGGGGGAGGGGGGGAAACGGTGCTGGGGAGCGTGGCGAGCTGCCCCATCTCGGAGCGGGCGATGCCGCTGTGCAGCTGCCGCCTCTTCTCCGCTCGCCGTGGCTGCTCCTCCGAGATGGGCTCAGGCTGAGCCCATCTCGGAGGAGCAGCTGCGGTTGGGCGGGGGGGGTGGTGGCAGCGGCACGGCGGCCTCGCCCGCTCCGCCTCTGGGGTGGAATCGGAGGGGGGGTGGAGGCAGGCTGGGGGCGTGGCGAGCCGCGAGTCCGGGTCCTAGAAGGGCCCGGATTCGCAGCTCGCCATGCTCCTGGCCTGCCTCGCCCACCCCTTCTCTGGTTTTGCCTGCGCTGCTGTCGCCTCTTGGCTGCTCCTCCGAGATGGGCTCAGCCTGGGCCCATCTCGGAGGAGCAGCTGCGGTGGGCGGGGAGGGGGCGGCAGCAGCGCGGCCTCGCCCGCTCCAGGATCGGGCGGCTCGCCATGCTCCCCGGCGCCATTTTCCCCCCTCCCCCCACTTTTTTGGGGAGTGGGGGAAGAGGGTGGAAATCCTGGGTCCCCCGCTAGGGCGGGAGGGTTGGGAAGCCTAGGCCTACTGTAAGCTCTTGGAGGACTGGCTACATTAGGGGTGTGTGGCCAAATAGGCAAAGGAGTTCCTGCTACAAAAAAAGCCCTGATGCAGCTCAAACAAAGGACCCAAGGACTGGAGATCTGAGATTCACCAAAGCTGCTTTCATTTGCATCCCTCCTCACAGCCCTCTTCGAAGAGCTCCGTTTTCGGCAGGCCGCAATTTTCCGAAGGCTTCCCGGCAGCCTCCCTGACTCTTACTTTAGTTCAGTTAACCCATCCTGACATATGGTTGATTACAGCAATTAGAAGGAAGAGAGAGACTTCAAAGAGCGGAAGGCTGAAGTGCTCCAGCGCCCCTGAGCGTTTGAGGGGCTGGTTCCACCTCTGAGCAGCCTTCAGCGTTCTGGACGTGTATTTCCTAGTAGTAGGCCACCAACTACAACTAAGAAATAAACGTCCTTTTGTGATTCACCTAGATTTACAGAAACACCAATTGGCAGAGGACTTTATTACCTTTTATGGCTATCCAGACCAAACGGCCAAGCCACACTGGTTTACCATGTGATTGGTCTGCATTCATTACCAAACCGGTAGCCGTGCAAGCCAGTTCTTACCCTAAGATTTGCAGAACCACAAACTGTAGCCAGATATTTTTTCCCCCACCTGCGGGGAGGGAGGAGAGCGCTCCAGGCTACTCAATATTCAGGGGCAGCTGGCTGCTAAACGGGAGAGAGAAGCCGCTGCCTTTGAAGACGGTCCAGGAACTTCAAATGGTACAAAACGCAGTGGCAAAGCAATCAGCCGGCGTGAGTTGGAGAAAAACCCAGTCATGCTGGTCTGAAAAGAGCCACCCTGGCTGCCGGTTGGGTTTTCCAGGCATGATTAAAAGCGCTGGTTTTTTCCCAGGGTTCTCTCGGATCGACTTGCCAGCCGGTTAAGATCACAACCTACAGCTCCTGCCCTGGACAGCCCAGGGAAGACTGATCGTATCAGATCTCGGAAGCTAAGCAGGGCCGGCCCTGGCTAGTGTTTGGATGGGAGACCTTCAAGGAATACCAGGGCCGGGAGGCAGAGGCAGGCTGGATCAAGCCACTTCTCTGAACATCCTCCATGCTCCAGTAGGAGTCGCCAGAGGTTGCCATGACTTTCAAGCACAGGCACATGCATGCACAAATGCAAAAATACCAAAACACAAACCAAAAAAAGATCACCACCTCCAGTTCTTGAAGTGGTGAGGTGACCAGAGCCAGTGTTCCCTCTAAGCTGAGTTCGTGTGAGCTAGCTCACATTCTTTTTAGCCCCTGGCTCACACATTTTTGCCTTAGCTCAGGAAGGATGGCCCCAGAACAAATTTAGCTCGCTCACAACTTTAATGCCGATAGCTCACAAAGTAGAATTTTTGCTCACAAGACATCACAGCTTAGAGCAGGGGTGGCCAAACTGTGGATCTTTCACACATACTGTGTGGCTCTCAAAGCCCCCACCGCCCCATTGGCCAGCTTGGAGAAAGCATTTTGTCTCTTTAAATCACTTCTCCAAGCCAAGCCAGCTGGGGGCTTGGAGGATGCATTGAAAGTTAAAGTTGCTTTCTTTCCGCCTCTCCCCCCCCTCTATTTTCCTGCCTGCCTGGTGGCTCTTAAACACCTGAAATTCATATCTTGCGGCTCTCAAACATCTGACGTTTATTCTATGTGGCTCCTACGTTAAGCAAATCTGGCCAAACCTGGCTTAGAGGGAGCACTGCCAGAGACGGGACTTTCCCCCCTTTGCTGGATCCTTAACTGTTATATATGCGATTGGTAGTGTGTCTAATAAATGGAGTTCTTGCCTGGCTCACTGGAGCCTGTAGGACGGAGCTTAGGGACTCGGGAACAATGGGAAGTAGGATCCAAATCCCTGCTGCCCTGCTCCAATCACAGGCCCCCTGCTGGTTTGAATGGTCCAATAGGATGCTAGCGGGGGAACCTGGAATGTCTATATAGTTGGCCCAGTAGTCTGTCTTTTAAGTGCAGCCCTATAGTATGCTGTGCTAAATAAAGAGCTACGTTCGCCACCACCTCGCCTCTTCATTGCATGGAACCCACTATATCAGGGGTGGCCAACGGTAGCTCTCCAGATGTTTTTTGCCTGCAACTCCCATCAGCCCCAGCCATTGGCCATGCTGGCTGGGGCTGATGGGAGTTGTAGGCAAAAAACATCTGGAGAGCTACCGTCGGCCACCGCTGCACTATATTAACCATGAAAAA
Organism: Heteronotia binoei; assembly: GCF_032191835.1. Taxonomy (NCBI): domain Eukaryota; kingdom Metazoa; phylum Chordata; class Lepidosauria; order Squamata; family Gekkonidae; genus Heteronotia; species Heteronotia binoei. Next base: position 13,753,293 of record NC_083242.1, on the reverse strand, counting down.
CCCACCTCCAGGAAGGCTCTCCTGCCTCCTAGCCATCTTTGGGACCAGATAAAAAAGTTTCCAAGCGAGGAGGGAGGGGAGGCTTTTTGCTTAAGGTTACGGCTGTCCGCGGAACCAGTTTTATTGCATTTACAGCGCTGGAACGACACCGCTGACTTGATTCAACACTCACTGCAATCCCAACTCCGCCGTGTTTACTCAGATGATGGGCTTACTGCTCTTGAATGCATTTCGGCATTGACAGACAAGCGGCAGAGGAATAATCTCCATCCCTGTATAAATCAGACAGACAAGCGTGGACAGTGAATGAGGAGAGGAGCGGAGCCTACAAACTCCTCCAACTCCCTCTCCAGGAGAGATCTCAGAATTCTCCTCGATCGGACCCTGTCTTTCCTGAAGCTGCTTTTCATAATACAAATATGCTCTCACGTGGTCAGGGCTTCATAAAAATGGCTTCCAAGCATACAAAGCAGAGCAACGGTGGCCAAACTGCAGCTTGTGAGTCACATGTGGCTCTTTCACACATACTGTGCGGCTCTCGAAGCCCCCACTGTCCCATTGTGGGATGATGGGGTCATAGAGGAAAGTGAGCAGAGCACTTGAATTATGATGTACTAAAAGAAGGAGCCCCACGGCACAGAGTGGAAAAGCTGCATTACTGCAGTCTCGGAGCCCTCTGCTCACGACCTGAGTTCGATCCCAGCAGAAGCTGGTTTAGGTAGCTGGATCCAGGTTGACTCAGCCTTCCATCCTTCCGAGGTCAGTAAAATGAGTACCCAGCTTGCTGGGGGAAAAGTGTAGAGGACCGGGGAAGGCAATGGCAAACCACCCCGTAAAAAGTCTGCCGTGAAAACGTTGTGAAAGCGACATCACCCCAGAGTTGAAAACAACTGGTGCTTGCACAGGGGACTAATTTTACCTTCACCTTTTTAAAAGAAGGACAAGTGGAGTGTGATTAGCTGAGTTGGTCAGTGCACTGAGATACGGTGGGGCAAGACAAGAGGACGCCAGTAAAGACACCGCATACTCAAAGAAGCCACATCCCTTTGAGAAAGGACTGAAACGGACTGTGCAGACATTCAATATTAGGGAGGGTCAGTGGCTCAGTGGTAGAGCATCTGCTTGGTAAGCAGAAGGTCCCAGGTTCATTCCCTGGCAACTCCAACTAAAAAGGGTCCAGACAATGAGGCACCTAAGGAAGAGTAGAATTCCTTACTGTAGCAGCAAGGCTGTGTCCTTTTGTGGGATGGATGGGTTGTGCTATTCTCCTCTGTGTCAAGACATCGTGATGCTCATGTAGTTATTTAGTTACAATATCTGTATGCCCACCTTTCACCTAAGCCTCCTGGGACCTGAGGTGGGTAATCATCAGTCATACACAGTCACCTCCCCAGCACAGATGATCTGTGAAGAAAAGTTAAAACGCTTGGGGCTCTTTAGCTTGGAGAAACGTCTACTGCGGGGTGACATGATAGAGGTTTACAAGATTATGCATGGGATGGAGAAAGTAGAGAAAGAAGTACTTTTCTCCCTTTCTCACAATACAAGAACTCGTGGGCATTCGATGAAATTGCTGAGCAGTCAGGTTAAAACAGATAGAAGGAAGTACTTCTTCACCCAAAGGGTGATTAACATGTGGAATTCACTGCCACAGAAGGTGGTGGCGGCTACAAGCATAGCCAGCTTCAAGAGAGGTTTAGATAAAAATATGGAGCAGAGGTCCATCAGTGGCTATTAGCCACAGTGTGTATATATATAATTTTTTTGGCCACTGTGTGATACAGAGTGTTGGACTGGATGGGCCATTGGCCTGATCCAATATGGCTTCTCTTATGTTCTTAAAAACAGCTTGAGACCCTGGAGAGCGGCTGCCAGTCTGAGTAGACAATACTGACTTTGATGGACCAAGGGTCTGATTCAGTATAAGGCAGCTTCATGTGTTCAGATATGTTCAATACCATCAGGGGACAAACACTGAGAGAATTTTTGCAAGCACTGCAATCATATTGAAGTCACATGCTCATATAGCATCGTCATAGCTCTTTGGGAAAATTGTTTGTAGCCACTGCTAAGTGTCTGTTACACTGGTGTTATCAAAAAGCTGTTGTGTAAAATACTGAGGTGTTTATAAAACTGTAAAGAATTGTATATTATTTAAGAGACATAATAATTTGCTAGCACACCGTGAGTTAACTTGATATTACCCACCATCTCACTGGCTGACTTGGAGAAGGCACCTCTTTAAATCACTTCTCCAAGCCAAGGCAGCCGGTGGCCTGGAGAATGCATCTGAAGTTGCTTTCTTTCCACTTCTCCTTCCCCTATCTAGTTCCTTCCTTCCTTCCCTGCTCTCAAACATCTTTCATGTCTTGCAGCTCGCAAAATCTGGATTTATATCCCGCCCTATATTCTGAATCTCAAGAGCGGTCACAATCTCCTTTATCTCCTTCCCCCGCAACAGACACCCTGTTGAGGTAGTAGGTGGGGCTGAGAGAGCTCTCCTAGATGTTGCCCTTTCAAGCACAGCTCTGTGAGAGCTATGACTGACCCAAGGCCATTCCAGCAGGTGCAAGTGGAGGAGTGGGGAATCAAACCCGGTTCTCCCAGATAAGAGTCCGAGCACTTAACCACTACACCAAGCTGGCTCTATGTGGCTCTTTTTCTATGTGGCTCTTATGTTAAGCAAGTTTGGCCCCCTGTGAGCTAGAATGCTGGCATGAAAACTACAGGACTGGGGAGACAAGCCCTCTCTTTGCACCTCTGTCATAAACTGGAGTGTGACGCAAACCCCAAAGAAGCAAATTGCCAGGCAGTGGTGGCTCAGGGGCCAAGCACCCATTTCACATCCAGAAGGATCCGAGTTCAAATTCCGCTATCTCCGACAAAAGGCTCAGCCAACAGGTGATGTCTCTGCTCGAGACCCCGGAGAATTGCCACCGGGGTAGACGAGTATTGAGCGTAATGGACCCATGGCGGAAAGCAGCTTTATGTACTCCTTGCCCGACCGCCCTGGCTTGTAAGGGAAGCGGAGTGGAGGTTTGCTAGCTGCCGTGTACCTTGATTGGAATTCCATGGGGATTTACACAGCAATCTGTACCGCCGGTAAATAAAGTCGAGAGGAGAAGGGCGGAGGGGGAAACGGGTCAGCGGAGCTGTCTGCTCAGATCACTCACATCTCCATTGTGTGCATCACCAGGGAACTGCCAGCTGCTGCGCTCCAGCCTCCCATGCTCAAGGCGCTTATGGGCAAGCCATGTGCCCATCGCATGCCTTGGAAGCTGCCCTGACTTCGCGGCAGGTGGGACTCACTCAAGTTCGAGGGCAACCCTGGATTCTTAGCAATGGTTCACTTCTCTCCTTTCCCTTGGTGTGAAGCATCTCTAAAAGGCCCTTTCATCCTATTTAAAAAAAAAAAACAACACTCCGCTTGCCATTCCCATCACATACTGCTTATTCCAGCGTCCCACCTACCCCCAGTGATGGATTTTAACTTAAACGTTTTTTCTTTGGGACTGCTGCTGTAGCTCAGGCTTGTCGAATTCATTGGTTATGAGGGCCAGAACTGACATAAATGAGATCTTGTTGGGCTGAGCCTGTGTGCGTATCTATTTAACAGCAGAGATATAAACTTTATAAAGGACACGGATAAAGTATAATATTAATATAAAACATGCTTAAAACATCAGCGCTTGTTGGTCTTTCTTTGTATCTCTCCCATGGGATCCAGGGGACTGGGCAAAGGAAGCTCTGGCTCTTTCCTGCCTTTCCCAGGGGGCCAGGAGGGGGAGGAGCCTCAGCCAACAGAAGGAAGAGAGGCTTGGCTCAGTAGCTCTGCTGTGCGACTGAGAGAGCCTGGTGAAGCTAGCTCTCCCTCCCCCCCTTCCTCCCCAGGGGAGGAGCCTGAGCCAATGGAGAAAATAGAGGCTTTGCTCTGTAGCTCCTGTGCAATTCAGCAAGCCTTGCAAAGCAAGCTGTGATGCAGAAGGAAGCAAGAGAGAGGGAGAAGGAAGCAGATGACAGCCAGTTGCTCGGAGGCTTGATAGGAGCCTTCCAAGAGCCTGATTCGGCCCCTGGGCCACATGCTTCATACCCCTGCTCTAGCGAGCAACATCTTTTAGCTGGCTCTGGCCCTAAGGACGTCCGATCAGCATCAGCCAGGGCCGGGGCCTTTTCAGTCCTGGGCCCTGCCTGGTGGAACAAGCTCCCATGAGATCAGGGCCCTGCAGGAGCTCTTACAATTCCACAAGGCCTGTAAAGTGGCGCTGTTCCACCAGGCTTTCGGTTGAGGCACCAGATGTCCAAATGTTATCAGGGGTCATTTCATAGAAAAAAGGTGCCAGAGCTCATTAGAACAACTCGTTTGCATATGCCACACACCCCTGACATCGCCGGAAGGTGTACTAACTGATATCAGCTCAGTATCTACCTTAAAATGCTTCTGGGATTACAATTGTCATAATAAAACCTTATTCCCATCCAATACTCCCTCTAAGCCGTGGAGCAGGGGTGGCCAAACGTGCTTATAACATAAGAGAATCATCAGATGTTTGAGAGCCACAAGACGTGCATGCCAGATGTAGGTAGGTAGGTAGGAAGGAAGGAAGGAAGGAAGGAAGGAAGGAAGGAAGGAAGGAAGGAAGGAAGGAAGGAAGGAAGGAAGGAAGGAAGGAAGGAAGGAGAACTGCCTTCTCCAAGCTGGCTGACAGGGCGGTGGGGGCTTCAAGAGCCACACCATATGTGTGAAAGAGCCACATGTGGCTCCCGAGCCACAGTTTGGCCACCCCTACTGTGGAATCTACTCCATTAGCCACTGGCATTAAAGCGGTGAGCCAGCAATCTGGCTATTGCATAAATTAATTTGCTCTGGGTCCATTTTTCCTAAGCTAAGACAAAAATAGTGTGAGCCAGAGGCTAAACAACTGTGAGCTAGCCCACGCTAACTCAGCTTATAAGGAACACAGCTCCCATCCAGTGTTCCCTCTTAAGCTGAGTGAGCGTGAGCTAGCTCACAGAGTTTTAGCCTCCAGCTCACACATTTCTGTCCTAGCTTAGGAAGGATGGCCCCAGAGCACACGAATTGATGCAGCAGCTCACAACTTCCATGCCAGGAGCTCACAAAAGTAGAATTTTTGCTCACAAGACTCTGAGGCTTAGAGGGAACATTGCTCCCACCATACTTTTTCAGTTCCTTTCTCCTATGTGGCCACAGTGGCATGAGGAAGATTTCCGTCTGTCTGCTTTATATGTTTTGGTGATTTCTCCGTATTTTTTTTTGCATGGGAAAATATCAGAAAGTTTGTCAAATCTTAGAGTTCAGCAAAATTCTCACGGGGGAAGGGGTTTGAACAATGGAGCCCAGAAGCAAGTGGGGGGGGGAGGTAAGAAAGAAAGAGCACAGTGAAATTTCGAAGTTCTGGAGCTCTGCTCCTGTGAGCTCCTACCCAAAATGAGACCTGACGCTCACTCTTTAAATCTTGTGAGCTACCCAGTTGCGCCGTTCTGAAACGTCTGCCTTCGAGCTTGTTTTCGAGGCCAGCTCGTGCCGTTTTGTTTCACGGTTGATTTTAATTTCAATTTTATCCTTACATTTCTATTTTGTTTAATTATGATTATGATTCTACATGACTCTATAACCCTAAGAGCCCCGTGGCGCAGAGTGCTAAACCTGCAGTACTGCAGTCCTAAGCTCTGCTCACAACCTGAGTTCGATCCCTGGTGGAAGCTGCGTTTTCAGGTAGCGGGCTCAAGATTGACTCAGCCTTCCATCCTTCCGAGGTCGGTAAAATGAGGACCCAGCTTGCTGGAGGGAAAGTGTAGATGACTGGGGAAGTCAATGGCAAACCACCCCGTAAAAAGTCTGCCGTGAAAACGTTGTGAAAGCAACATCACCCAGGAGTCGGAAATGACTGGTGCTTGCACAGGGGACTGACTACCTTTACCATGTGGTTCTGTAAGCTGTGGCAGACAGACCCCTGTTGTACAAGTCCATGCTGGGCAGAGGTGGAATTCTAGCAGGAGCTCCTTTGCATATTAGGCCACGTCTCCATGGTGTAGCCAGTCCTCCGTTTACAAAAAATGAGCCTTGTAAGCTCTTGGAGGATTGGCTACATCAGGGGGCGTGGCCTAATATGCAAAGGGAAAAAGGAAAGGAAAGGTCCTCTGTGCAAGCACCAGTCGTTTCCGACTCTGGGGTGACGTTGCTTTCACAACGTTTTCATGGCAGACTTTTACAGGGTGGTTTGCCACTGCCTTCCCCAGTCAAAGGAGCTCCTGCTAGAATTCCACCCCTGGGGATCAAAGGAGCGGCCTGTACAAAAGCCCCATGGAATGGGGGTTGTAGTAAGGAAGGAAGACTTGAAAAGAGTGGGTGAAAAAGCTGGCAAGATCCAACTCCTCGCATTGGGAATCCCTGGTGACAGTTATTCCAACGCTTCCAACTCTGGGGTGACGTTGCATAACAACATTTTCACAGCAGACTTTTTATGAGGTGGTTTGTCATTGCCTTCCCCAGTCATCTACCCTTCCCCCTCAAGCAAGCTGGGTCCTCATTTTACTGACCTCGGAAGGCTGGAAGGCTGAACCAACCTTGAGCTGGCTACCTGAACCCAGCTTCCGCCGGGATCGAACTCAGGTTGTGAGCAGAGAGTTTGAACCGCAGTACTGCGGCTTTACAAGTCTGCGCCCACGGGGCTCAGTAGTTTACAAGCTGCCCACTGAGGACTAACGACCTCCAGAGCGACTGACACTATCGCTGTATAAAAGCATATGGCCAAATGAACCTGGGTGAACCAATGTTCCCTCTAAGCTGCAGAGCCTTGCGAGCAAAAATTCTACTTTGTGAGCTACTGGCTTTAAAGTTATGAGCTACTACATGAATTAGTGTGCTCTGGGGGGTCATCCTTCCTGAGCTAAGACAAAAAGGTGTGAGCTGGAGGCTAAAAATCTGTGATGAGCTAGCTCACAGTAACGCAGCTCAGAGGGACCACTGGTGGACACCAATCTGCACCGTTTATCCCATCATTACTTAATCAATTTAGATTCAGGCACATGATCAGAAAGGTCACATTCCACAGGGGAGGGGGGAGAAACGCATGGTTTTGTCATTCTTTAATCACCCCCCAAGTAAGGAGAGCTGCAGAAACTGGGGCAAGGGGGTGATTAATCCCCTTTAAAAATTTTCTTGAGCACACAAGCTTATGAGTGGACACTATGACCCAGGCGGCTTTCCCACTCGCATCTATGAACTCCTGCCAAGCGCGGTAGGCCTATTAGGCTGGGAACAGGCTTTACCTCTCTGCCCTGGAGGAAATGGGAAGCTCTTTCGCACTCCGGGAAAATCGGACTTAAGCCTGCAAGGTCAGAAAACAACCCATCCGCAGAGAAAGCGCTGGATAGAGGCAGACCACAGCTGTCCTGCGGGGGTTATTTATTGCTCCTTGTACCGACGAAGGGGGGAAGTATTCGTCTTACCCACCAGCTACAAATCTGAAAGATTCAGGAAAACAAATAACCTCTCCTCCTCCTCCTCCTTCCAAAGCCATTCCTTGGCACAGTTTACTGCACGGCTCCCAAGTAGCAAAGCTGATTCCCTCCCCGGTGCAGTGTCCCTTCTCCCAGAATAGCTCCCGTTATCAGATACTTTTAAGAGCCAGCACGAGGGCGCAAGGAAATAAATAAGTAAATAAGCCAATCGCGTCCCTTCAGCCGTGGGATGCTCAACTGCTAGCCGAGCGAGGAGAAACGGAAATGCAGCTCAGACAGGCAAATCCCCCTCTGGCCAACGTGGCGCAAAAAGCTGGCGGCACTGCCCTGTTGCCTGCTGGCCCCAAGAAAGTTATTTGAAGGGCTGGATTAACAAATAGGCCAAGTAGGCACTGGCCTATGGGCCTCCACACCTTTAGGGGCCCCTGGCCAGCTTCCCCCCTCCCCCAGTTTCCCCCCTGCTTGCAGCTCTCCCAGCCTGCACACGCAGCCAGCAACTGAGCCGCTCTTTGCCCGACTTGCCTGGTGCGGCGGCTGCTGGCGTTGTTGCCAAGTTTGCCTCTCTCTGCCTCTCCCCCGCAGCTTTGTCAAAGGAGTTTTTGCGAAGGTGCCTGCAGACTACAGCGGGGCCTTGGGCGGTGGGGCAGGCGCTCTGACCCTGAGATAATTTGCGAGGGCCTCCCCCCCTGAGATTTTGACTGCTTCGGGACCTCCACAGGGTTTAATCCGGAACTGGTTATTTGCAGGGGGGGGAAACACGATAGCCACCTGCAGCTTATTACTTTGGCTTTCTGCATTAAGAAACCCCCAGATTCTGCTAACCGATAGCCCCCAATGGACAGAGAACTTCATTTCCTTCCTGTCCCCCGTCGTCCCCCCCCCCTCCCCGGCTTTCATTCCTTATATATCCTTCCCTGTGCATGAGCTGCCCTGCGGCTATTTTCTGCACTCCCCACCTGACACCGAGGCCTCCTTGGCCACTCAACCTCTTCTAATTCTCTCCCACCGACCATTAACCACATCATTTCCTTCGCTGCGTCCCTGGGATAAAGACAAGGTCGGCAATGCGGTGGCCGTAAAGATTAGAGGCCGGCCAAAACCCGGGTCTTGCAAACAAATCCCTTCCTTAGTCATCTTGGCACAAGCCGGCGCATGTGCTCATGGGGGGCAGGAGGGCAGAGATGAGCCGCACGCTGACGGGGTGACGGAGGAATGAGAGCCAGTGTTCTTCTGCCAGCCGGGGACTTAGTGCTATGTCGGACAGATGGGTGCTGTTCGCTAGGGTGACCTTGCTGCTTCCTTTCCACAGGCATTTCGTGCCTGTAAGTGACGGGTACGAGGCGCCAATCTATGGGCAAAAGGACATCTAACTGCAGGTGCTTTGAGCCCATGATCGAAGGATGAAAAAGACCCTGACAAGCGAACCCAAAACCACCCTGAATCCAAGACAGGACATGCCTGTACCTAAAGCATTCCTGTACCTAAAGCCGAACCACACTTTACCTAAAGCATTCCTGTACCTAAAGCCGAACCACACTTTTAACACCTCCACGCAAACCTCCTGTAGGAAATCGCATTTATATTGGTGGGAAGGGAGGATTTTATCTTCGTGTTTAATGTAACTCCCTCATACTTGTGAATTACACCTGGGGTGCCTTGTTCTATCGGCAGAGGTTCCTTCATGACTTTCAGCAGGAAAGCAAAAACCATTGCGCTTCCCCCTTATCTCCTATGCTCAACTAAAGCACAGTTCCTTCAGCCTTTCGTGGTATGCTTTACCTTCCAAATGGTTCTCTCGTCTTTGTAGCTCCCTTGATGAACAGTTTAAACTTGTTGCCCAAAGAATGATTCAACCCTAAATATATATATATATTTTTAAGGTGATATTGTTCAGCTAAGTTCAGCCTGTCCTGCACCGTAGCCCTTAGTCCTCTATAGGCTGTATTCCCACGTCACAAGCTGGAATTTGCTTGCTGCAAGACCAAGGCTGGGAGATTCTCGGGTTTGCTCATTCCCTCGCTCTTCTCCAGGTGTGCTGACCTCAGTCTGGAAGGGCAAGCTGGGCACCCAGGTTGGGTTGCTGCAACCAACTGGGGCTTGTTTCTGTCTGTTTTAGGGGTCAAGAAACAACCACCACCACCACCACCCCCCCACACACACAGACAATGAAGGCTCTGAATTTGGGCTTTGTAAGTAAAGGTGGAAAGACTGAAGAATTCCTAAACCAGGAAGTCTTCAAATTCCATGCAGCTCACAAGGGGAATTGGAAGGGAAAGCACATGGCAGAGAATCAACCAGGTCCATTCTCATGAACAAACTGCAAGTTTGGTGTAGTGGTTAAGTGTACAGACTCTTATCTGGGAGAACCGGGTTTGATTCCCCACTCCTCCACTTGCAGCTGCTGGAATGGCCTTGGGTCAGCCATAGCTCTCGCAGGAGTTGTCCTTGAAAGGGCAGCTTCTGGGAGAGCTCTCTCAGTCCCACCCACCTCACAGATGGTGAGCCGCTCTGAGATTCAGAGTATAGGGCGGGGTATAAATCCAATATCACCATCTTCTTCTCTTCCTCCTCCTCCTTTATTTGTCATATCCAGGATAAAGCCACCATGCTATTGCCTACCCAATTAAGTCTTTTAAAATACAAGCTGGCTTCCCAACCTCCAGACGGTAGCTGGAGATCTCATGGGATTACAACTGATCTCTGGGCAATAGGGATCACCTGGAGAAAATGGCCTCTATGGCATTATACCCCACCGATGTCCCTTCCCTCCCTCCATAGCTTCTGCCCTCAAAATATCCAGGGATTTCCCAACCCAGAATTGGCAACCTTCAGGGCTTTTTTTGCAGCAAGAACTCCTTTGCATATTAGGTCCCACCCCCCCACCCCGATGTAGCCAATCCTCCAAGAGCGTACAGGGCTCTTAGTACAGGGCCTACTGTAAGCTCTTGGAGGATTGGCTACATCAGGCGGGGTGGCCTAATAAGCAAAGGAGTTCCTGCAAGAACAAAAGAAAAGCCCTGGCAACCCTATCAAGGCGACACATTATTCTAATTTGCCCTTCCATTTCATTTTACAGTTACTTGACAAGGCACAGGACAGGGCTGGTTTCAGCAGGTCTCTTCAAGGATAGCTGCTTAACCGACACAGTACACAGGCCAAGAGCACAGCACTGCTAAATTGGGTATGGAGCGGGAAGGAATAAAAGCCCAGCGTTACAGAAGACAAATTTCCCTTCCCTTCCCAAATCCCTTTTCAGAATCCCCAGTTCCAGGAAGGGGCAAAGTCTTCAGCCTCCCTTGGGCAAAGGAGCTCCTGCTATTTTGAAGTTAAAAAAAGCAACTTTGTTCACTGCCAGCAAATGCCCAGCTTCGTGCCAAGTTTTACCAGCTGCATAAGGAATTAGGGCCGTGCCCTAGACGTTCAGGCGAAACCCTGTGCGTTTTGCGCTAGTTATTTTTTCTTCTATGCATACTTCAAGCTAGTTCCCTCCCCCCCCCCCGTGCATACTTGAGCAAAGTTTTGTTAGTTTTTTTTAAAGCAAGAGAGGATACATAAATTATGGAGGTTTGCTATTAAAGCAAAACGGGGCCCCTGGGTACAAGCAACTATAAAATGCAAACGACGTCCAAAACAGGCTCATAATTCACAACTCCGAAAAGCAATACATCCTGTTTATCTATTTTGCTTTATTTATACCCACTTGTCTCCCCAGTGGGGATCCAAAGTGGCCGACCACATTCTCGCCTTCAACGTTTTACCCACGCAACCACCCTATAAGGCGGGTTAGGCTGGGAGCATGTGGCTGGCCCAAGATCACCCAGCAAGCTTCCATGCAGCGCAGGAATTCGGAAGTGGGTCTCCCAGATTCTAATCTGACACTCTAATCATACAATCTACAGAACAAACTCTGAGTCCAGTGGCACCTTTAAGATCAGGGGTGGCCAAACTTGCTAGACGCAAGAGCTACATAGAATAAACTTCAGATGTCTGAGAGCTGCAAGACATGAATGTCAGGTGTTTGAGCAGGCAGGCAGGAAGGAAGACAGATGGGGAGGGAGAGGTGGAAAGAAGTCAACTTTAACTTTAAATGCATTCTCCCAAAGTGATTCAAAGAGAGAAATGCCTTTTCCAAGTTAACAGAAAGGGCAGTAGGGGCTTCAAGAGCCACACAACGTGCGTGAAAGAGCCACCTGTGGCTCCTGAGCTGCAGTTTGGCCACCCCTGTTTAAGGCCAACGAAGTTTAATCCTGTGCATGCACACTTCTTCAGATGGGTAGCTATGCTGGTCTGAAGCAACAGAAAAAAGTTTCAGTCCGGTAGCACCTTTAAAACCAACAAAGTTTAATTCTGGGTATAGGCTTTCGCGTGCAGGCACGCGTGTTCAGATCTGAAGAACTTCCTAAAATCTGAAGAAGCAGGAGCTGGGCCAAGCTTCTGCCCCAGAACTCACTACATACCCTTGGGCCAGTTGCTCTCTCAAGCCTAACCTACTTCACAGGGTTGTTGCGGAGATGCAGTAGAGGGAGCAGAGCCACATGCTTTGTCATGAGAAACTTTGGAGGAAGGGTTGGGGATAAGAAGTGTCCCTGGTGGGTTAGGAAATGGTTGGGCCTTTAAGGTTCCACACCTGGATGGTCCAGGCTGATTGGATCTCGGAAGCCAAGCAGGGCCTTCGTTGGTCTTAGAGGTGCCACTAGCAGGGCTTGTTCTTCGTAGCAGGAACTCCTTTAAATTTTAGGCCACACACTTCTGATGTAGCCAATCCTCCAAGAGCTTACAGGGCTCTTCTTACAGGGCCTACTGTAAGCTCCATGAGGATTGGCTCCATCAGGGGTGTGTGGCCTAATCTGCAAAGGAGTGCCTGCCACAAAGAAAGCCCTGGCCACTGGACTTTAACATGAGCACAGTTCTCGTTCTGTGCTAATCCCAAAGTCAATCTGCACAGGAGAAGGATAACACATCTGATCAGAGTGGATCTCTGGCACCTTTGGTGACAAAGATTGCAATTAATGCAACAGCTTTGCTAGTGGGAGCCACGCAGGGCACTGCAGGAGTGCCCCGCTGGCTGGAGCGCTGCTCTCATTTTTTATGCAGCCATCAATAGCGGCTCAGCATGCTTGCTCTCTCTCTCTCTGGGTTCAGGCAAGTGCCGCCCTTCAATGCTAACATCTTGGCCTCTTGCTCTAGGAATGGCAAATGCTTGAGTGGGGCACCCCATGCACAGGTCTTTGCTTGCAAAACTGAAGGGGGGGGGCGGGGAAAGCCAGTCTGGAGTAGTGGTGAAGAGCAGCGGATTCTAATCTGGGGAACCAGGTTTGATTCCCCACTCCTCTTCCACATGCAGCCAGCTGGGTGACATTTCAAGAGCCCTTCCCTCAGAGCTCTCTCAACTCCACCTACCTCACAGGGTGTCTGTTGTGGGGAGAGGAAGGGAAGAAGATTGTAAGCTGCTCTGAGACTCTGAGTGAAGGGTGGGGTATAAATCCAAAAACATTCTTCTCTCCAGAGCAGTTCTAGAATACTGGATTCCACTTCTCTTTGCATGCTGATTTCAAAGCAAGCTGAACGGGGTGGTGGGGGGGGGGGCGCATTAATTTCATGGGTGAGCCAGAGGAGGCCAGCATGTGCCACAGCTGGTCTGGCTTCACCAGCTGCATGGATTACATGAATTATGCAGAGCTGGTTATGGGAACCGTGTTGTTGCAGCAAGGATGAGGAGGGGGAGAGCGATGTTGTAAACTCCTCTGGGCCCCCATTGTATGAATGCCTACATAAAATGAATGGACAAGGCAAATGTATCTTATCATAAATGTAAGGTTTGGAACACTTTCCTTATGAAGAAAGGTTAAAACGTTTGGGGCTCTTTAGCTTGGAGAAACGTCAACTGTGGGGTGACATGATAGAGGTTTACAAGATTATGCATGGGATGGAGAAAGCAGAGAAAGAAATACTTTTCTCCCTTTCTCACAATACAAGAACTCGTGGGCATTCAATGAAATTGCTGAGCAGTCGGGTTAGAACAGATAAAAGGAAGTACTTCTTCACCCAAAGGGTGATTAACATGTGGAATTCACTGCCACAGGAGGTGGTGGCAGTTGCAAGAATAGACAGCTTCAAGAGAGGACTGGATAATTAGCCACAGCGTATTGTTGGAACTCTCTGTCTGGGGCAGTGATGCTCTGTACTCTTGGTGCTTGGGGGGCAACAGTGGGAGGGCTTCTAGTGTCCTGGCCCCACTGATGGACCTCCTGACGGCACCTGGCTTTTTTGGCCATTGTGTGACACAGAGTGTTGGACTGGATGGGCCATTGGCCTGCTCCAACATGGCTTCTCATATGTTCTTATGTTATCTTCCCAGCCTAGGCCAAGGGTTAGGAAGAGCTTTACTTGAAGCAGTAGAACAAAATTTTGAGTCCCGCGGCACTTTTACGACTGACAAAAGTATATTCAAGGCATGAGTTTTTGTGTGCAAGCACATTTCTTCAGGTATCTAAGCAAGTGTGCTTGCACACAAAAGCCTGTAGCTCGAATAAACTTCTGTTGGGTCTTAAAGGGGCCGCTGGTCTACTGCTTCAGACCAATATAGCTGCTCACCACTGTTCCCGCTGAGCTGAGTTAGCATGAGCCAGCTCAGTTTTTTTAGCCTCCAGCTCACACACTTTTGTCTTAGCTCAGGAAGGAGGACCCCAGAGCACACTGATTGATGCAGTCGCTCACAACTTTAATGCCAGGAGCTCACAAAGTCGAATTCTTGCTCACAAGGCTTCTCAGCTTCGAGGGAACAATGCTGCTCGCCTGGATCTTTACTTGAAGCGGTTCAGAAGGCTTCCAACAGAGGCAAGCGACACATGTGCCAATAGCTGCTCAGGGAGCCCTGTTCCAAACAGAGCTTCACTTGTGGCATGACAGAGAGGCTCTTACAAAAGTATTCTGCAAAGCACCCCTTGATGTATACGCAAGGGACGCCCCAACCAAGTACCCGCAAGCTCTTAGGTGCTTGGATGTATTCCTTATGCCCTTCTGCTAAGGGCAGGCAACCGTTTTTGGCACCAGTGTTGGAAAACAACACAATGCACCTTTGAGTTTCTTGTGCAGCAGTAAGGAAAAGGGCCAGAGGGGGAAGATGACGGCTCAGCTGAACACAGCACCCTCCAAAAGCTGTGCTGAGATCTAATGACAGAGGCTGGCAGGGCAGGACTCAAAATCAGACTGCTTTTGCGACGCTCGCGCGGAAACATCAGTGGTTTTGTTTCCGATTCGCATTCTAAGAAATGCGAGCGCAGGCCGAAATACGCCTGCAGGCAGAAATAAATTGCTCACTGTTCCAAGAAAGCCATTAGATTGAGCTCTCCGCCCCCCCACAGAGAAACTCTTCTTTTTTTAAAAAAAAAGTTGGGTCTTCGGAGAATCCTTTCTGCAGAAAGCCAAGGAAAAAGCTCAGCACGGAGGCCCAGTATCTTGCAAAGGTTTCTGGGGCACATTCTTTGGCAGGGGTGGCCAAACTGCGGCTCGGGAGCCACATGTGGCTCTTCCGCACATATCATGTGGCTCTTGAAGCCCCCCCCCACACACCCATCAGCCAGCTTGGAGGATTTATCTCTTTAAATCGCTTCTCCAAGCAAGCCAGCTGGCGGCTGGGAAAATGCATTTTTAAGTTAAAGTTGCTTTCTTTCCACCTCTTCCCCCTTATCTTCCTTCCTTCCTTCATCTGACACTCCTGTCTTGTGGCTCTCAAACATCTGATGTTTATTCCATGTGGTTCTTACATGAAGCAAGTTTGGCCACCCTTGTTCTATGCTTTGCACACACATTTCACGGGAGGTACCAGCTGGGTCTCACTGTCACCTCCCTTAACATTAGGAGTGTGGCCTGACATATCTATTGCTTCCCCTACCGAGTGCAAACATCAACAGAAGATGAGCTATGACACTCACACTATTGTCAATAAGGAGTTGAAGGACTTTTCAGTTCAGAAAAGAGATGACTGGGGCGGGGGGGGGGGGGGACACATGACAAGAGATTTATAAAATTACACATGGGGTGGAGAGAGTCGGCAAAGAGAACCTTCTCTCCCTCTCCGAGAATACTAGAATCTGAGGGCACCCAATCAAGCTGATGGGCACTAGATTCAGCATTGACAACAGGAAAGGGAAAAGAAGTAATGAAAATGCGGAAATCGCTGCAAGAGGACAGAGAGACGGCCAGAAGCATAGAGAAAGTTAAACGGGGGTTAGACAGAATCACGGAGGATAGGACTAGCAGCGGCTACTAGTCGTGGTGACGGAAGGGAGTCTCCAGGATTAGAGGCAGTCTGAATGCCAGTGCCAAGAGGCAACATCAGGGGAAGACCTCAGCCTCTATGCTCTGCTGTTGGCCCTCCAGAGGAACTGGTTGGCCACTGTGTAAGGATGCTGGACCAGATGGACCACTGGCCTGATCCAGCAGGGCTCTTCTGATGTTCTTATGTTCTCCTCAATGAGAAATACCCAACAAGGAGACTGCGGATTCTAGTTTGCAAGTCTCTGCTCTAGATCAGAAGTGATCAAGGCAGTAAGCGTGACACAGACAGATAATCCCACTGCAGGGGTGTCAAACAGGCCCCTGGAGGGCTCCGATCAGGCCCCCAAGTGACTGGCTATCATCTGCTTCCTTCCCCCCACCCTTGCTTCCTTCTGCGAGGCTTGCTCAATTGCACAGGAGCGACAGAGCAAAACCTCTATTTTCTCCATTGGCTGAGGCTCCTCCTTTGGGGAGGAAGAGGGGGGGAGTCAGAGATTGCTTTGCTGCACTCATTCAATTGCACAGCAGAGCTACTAAGTCAAGCCTCTCTTCCTTCTATTGGCTGAGGCTCCTTTCCCTCCTGGTCCCCTGGGGAAGGAAGGAAAGAGCCAGAGCTTCTTTTACCCAGTTCCCTGGCAGTGCTTCAATTATGGGAATTCAGGGCCCCCCGACTGAATCACAGCCAAATTGTGAATTTGCTATAACCTTCCAAAAAAAAAAAAAGAGCCAGTGTGGAGTAGGGGTTACAGCAGCTCCCCTCAACTATTTTGAGCCTATGGGTGGCTTTTGAATTCTGACCCAGCGCTATTCCAGAAGCTGCATGTGGAGGAGTAGGGAATCAAACTTGGTTCTCTCAGATAAGAGTCCACACGCTTAACCACCACACCAAACTGGCTCTCAAGAAGGAAGTGGTCACACCCAGCCTGAATTGAGCATTCTACCTTTTTCACGATCTTTGCAACTGCTTTGCATTTACACGGCACTCACTTCCTGCATCCACCCCCCCACCACCTATATATCTATGGCCAGGTTCTATGTACCCTCCCTGCATCTGATGAAGAGACCTGTGTTTCTCGAAAGTTTAGGCTACAGTAAAAATCGTTAGTCTTAAAGGTGCTACTCAGGGCTTTTTTTGAGCAGGAACGCAGTTCCGGATGGCTTGGTGTCAGGGGATGTGGCCTAATATGCAAAAGAGTTCCTGCTGGACTTTTCCTACAAAAAAAGCCCTGGTGCTACTGAACTCTTTACTATTTTGGAATATCCTGAGCATGACATGGAGTCCGAGGTCCATCAATGAGGTGGTTGTCGGGAAAACAAAACTGTCCAGCTCTGACCTCCTGGACTAGGGACAGGAAGGAAATATTTGAACTGATCGTTACTTAGGGCAACTGGGAGGCACCGTCCAACATAATGCAGAAAACACACCATGGCTTCCTCCCCTGAGCAAACTGGGCCGTTTGCAATCCAATTAACGGCTGTGCCTGGGGAAGGCCTCGGGTCGCAAGGCAGCCAAGTGCCCCAGGCTGTATAAGTGGATGGAAAAATTAAGTTGTGTTTTAATCTGGTGCGGGATGTCCGCGCCTCATGAACTTGTGTGGCCTGCCTGCACATGGATCTTGTCTATATATCCATATACCGGCTGAGCTAGTTCTTGATCCTTTTCTCTCTCATTACTAACACAAACAGACCTGACCTTTACTTTAATGCACGACGGTAGAGGCTGCTAGCGAAGATCAAAGACGAAAGGAGCCGTATTAAAAACTTAGCATATGATTCTCGACCTTTCTGTACATCTCAGTTGCTCTGCCTGCAGCGTTCAAGGTTCACAAGCTGGGAAACCTGCTATACACACACACACAGCAAAAAACGGGAGATGTGCTTCATTACATATGAAAAGGAGATGGCAGAGGTGGCTAAAGGGTGTCAAGTGCCCAGCCCACGACCCAGAACCAGCTCGCCCAGGGCTTTTATCAGGCCCTCAGGGCTGTCCTCTCCCCCTCCCCCACTCCTGTCCTCATCCTTTGAAGCTCCCAGGCTGGTGAAGTTCCCTGCTCTTTCTTGCCTTGTCTTTGCCAGCTGCAGCAGGAAGCAAAGGTGCAAGGAAAACATGGAATGGATTTGCCATTAAGGTCCCTGTGCCCAGATAGATAGGGCCCAGAGACCTTAATGGAGAATCCATTCCGCATTTTCTTGCAACTTTGTCTGTGCTCAAATGTGTTTTGATGGAGTGGAGATCAGTGTCACTTTCAGCGTTCCTATAGCCAACTGAAGCTCACGGTTCCTGGAGTTGTGTCCTTGCAAATAAAGGGTTGATTGCTTTCAGCCAGCTTGTCTCTGCTGAATGGACCTGACCTAGTGAGTGCTCTAACCTGGGAACCCACAGCCAAAGGGGGATATTACACTGGAGAGCCACTGCCCATATGAATAGACCCCAGGGGTGGAGGGAGAAGCTCGCAATGGCATTTCATTGTTTCCCCAGGCTCAGAGCAGTTTATATTTTTAGCTCAGTTTCACAGTCATCTTTCAAGAACATGCACTTGAACGATATTATAGCCTTGCTTTCTGTTTTGCCCTTTTAAATTTCTGACGATAAGGGCATCGAAAAGTTTGCTTTCTCCAACGGGGCTCAGCCTTGGATCTGGGTGGAACGTAACCCAGGAGAGCCCAGAGATGTTAACCTTCAGTCCTAAAATAACGCCAACTGGACTACCAGGAGTTCCACTTCTGAAGTAGCATACACAGCCCAGTCACTGCTTTCCGTTACTGAAGGAAGAAAACCGCCCTGCCATTTTTCTTCATGTTTAGCACATCAGAAACGAGAAGCATTACTCAGCGCCGCTCGGGCGCGGAGTACGTCAAACTCAATTCCACTCATCCCTCTGTCCCTGCGTCCATCCGACTCTTTGCCGGGAGAGGCAGAAACCATGTGCCAATTACGGCGCATCCCTGGAGATTTTCAAAATCCCCCTGTGCACGCTTGTTTTCGCACAGATGTGGACAGATGCACTCAAGTATTCAGAAGTTCAGCGGGGAGGGGGGGGGCTGGAGGAGAAAGAAAAACTTCGCCCGATAGAGTCAACAGCATTTCCTGAGTTGGAGCACGTACGGGGTTTTGTGCCATTTCAAGCAAACGGATTACAAAGCCAGACAAGGGTGCAATATAATTTGCTCAGGGAAAATAAACCCTTGGGCAAAGTATCTTTGGAGAAGCCAGGTATCTAGCCAAGTGTGAGGAGGACCTGCACTAAGGTGATAAAGCTTTAAGGAGAATAAAGCAAAAAAGCAAACAAAAAAATTCCCTCTTGCCGATAGAAAATTCCATCCAACCTCCTTCCTTGTAGCACTTAGACCTGGGTGGAGGAAAAGGCTTCTGAGAAGTCTTTTCATTTCTTTTAGAAAAGCTTCCTAGTCCTTAAGGATGCAGAAATTTGATGGCTAACAATATCGAATCATAAACCAGAAGAAACACGGAAGTTTTCCCAACTCGAAGCCCCCACTGCCCTGTCGGCTGGTTTGGAAAATGCATTTAAAGTTAAAGCTGCTTTCTTTCCACATCTCCCTCCCTTATGTGTTTTCCTTCCTCCCTCCCTTCCTGCTCTCAGAGGTTTATGTCTTGCGGCTCTCAAGCATCTCATGTTTATTCTACGTGGCTCTTAGGTTAAACAAGTTTGGCCAACCTTGATCTAAGTATATCAGTTTCAGAACAAGGCTGCATTCAGACAACCGTGTAACCTGTCCCTTGTGTAAACTCTGGCTGGCCAGCAGATGAACACATGAAACTGCCCTGTATTGAGTCAGGCCATTGCTCTGTAACCTCTAAGCTAAGTCAGTGTGAGCTAGCTCACAGTATTTTAGCCCCCAGCGCACACATTTTTGTCTTAGCTCAGGAAAAATGGCCCCAGAACAAACTAATTGATGCATTTACTCACAATTTCAATGCCAGTAGCTCACAAAGTAGAATTCTTGCTCATAAGACTCCACAGCTTAGAGGGAGTATTGGTCAAGGTCAGTCTCACTGACTCTGGCAGCAGCTCTCCAGGATCTACTGAGAGCCAGTTTGGTGTAGTGGTTAAGTGCGCGGACTCTTATCTGGGAGGACCGGGTTTGATTCCCCACTCCTCCACTTGCAGCTGCTGGAATGGCCTTGGGTCAGCCATAGCTCTCGCAGGAGTTGTCCTTGAAAGGGCAGCTTCTGGGAGAGCTCTCTCAGCCCCACCCACCTCACAGGGTGTCTGTTGTGGGGGAGGAAGATAAAGGAGATTGTGAGCCACTCTGAGACTCAGATTCGGAGTGGCGGGCAGGATATAAATCCAATATCTTCTTCTACTGTATTCATGCCACCTACAACCTGGTCTTTTTAACTGGCGATGCCAGGGATTGAACCTGGGATGCTCTGCAGGTAAAGCAGATGCTCTGCCGCTAAGCTTCACACCCATTCCACGAGTAACAAACCCAAATTTGTGCGCGCACCACAGTTTTTCTGCTTCCTGCAAGAACTTTCCCATACTGCCGTCTCCGTGGTCAGAGAGCTAACAAAGGGAGCTGGTCGGCTCAGCAGTGGCTTGTAAATGTAGGTCAGAACAAACCACAGTCAACACAAGCTGTGATTAACCAGCCAGCTACAGAGTCCACTTGGCTTGGTGGCAGTTATCTGTATTCAGATGGCACAAGTCAACGAGGACTCACCAAGTTACCTTGCTAAAGCTAAGGAGCCCTGGGTCCCTCATGGGAACACTGAGGGCTGTAGTCAGCAGGGGGGGCAAGCCTATAGGATCTGCAGCACCCCCACCCAACCTTCCTTTTCAGTGAAGGGAAGACTGGGTGGGGTGCTGCAGATTCTATAGGGGGCACCTCCCCCAGTGCCCCCTGTTGGCTACGGCCCTGGGAACACCATGTATACCAGGGGTGTCAAACTCATGAGGGCTGGATCAGACATAAATGAGACCTTGTTGGACCGGGCCATGCCATGTCGGGCTGGGCTATGTATCTATTTAAGATTAGGTAGCTGAGCTAGAGCCCCGTGGCACAGAGTGGGAAGCTACAGTATTGCAACCCAAGCTCTGCACATGACCTCAGTTCGATCCTGGCGGAAGCTGGGTTCAAGTAGCCGGCTTAAGGTTGACTCAGCCTTCCATCCTTCCGAGGTCGGTAAAATGAGTCCCCAGCTTACTGGGGGGAAAGTGTAGATGACTGGAGAAGGCAATGGCAAACCATCCTGTAAGAAGTCTGCCGTGAAAACGTTGTGATGCGACACCACCCCAGAATTGGAAATGACTGGTGCTTGCACAGGGGACTACCTTACCTTTACCTAAGATATAAACTTTATAAAGGACACAGACAAATACAATTAAAACAAAACATGCTTAAAACATTAGCACTCTGTGGTCTTAAAAATGATTTCTTTGTATTTCTCCCATGGGATCCAGGGAACTGGGCAAAGGAAGCTCTGGCTCTTTCCTTCCTTCCCCAGGGGACCCGGAGGGGGAGGAGCCTTAATCAATGGAGAAAATGGAGGCTTCGCTCTGTAGCTCCTGTGCGATTGAGCGAGCCGAGCAAAGCAAGCTGTGATGCAGAAGGAAGCAAGAGAGAGGGAGAAGAAAGCAGGTGACAGCCAGTTGCTCGGGGGCCCGATAGCCTTCCGGGGGCCTGATTTTGCCCCTGGGCCACATGTTTGACACCCTTGACTCCACATGGGATGCCACCTTATACCAAACCAGACCATCAGTCCATCACGGTTGGCACTGTCTACTCAAACTGGCAGTGGCTCTCCAGGGTCTCAAGTAAAGGTCTTTCACATCACCTACCACCTGACCCTTTTGGCTAGAGATGTCAGGGATTGAATTTAGGACCTTCTGCATGACAAAGCAGAGTTCTCCCCCTGAGTCACAGCCCCCCTCCCTCCCTATGGGCTACCCCATTCTGAGTTTCACAGTGGCAGGAAGGGGGAGTGCAAATAGCAACAGCAGAAATCAAATTGGGGTAGGGCCACAAAAGTGACTGTACTCTTGCCAAACTAAATCGCATTCCTTTCATTTGTATGCCAAAAGGGCACGGTCAGGAGCACCTCGCATTTTACAGCCTGACTTGCTGACGGCTGTACCAGACGGCAAGACTAGATCTATTGGGATTAAGATACAGGGATACACATTTCAATGGAACATCAGGAGAAAATCCCTCCCGGTAGGGCCAGTTTGACAAGGGAGCCAATGAAGGGAGGAGACACTGACTGGAGGTCTCCAAGCAGAGGGCAGAGATGATATTCTGGATTCCCTGCTCTCAACAGGAAGTTGCAATCCCCAGTTGTGGGCAGGTGATCCCCTGGTTTGGAAGCCTTCCCCTCGATTCAGGGTTATCAGAAAGCAGGGGTAGGGGAGAGGGTTGAATGTCCACTGGAAACTCCCCATAAGATATAATGGAGAATCGATCTGTGGATACCTGGGGCTCTGGGGGCGGCCTGTTTTTGGGGGTAGAAGCATCAAATTTTTGGACAGCATCTGGTGCCTCTCCCTCCCAAAAAAACGAAGTTTCAAAAAGATTGTTCCAGGGTTCAATTCTATGAGCCCCGCCCCAAAAAAGGTGCCCCATCCTCCATTATTTCCAATGAAGGGGAGAGATTTAAAAGGAGCACGGTCCCTTGAAATGTGATGGCCAGAACTCCCTTTGGAGTTCAACTGTGCTTGTCAAAACCTTGCTCCTGGCTCCACCCCTAAAGTCCCCTGGCTCCACCCGCAAAGTCCCCAGATATTTCCTGAGTCAGACCCGGCAACCCTAGCAGAAATGCCCATCAGTTTCAGCCCGCTTGCCCACACTATTCTGTCTGCTGACTTCCCAAGAACCTTAAGGGCTCCTACACTCACCTGCCCACAAAATGGAAGACGTCCGCCTTGCCTTAGGAAACTCAGCCCAGAAAAACCTCAGCCAGCACTCATTCAGCAAAACTCAACCAGCGGAGATCCCTCTCGCAGGCACACCGATTGAATTCACGAGCCGGCTTTACCGATAAGAGATTGCCAGGGAAAGCCGAGTCGACCGGCGGTCTCAGGTTTGCGGCGCAGCGCCAGACTTGCTGCCTATTGGGCGACAGCTCTTTGAAACGCCACCGTTCAAAAGCTGGGTGAACAAAAGCCGGCACAAGGCAAACTCCCTGCGTTCAAGATGGCTCGGGCTACTATGGCTTAAAGAGAGAGAAAAAAAGAAAACTCAACACTGTTTATACAACCTTGATCAGGGTACTGATTTCCACAGCCTTTGCCCCACGCCGTCATCCCATCTGCCTTGAAAGGCAAGCTGTAAGGCACTCGTCTGATTGAAAAGGGGCCAGGAGCTCTGCTGGGACTTCCGAGTTATTTCTCCCTGCCGATGCCTTGAAGTCCGTTGCCCCTCGAATGGCTGTCTCTCCGGGTCCTCACCGCTTTCCTATGCGATGCATCTCCAGATGAAAAACTCTGCAGCTAGACAGGAGAGCAGGTGGGCGATGCATTTTCCTTTTCATCAGAGCTCCTTCCTCCGCTTTGAATGCACAATTTGCTTTTCTGTTTTATCACATGCAGGTTATTACCAGGCCGGCCCTGCTGGCTAGTTACGCCTGCTGTTTTTTTGACCTCAGGTCTTTAGGGAGAGAAGAGCCCCGTGGCGCAGAGTACTGCAGTCCTAAGCTCTGCTCACGACCTGAGTCCGATCCCCGGTGGAAGCTGGGTTTTCAGGTAGCCAGCTCGAGGTTGACTCAGCCTTCCATCCTTCCAAGGTTGGTAAAACGAGTCCCCAGCTTGCTGGGGATGGGGAGGAAGTGTAGATGACTGGGGAAGGCAATGGCAACCCCCCCCCCCCGAAAAAAGTCTGCCGTGAAAACGTGAAAGCCACATCACCCCAGAGTTGGAAACGACTGGTGCCTGCACAGGGGACCTTTCCTTTCCTTTTAGGGGGAGGGGGGGACTTTTCCCAAGAAAGAGCTATCGGAAAGGTTGCACTAGCAAACCCGCAGGGACGCCCTTTGGTGTGAGCACAGGGTTGCCAACCACCAGGTGGGGCCTGGAGAGCTCCTAGAATTACAACCGATTTCCAAGCTAAAGGGAGAGGGTGGCGATTTGGGGGGCTTCCACCCACTGCTGGGAGGAGAAGCTTCACCAGGAAGTGATGTCGTACCAGGGTTGCTGCACAGGGGACACTCTGGTATTTGGGCAAACTCTATGGTTTTGAGGCAGAAAAAACCATAGTCTGCCCAAATACCAAATCGTCCCAGTGATGACATCACTTCCAGATGACATCATGTCGTCAGGGACATTGTACAGACTCCCCACTCACTCCGGGAATGCCCCCCAAAGTCCCCCGCTTCAGCCAAGATAAGACCAGGCAACCCTATAAGGGAATCATTTCCCCTAGAGAAAACGGCTGCTCTGGAGGGTGGAATCAATGGCAGGGGTGTCAAACATGCAGCCAGGGGGCCAAATCAGGCCCCCAGAAGGCTCCTATTAGGCCCCTGAGCAACTAGCTGTCATCTGTTTCCTTCTCCCTCTCTCCTGCTTCCTTCTGCATCACAACTTGCTTCGTAAGGCTTGCTCAATTGCACAGGAGCTACAGAACAAAGCCTCTATTTTCTCCATTGGCTGAGGCTCCTCCCTTGGGGATGACGGGGGAGGAGGAATCGCTTGTTTTGCCAGGCTCTCTCAATCGCACAGCAGAGCTACTGAGCCAAGCCTCTCTTCCTTCTATTGGCTGAGGCTCCTCCCCCTCCTGGTCCCCTGGGGAAGGAAGGAAAGACCCAGAGCTTCCTTGCCCTGTTCTCTGGATCCCATGGGAGAGATACAAAGAAAGCACCTTTGAGTTCTAATGTTTTAACCATGCTTTAAGTTCTGCTTGTCTGTGTCCTTTATAAACTTTGTGTCTCTGCTACCTGGCATTACATTTCATGAAACACATGGCCCAGCCTGGCCAGGTCTCATTTATGTCAGATCTGGCCCTCAAATGAGTTCGACACCCCTGCTCTATGGCATTATACCCCATTAAGGTCCCTCCCTCCTCAAACTCCACCTCCAAATCTCCAGGGATTTCCTAACCCAGGGTTGGTAACCCTATGCAAGCAGACAACAGGAACGCAAATGAAGTGTAGAATCAGTTGGAGGCGAACCCCAAGCAGAGGCACCAGCAGCTACTCAAATACATGGCTCAGCTCTGTCCACCCCAGATGGAAGGTATTGAATCCAGGAGACCTGAGTGCGAATCTCTGCAGAAGATGCACAAAACTCTCTGAGTGGCTCAGGTTCTATTGCTGTGTTTTGAGGTAAGTGGCTGGGGAAAGAGACCCAGTTTTGCACTAGACCTTTAATCCTGGTTTAACTCCGTCCCCAAACTGACATTCTACACTACAATCAGAGAATCAGAGAAATCAACTCTATGACTCTATGATTCTATGATTTTAGTGTAGAATGTCAGCTTGTGGACAGCGCTAAACCAGGATTAAAAGTCTAGTGTGAAATTGGTCCCAGTTTGGTGTAATGGTTACGAGTGGGGTCTGTAGTCTGGGAGAACCGGATTTGATTCTCCACTCCTCCTCCACATGCAGCCACAGCTGGATGACCTTAAGCCAGTACCAGTTCTCGAAGCTGTTCTCTCCAGAGCAGTTCCCTCAAAGCTCTCTCAGCCCCACCTGCCTCACACAGGGTGTCTGTGGTGGGGAGAGGAAGGGAAGGAGATTTTGAGCCGCTTTGAGATGCCGAATAAAGGGCAGGGTATAAATGTCTTCCAAGGATAAACAAGAGATGTCCCTTTCCTCACTGAGCTCCATCAGAGACAGGATCAAAATGGTATCCATAAAGGAACAATTTGGACAAGAGTCCGGGTACATTGACCTGTGAGATGCATGCAAAAATCCACATGGTCATCAGTAGCAGCAGGGGTGGAATTCTTGCAGGAGCTCCTGTGCATGTTAGGCCACACACCCCTGATGTAACCAATCCTCCAAGAGCTTACAAGGCTCTTTTTTGTAAGCTCTTGAAGGATTGGCTACATCAGGGGTGTGTGGCCTAACATGCAAAGGAGCTCCTGCTAGAATTCCACCCCTGAATAACAGTGCTCTGGTAAACCACGAGTGCAGAGCAGTACACTCTCTTTCTCCTTCTCTCTCTCTCCCCTGCCCCCTACATGAATCCCCCCAACCAAACTCTTTTTGACCCTCAAGAAAGAAGATTTCAGCCCCCCAGATACCTGCCGTCTGCTAACGAACAGATCACTATCTCCTTCCGCACCGCCCCGGTCCAACAGTGCCGGATTTAATCCCACGCTCTTCCGTCCCACAATGCACCCCTTCCCTATCAAATTGGGGCTTTTCAACACTGAAAAATCCCTAGATATGTGGAAATTGCTAGAAGGAGCTAATCAGCAAAAGCCAAAATGGTTTGCGGTGTGCAGGGAGAACTAATCTCCCCGAATCTTGCTACATACATATTGCTATTTGTGGGCCTGTTTAGCCCACTGCCTGCAATCTGGGCGCGCTGTTTCCCAAGCTCCACTACCCACAATTTGCTCAGAAGGACAAGTCCCTTTATCTGCTGCTATGCCGCTTCCCCTTTGCCGTGGGAAGTTTCTAAATATTCCGCCAGAAAGGAAAAGGCAGTAGGGGGAAACGCTACGCAAAAAAACAGAGAGGCGCATGACCCAGAAGGAACAGGACTCGTGCAAAACTCCCAGAGGGGATTATGAAACTTCCTTTTCAGCGTTTCCAGCCTCCAGATCGCAAGATACAAAAGCCACCCGCGTCGCTGCCACTGAAAAACCTGACGAGAAATTTGAGGCAAAGCTGGAAGAGATGGGGGGGGGGAGATGGATTAATTTGCAACAAGAAGAGCCCTCCCGCCCTGTCCCCAAGCCAACGCTGCAGAAGGTACAAGCGACAAACGCCTTAAGGCTCACGGCAACAGGCGGTGGGGACAGGGGAAGCAAACACACACACACAAACAGTGAACATCTGCCAAGCCAAGCCAACTCGCAGACAAACTGCTATTTTCAAACAAGCAGCAATTTCCATATAGGCTACGAAGGGCGCGTGCACACATGCACACCCCCTGCACAAGCTATAAAAAGCAAGCACTAATCAGAGGCTCCACTATGCTTAGCACACTGCAAGCTTTCAAAAGCCACGGCGCCCCCACCCCTGCACCCTCCTGGGCAGCGCATTCTTAGCTGCTTTAGACATACCTCTCAGCCTGGAAGAGACTCAAGAAGAAATACTGGGCGGGCTGATTTTAATTGCAGGGGAAAGCGGTGGGTGGGAATTGAACAGGGATGCACATTTATTAACCGGCTGTTTGACTGATAGGTTTCATTGGGAAGGAAATCTCGACGAGGCATCGCAAAATTTCTCACCACCACAACGGCTCTCGAGGCCTTACTTCGGGCAGGAATTCGTCTACCCGACTTGCCAGATGCAGTGCCACAAAAGACGGTGTCTCCAGTGCAGGGGTGGCTAAACTGTGGCTCTTGAAGCCCCCACTGCCCTGTCAGCCAGTTTGGAGAAGGCATTTCTCTCTTTAAATCCCTTCGCCAAGCCAAGCCAGCCGGTGGCTTGGAGAATGCATTTAAAGTTAAAGTTGCTTTCTTTCCACTTCTCCCTCCCCATCTATTTTCCGTCCTTCCTTCTCAAACATCTGACGTTGATGTTTTGCGGCTCTCAAACATCTGATGATTATTCTATTCTAAGCAAGTTTGGCCTCCCCTGCTCTAGGGGATGGAACTCTAGATGAATTTCATGCCTATTGTGAAGCCGAAATGGGTCTATTCGTGGCTAGGGCAGAGCCCTGAGCGGCCCTACCAACACCTAGGTCACAGAGGGAGTCGGCTTAGGATTCCTGAGGGAAGTATTTCCCAGTACTTCAAGGGCCAGCCCAGCCCCAAGAGAGGACCAGTCGTCGCCCCATGGGGCAAGTACAAGCTGCCAACAGCTGGTGGTCCCTGCGTCCCCCTGCAAGGTGCCCGGCCAAGCTGTGTGTGGCGCAGGGCTGGCTAAACAGGTTGCTTCTCCCTCCGGGGCTGTTTTACTCCCCACCAGTTCAGGTGGGCTTGTCATCCCATCTGAACACAAGATCTAGCCCTATGAAAGATGACACTATGTTAGAGATACCGCCCTCGATGTTACGGCAAGAAGCCGGAAGCTTGTAAATAAAACTTCGTGTAAAAGCAGACGTAGAGTGAAATGTTTAAGAGGCTGGCTGGAAAACTGCAAGACGGAACGCTTTCACCCAGGAATCTGAAATAACCATTTCCAGCTTTGGCCCCAAGAGCCACTGACAAATTTGATACTGGCTCCTAAAAATGGATGCTGGCTTTTACGCTGGGGAAACACTGATCCAGCCAGGGGGTATGTGGTGGAATGGAGTTCTGGCACCTCTTCGTGGAAACAAAATTCTCAAAAACTGAGCGACTTTTTTTTTTTAGCAGAAACGCCCAGGAACACAGCTCCAGCTGGCTTGGCATCAGGAGGTGTGGCCTAATATGCAAATGAGTTCCTGCTGGGTTCTTTTTACAAAAACAAAAAGCCCAGGAAAAATGTATAAAAGTTCATGAGGGCACCTGTGAGTTTCTCCTTCATTTCCCTTTTGAGAGTTCTGGCACTCTTTTTCCAAAGGTCCATCAGTGACTATTAGCCACAGCGTATTGTTGGAACTCTCTGTCTGGGACAAGTGATGCTCTGCATTCTTGGTGCTTGGAGTGGGGGGGCACAGTGGGAGGTCTTCTAGTGTCCTGGCCCCACCGGTGGACCTCCTGATGGCACTTGAGGGTCTTTTTGGCCAGTGTGACAGAGGGTGTTGGACTGGATGGATCATTGGCCTGATCCAACATGGCTTCTCTTATGTTCTTATGTTTCTTATGAGGTCCATCAGTGGCTATTAGCCACAGCGTATTGTTGGAACTCTCTGTCTGGGGCGGTGATGCTCTGTATTCTTGGTGCTTGGGGTGGGGCGCACAGTGGGAGGGCTTCTTGTGTCCTGGCCCCACTGGTGGACCTCCTGATGGCACTCGGGAGTTTTTTTGGCCACTGTGTGACAGAGTGTTGGACTGGATGGACCACTGGCCTGATCCAAAATGGCTTCTCTTATGTTTAGGGGGAAAAGCCCTGGATCTGGCCCTTTTGACACCCCAAAGCATCAAGCGGGCAACTGTGACATCCCGCTGATAAGAAAGATCCTTTTGTAGAGCACGGCTGGCTAACAGGAAATAGAAACGCTTGCTGCAGTCTTTAAGGGGACTGCAGCTTTACCCCCGCAAGAGCGATGCTTAGCAATTCATGGGGCAGGTGGGGGAGCGGGTCTATAAGCTCAGAACTGAGAGGTATGACAGCAAGCTCCTCCCCGTGCTTTCTTACCTTCGCGCCCGGGCGTTCAGGTGCTGATGCTGCCCGGTTATCAGGGCGCTCTCCCAAACGGGACTCCCATGGCTGCTCCGGTACCAACTCGCAGCCAGGTGCCCCGGGTAGGTTGGCCCGCTGAAGCCGTGGTCCGACTCCGTCTCGGCGGCCAGCGATGAGGCTGAGCTGCCCATCGCTGCCCCCCCCTGAAGCCTGGCCGGGCCGAGACTTATCCTCAGTTAGGCCCGAGCCAGCGGTTGCCTGAGCTGCAGCATGGATTGGTGTGAAAGTTCCCGAGGTCGGAGAAAGGGAAACTGGTGCAGACTGGGAGGGGGGAGGGCAAAGAAAACACACATACACAAAAACAAAAAAGAAAAAACACAAGAGGCAAGAGGGGAGGAGAGGAAAGAGAAAAGAAAGAAAGAAATAAGGTATGCTTTAAAAAAACAAAAACTATGAAGTGACATTTCTAAGACAGAGAATCTGCCGGAGGTTTCTAGCATGCTACACTCCACTTGTATTATTCGATCTTGGATGGGTCACAGCATCTAAAAGGGCCAGTTTGTAACGTTCCGGTGGGGGTCATGGCTTCGCTACTCTTTTTTGCTCTGCCGTTCAGCCGAGCAGTATTGTAGGCAGGCGGGTAAGAACAAGGCGACACGGAGGTTTCCCAGACTGCGCTCTGCCGCCTCCCCCCCCCCCACGGAGTTCCTCAAATCTCGTATGAGGAGCATTTTAAGTGGCAGAGAAACTTTGCCTGCCTTAGCAGCTTGCCAGCCACCTCCGATCCCTCCCCTCGGATATAAACAGCTGCTGTTCAGGGCACGTCCTAGAACAGGAGTGGCCAAACTTGCTTAATGTAAAACAAAGTAAGAGTCAAGTGCACCTTTAAGACGAACAAAGTTTTATTCAGAACGTAAGCTTTTGTGTGCTCCAAGCACTGCTCACTGTACCTGATTCCTCGTCTGATGAAGCGTGCCTGGAGCACACGAAAGCTTACGTTCCGAATAAAAATTGGTTGGTCTTAAAGGTACACTTGACTCCTACTTTGTTCTACTGCTTCAGACCAACAGGGCTGCCCACTTGGATCCTGCTTAATGTAAGAGCCGCAGAGAATACACATCAGAGGTTTGAGACCTTCAAGACATGAATATCAGAGGTTTGGGAGCAGGCAGGCAGGAAGGAAGGAAAATAGATGGGAGAGGGGGAGAGAGAGGTGGAAAGATAGCAACTTTAAATGCATTCTCCAAGCCAGCAGCTGGCTTGGCTTGGGGAAGTGATTTAAAGAGAGAAATACCTTCTCCAAGTGGGCTGATGGGGACTTCAAGAGCCACACAATGTGTGTGAAAGAGCCACATGTGGCTCCTGAGCCGCAGTTTGGCCACCCCTGTCCTGGAATATACTACATGTAATTCCCATGACTCCCGTCCACTCAACATGCCAGGCCACGGCATCATGTCAGCCAGGCAAACGTATTTTGTCACCCCAGGAACCTGTTCTTCGGCAACATCTAAAGATTCCCAGAGCAGACGAGCGGGGCTCCTTCGACGGGAAAAATAAATTCCAACGCAGAAAGGCTTTTATCTCGTTAATTAATTGTTTTCTAAAGTCCTTCAGTAAATCTAGCACAATGAAAGCTTGCATGCAGAATTATTCTAGAATTAATGTATTGAGAAGGGATAAAGGGGGGGGGTCCCTCTTTTCTCCACTCTCTCATGCGCACCCATATCTCCCCCTACCAAATCTACATCTACAGGGAGTTGGCTGCTGGAATTTAATTTGGAGGAATCAATTTGCATGGGGATTGCAGTCTGCCCTGATTATACTGGCTTATATACTATAGCTCAGGGGTGGCCATATGTGTTAAAGCAGCTTTCTTTCCACCTCTCCCTCCCTCCCTCCCTTTCCTTCCTGTCTCGCAGCTCTCAAACATCTGACATTCATGTCTTGTGGCTCTCACACATCTGACATTGGGCCTTTTCACACTTACTGGTGGAAACCGGAAGGGAGTCGGTATTGTGCCGCTTGCAGTAATCCGAGACAGCGATGGGAGTTTTCATACACATGTTTTTTTCCCCGGTTGGGTTCCGTGATTGAAGCGTGATTGAAGCGAGCCATTTCACACTGTTCCGCTCTTATCTCGCTTCCACCAGCGCCAGCCGGTTTCGCGCCGTTTTTCGCCCGCCGGCGCGCGTGATCTCCAGCTTTTTTTTTTTTTTGGAACGTCAGTTTAGATCGATATAGCGATATATCGCTATATCGACCTGTCAAAACAGCACCACCATAGGGATTGCAACGGAGCCTAGCCATCCCTATGGTGGTGCTGTTTTGACAGGTCGATATAGCGATATATCGCTATATCAATCTAAACTGACGTTCAAAAAAAAAAAGCCGGAGATCGCGCGCGCCGGCGGGCGAAAAACGGCGCGAAAACTGCTCCCGGGTTAGATACTGGACATTTCACACAGCACCCCATAGCGATTTCAACCCGGAAGGAGGGGTTGAAAAGTGGAAGAAGCTGCTCTTTGTTTGTGACGACTCAGGCACGCCTCACTACTGGGACAGCCGCGGGAGTGTGTGAAAAGGTGAGAGTATTTCGGTAGCAGCCAGTTACTGAATCGGGTCTGTCTGAAATGCCAGCAGAAACCCGTTACTGTTCAGTAACTGGCCAGCTGCTATACCGGAATACTTAGGCTGTGTGAAAAAGCTCATTTATTCTATGTGGCTCTTATGTAAAGCAAGTTTGGCCACCCCTGCCATAGCTCCTTGAGTCTTCTCCATGGGATTGTGGGTACAAGTCTGGCTCAGCAGGGCAGCAGGATACAAGCCAGTAACTTTGAGCAGACAGGCAAGAAGGTGCACCTGCATTACAAACGTCTGGTTAAGCAACCGCACAGTCCATAGACTTTGACTAAGTTATTGGCTGAATGCATATTCGTATATGAACATGGTGTACTGGTTAGAGAGGGGGTCCCCAATGTAGTACACATGGGCACCCACCAAGCTTTTCAGGAAGTGGCAGGGCCACTGTAAGACAGAGCTTGCTACTGGCTCTCTGTTTTCAAAGGAAAGAGAATAATCATAGCCACAATAGAAGGTACTGCCACTGGACAATCAAGAAGACAATGTGGGCTTGTGGCTCCATTCTTCCTTTAGTCTTTCTTTTTATTTGCCCTTGTCTTTCTTGTCCCTGCCCTGGCTTTCCTTGATTTCTTTTTATTCCCCTTCTGCAACTCATATGCAAAGCAAGGAGGGAGGTACCGACTTTGGCTCCATCTCCAGAGGCAGCCATTTTTGTTTGGCTCCACCTCTTCCAGAAGATAAAACTCCAAATAAGGTTGAAGTCATTGGGGGGCTGGCTCCACCTCCTGCAGCAGCCATTTTTAAGTGGTACCCGCCATACCCTTGTCAGATTCCTAAACTGCTCACAGGCAGGAAAAGGTTAGAAACTCCTAAGATTAAAGTGGCTCTTTCACATATATTGTGTGGCTCTTGAATCCCACACTGCCACGTTGGGCAGCTTGCAGAAGGCATTTGTCTCTTTAAATCACTCCTCCAAACCAAGCCAGCCGGTGGCTTGAAAAATACATTTAAAGTTAAAGTTGCTTTCTGTTCACCTCTCCCTCCCTCCCTCCCTGCGGCTCTCTATCAACTGACATTCGTGTCTTGCGGCTCTCAAACATCTGATGTTTATTCTATATGGCTCTTACATTCAGCGCCAGCCCAAGAGCACATGGCACCCTAGGCAGGCACCCCCCCCAGCGCTGCCCCCCATGCTCCGTTGCACCCCCCCCCAAGAGCACCGAGGCACGGCGCCCGCCTCCTCCTTCCCTTCCTATCGCCCTCCCCCCGCGCGATCGCAGCACACCATGCCTAGGCCTTGTATTCTCCAGTGCGTCCTTCGGAAGATAAGATGCATGCTGTGTCGTGGCCAACAGTGCCCGGGAGCAACGGAGGGGTGAGAAGGGAAGGGAAAGGAGGGGTGGGCGGCGGCGGTGGGCGGGCAAACTAGGTGCTTGCCTGGGGCACTGGGAGGGGGGGGGAGCCCAATTCGATGCCCCCACCCTCCCGATGCCCTAGGCAAGCGCCTAGTTTGCCTAGTGGGCAAGCCGGCCCTGCTTACATTAAGCATGTTTGACCACTGCTGGTCTAGGATCTGGAAGACTGAGGTTTGAATCTCCGCTCTGCCACACAAATTTGTCAGGTGACCGTGGGAGAGCTGCGCAGAATCAGCCTACCCTTTCACCCGGGGAAGTTCTGAGAGAACGGAGAAGGGGGAAACGTCATGAGCTGCTTTGGGTCCGCATTGGTGGGGGTGGGAAGGGAGAAAATGAGACGTAAACGAACCAAACAAATAAATAAATTTGGGCTCTTGTTATTTCTGTTTATCCTAGGCCGAGCTCGCGACAAGCTACCAGGGGATAACACCAGATAGTCTCCCTTCCAAGGTAAATGGCGGCAGAGGAACAGAAAGCCGCTTCTAAGACAGAAGCTTACATCTATAAATAAAGCAAGTCATTAACAGTGACTTGTTTGTCCGGGAGGATAATTCTCGAGCGCAGTGGAACAGAGGTAGGATCTTAATAAAAATCCCCTTCTCCAAATATCGGTGGCAGAACAGGGGGATTTTAGAAAAGCTTCCGCACGTCTCCACACCCTTTGCTACCAGTGCTTCAAAACAATAAGCTTTTCAAAACAGCTATTGGGCCGCTTCCAGTCGCCTGAAGCACATCCCAGAGATAAAACTCCAAATAAGGTTGACTTCGGGGGAATTAAACAGGTGGCGGTGGGGAAAAGCATATGCCTTTGTTTAAAGGGGTGGGGGGAGAGACACCTCTTACTTGCCGGGGTTTGTGTTGGACCGGCAAAAAGATCAAGGGAGCAATTAGCATAGTGAAAAATAAAGGAGCGAGGAGGAGGGAAAAAATTGCCACCATTGGGCTTATTCGATTACCCACCAGGCTTTGGAGAGGGAGAGAAATTAACTGCAAGAAGGGGGGGGGGATATATTCATAACAGAGGGAGTTAATGGGAGAAAAGAGGCTGGAACTTCAAGGCCCAGATTGAGTGATCTCTGCTCTGAAATTGCTCAGGGGGCAGGGTGGTGGTGGTGAAAGGGAATCAGTAAGCATCGCAGATCTATAGCGAATCCAATCCAACAGACGGTGGTAATTACACTGAATGGGCAAGGATCAGGGGTCGCTGGCAACGTTCCCTCTAAGCTGCAGTCTTGTGAGCAAAAATTCTACTTTGTGAGCGACTGGCATTAAAGTTGTGAGCGGCTGCATAAATTAGTGTGCTCGGGGGTCATCCTTCCTGAGCGAAGACAAAAATGTGTGAGCTGCAGGCTAAAAATCTGTGAGCTAGCTCACACTAACTCAGCTGAGAGGGAACACTGGGTGCGTGCAGGGGGTTGGACTAGATCAGGGGTGGCCCAACAGCAGCTCGGGAGCCACATGTGGCTCTTTTGCACATTTTGCAAATCGGGAGCCCCATGTGGATCTCAAGACCTTCACCGCCCCATCGGCTGGCTTGGAGAAGGCATTTGTCTCTTTAATTCACTTCTCCAAGCCAAGCCAGCTGGCAAATTAACACATTTAAAGTTAAAGTTGCTTTCTTTCCACCTTCTCACTCTCCCATCTATTTTCCTTCCTTCCTTCCTTCCTTCCTTCCTTCCTTCCTTCCTTCCTTCCTTCCTTCCTTCCTTCCTTCCTTCTTTCCTTCCTTCCTTCCTGCCTGCAAACATCTGATGTTCATGTCATGTGGCTCTCAAACATATGACATTTATTCTTTGTGGCTTTTGTGTTAAACAAGTTTGGACACCCCTGGACTAGATAATCCTGGAAGTCACTTCCAAATTTATGATGCTATGACTTCAATTAATGCAATCCAGTGTCTTGTACTGGTTAGAGGAGGGGTCCCCAAACTTTTTTGATCCTGTGGGCACTTCTGGAATTCTGATACTTTGATGGGTACAACTCAAAATGCCTGCTATGGGGGGGGGGGGGGGGGGGCGGAAAGCAGCCACAAAATAAAGATCTTTGTGCTGTATTGGCACCTGCTGCCAAAGCAGTGTTTTTATAATCTG
Source organism: Heteronotia binoei (assembly GCF_032191835.1). Lineage (NCBI taxonomy): Eukaryota > Metazoa > Chordata > Lepidosauria > Squamata > Gekkonidae > Heteronotia > Heteronotia binoei. Next base: position 13,718,107 of record NC_083242.1, on the reverse strand, counting down.
CCCAGCCAATCAAATCTCCAGCGGCCAATCAGAAGCTGTCCTGGGCAAAAGCCCCATCTTGACCCCTGACTTTAAAAAAATGCTAAGTGGGCATCTGGAAAAGTGGAGAGTTTTCACTGGAGACCCTTGATTTAGGATGTACTGGGAGTGGAGAGACCTAGGTTCAAACTTCCCCAGTCTGTCATGAGGAGTTTGGGCCTCACTTCCCTCTCCCTCGCAAACGACGTATGCCACTTTTGAGCTCCTTAGAGAACAGGTGAGATAGAGATGTACTAAATAAAGACAAAGTTAAAGGCCTTTCTTTATCTGTCCAAAAAACAAGATGGATAACATCTGGGCTGGGCTGTTCCCTTCCCAAAGAACAACATCACATATCTAAGACCCACAACCTATTTGTCACTGTGGATCTCATGAACATGTCAGATGGATGGATGGATGGATGGATGGATGGATGGATGGATGGATGGATGGATGGATGGGTGGATCTCATGAACATGTCAATTGAGGTCCTAGAAGCAGTAGCCACAGCAGCCAAAATGGGATTACTTGGGGGAAAGCAGAAAGCAATCTCCCCGCCAATGGCACTGGGTTCCAGTTATGAATCCCTTTCTCAGGGAACTTTTATTGCCAACATGAGCGCCAACTGTATCCGGCATCTAATTCCTGTGAAATGCAGGATTTTTTCTTTTTTTTTTAAATGCACCTACTTGACCAAAAGTAGGAGGGAGGGTGTTTAAAATATAAACAAATATATTTCTTTATTTATGTAGATATTTATAGTCCAGTTTTCTCATCAAAGCCATTCACATCTCTCCTCCGTTTCATCTTTCCGCCATTTTATCCTCCCAACAATCACACTGCAAAGTAGGCTGGGCTGAAAGTGACAGGCCCAAGGCGAACCCAGCAAGCCTCTATGGCAGCGTGAGGATTTGAATTCGGATCTCCCAGATGGGCAAAGATGTTTCACAACACCCCTGACACAATGATGTCATCTGGAAGTGACATCAATGTGTCAGGAATGCCATCTGGAGGTGCTCTGGTATGTAGGTGAAACTCTTATGGGGGTTTTTCGCCCACAAAACCATAGAGTTTTCCCAAATACCAGAGAATCCCCATGTGACATCCTCAACACAATGTCACTTCCAGGTGACATCTTCATGTTGGAGACATCATATGGTGACATCTCTGTTTAGGAGAGGGGTTTTCTGGTCCATGGTAGAGAGGAGCCCCCAAAATTGGGAGAATCCCCTGTTGGGTCCTGGGGGCAGATGGCCCTAATTTCTAATCAAGTTACTAATGCCATGACTGTGCCCTACAAACTATTAAACAGACGTGTTATGCCAAAGGCACAAATTCCTCCCAAAATCCAGGGGTGGTGGCGGAATTCTTACTCCTAACATAGCTGTAGTTATTATGAAGCACAAAGAAAATAACCACCGAATATACTCAGTCGCATGGGGGGGGGGGGTGTTTTGCTGTTTAATTATGAATGTCGCCTGGAGCAGACTTTGCACCTCTCTGCCCCTATTCAACTGCTGAAAATAGCCTGGAGATTTTTGTTTTTTTGTTGTTGTTTTACCCACTGGGCTAACAGACTAGGATTGGCCAAGCATCAATACCTCCTGCCTCATCCTTAAAAAAAGGGGTGTGTGTGGAGGGAAGAATCCCCAGGAAGACAGAAACTCAACGTTCAGAAAACTGAAACTCGGGCAAGAGAGAAGTGGCAATCTGAACCATTAAAGCCATTAAACTAAACCATTAAAACCATTTTTTGTGTGTGCTGACATGCTCAAATGAGGGATGTGGGCTGTTTCTCTCATTATATATACTAACCCACCTTCCACTATACTTTAATGCACCCTGTTTTTCTAATGGCTAACTTATACCATTTCTCTTTTAGAGAAATAGTAACTTATTGCATATACTAATCCATCCTCCACTGTATTTTAATGTCCTTTTTTATGGCAAACTATAATGGATGTTATAACCTCTTGAGAAACCATGCCCTCTATTTAAACTAACAAAGCCAGAATGTTACCTAGATTTATGACACTTCGCACCTACAACAGCAGTCTGCTTTTTATCACCCTCCAGTGTTGTTTCAGCACTGCTTTGTTCTAACACTAACAAGCACAGATCCCTATTTGCGATTCTTTTAATCTGCTAAAAACATTCCCATGACTCTACGTACCAACTCACTGCCCACTTATATTAAGAATTGCTGCTCGCCATTCCCATTTTGTCTGATGAAGTCTGCTTAAGAGCATACGAAAGCTTACGTTCTGAATAAAACTTAGTTGGTCTTAAAGGTGCACTCGTCTACTGCTTTGTTCCGTTAAAGCCTCTGTGAGCGCAGAGCTGTTCTGCCGTGTAAAAAAACAGTACAACCAACCCTTTGGAGATGCTTCCATGATTCTCTGGGCGCTCAGCAGGAGCTGAAAAGACCCAAGTAATTCACCATGCTTGAAAAGAACAACTAAACAGCTCCGCCAGTTGGAGCTCCATGGATCTGGCTGAGACAGGGCACAACCGATCCTTCCCATCGCCGCAAATGTGGGGCTTCTGGACTCCCCCCCCCCAACAATAAAACAGAAGTCAGACTTAGTTGCTTTCTTTCGACGGTGGCAAAGAGTCAACCTGGACAGGACATTACTCCGAAGAAGTTCTGAGAAGGGCAAGAGGAAGACGGAGGATCACCCAGCTAAGCTGAGCCTCACAGACTCTTCAAGGAACCACAGCGCTACTTTCTAGACCAGGTGTCTGGGGTCAAAACCAAAAGAGAAGGGTCAACGTCTTGAGAACCACCCTAATCAGGGGTCCCCTCAAATATCTTTTAATTTTTTTTTTAAATTACGCTATTTATAGTCTGCTTTTCACATGAGACTTTAAGTGGAATACACACAGCGAGTCGGTACAATCGACAGAACAAGACATCCGGTGACCAATTCTGGAACCGCCACAAAGAACTGAAGCACAGCGTAAGTATTCGCGTGACGCGTTACGCGGTGCAGAAATTACGTAACAGGGTCCTACTACCGTAACCTTGTACACAGTAATACAGACCAATCCAGGTTAAGCCTGTGAATCATTTTGTACAGTGCAACTGTTGGGAGTTTGCAAGTTCATCCTTTGGCCATGAAAGAGCTAACTTAGCATGCATGCTAATGTTAAGCTATTTAGTTTAAAATGGATTAGATATTAGGCAGGTTGTTCCTGCTGCAGAGAAGATGATACTATTCACCCAAAGGGTGATTAACATGTGGAATTCACTGCCAATATATATATAATTTTTTTGGCCACTCTGTGACACAGAGTGTTGGACTGGATGGGCCATTGGCCTGATCCAACATGGCTTCTCTTATGTTCTTATTCCAAATGAAGCGAGTTGTAGAAGAAGGACTGCAGATTTATGTCCTGCCCTTCTCTCTGAATCAGAGACTCAGAGCGGCTTACAATCTCCTTTATCTTCTTTCCCCATAACAGAAACCCTGTGAGGTGGGTGGGGCTGAGAGGGCTCTCACAGCAGCTGCCCTTTCAAGGACAACCTCTGCCAGAGCTATGGCTGACCCAAGGCCATTCCAGCAGGTGCAAGTGGAGGAGTGGGGAATCAAACTGAGTTCTCCCAGATAAGAGTCCTCACACTTAACCACTACACCAAACTGGCTCTCTGTTTGAACAACCAACTTTATTGGGGTGCTGTCTGCTTTTAGTTGTATAAACAGGAAGGGGGGTGTTTAAGAAAGTTTATTACCTTATTCTCCCACATACGAGGTTTAACATCCAAACAGCCAACATGGAACTTTGGACTAGTTAGACGAGTTTGTTATTTTACTTCCAAACGTACCCTTTTTCTCCTTTACACAGTAAAGTGTTTTTCTGAAACTAATACACACGTCCAGCTACCTTCTTTGCTCTGCTTGAATATTCCAACAGCAGTCTTATGATCTCCACAAAAAAAGCCCTCTTGAATAGTTCAGTTTTACCTAGTTTGTGCAATTTTCCTGATTTCCCCTGGCAGTCGGTTCCACAAGGCCCCTCCCATACTCTACAAGACAGCCAATCAGGATCAGCCCCTGAATATATACTTGACAGGAAGCAAACCCAGCCCCCCAGCAAATGTATCTGGGTTGAGGTCTTTTATTTATTTACTTCATTTATAACCCCCCCCCCCTTTCTCCCTAGTGGGCACCCAAAGCAGCGGACATCTTTTGCTATGCTTGACACAGTTAGGCATGTATATCAAGTACTTGATGGGCTGTCCTTTAGAGCAGTAGTCTCTAGGGACCAGTTTTGTGGAAGACAATTTTTCCATGGACTGGGGGTGGGGGCAATGGTTTCGGGATGATACAATTGTGCACTTTATTTTTGTGTGGTGGTTAAGTGTGCGGAATCTTATCTGGGAGAACCAGGCTTGATTCCCCACTCCTCCCCTTGCACCTGCTGGAATGGCCTTGGGTCAGCCATAGTTCTCGCAGAGCTGTCCTTGAAAGGGCAGCTTCCAGGGAGAGCTCTCTCAGCCCCACCCACCTCACAGGGTGTCTGTTGTGGGGGAGGGAGATAAAAGAGATTGTGAGCCACTCTGAAATTCAGAGTGGAGGGCAGGATATAAATCCAATGTATTATTATTATTACTACTATATTGTAATATATAATGAAATAATTATATGTCATAGCCCGGTTGCTAACAGGCCATGGACCGGGGGTTGGGAACCCCTCCTACAGAGGATGGTGTGGAGTTGTTTTCTGCTGCCCCAGAAGGGCAGAACAAACAGGTTGAAATGAAATCAAAAGAGTTTTCAGCTAAACATCAGGAAGAACTTCCTGAGAGTGGACAGGCTTCCGCAAGAGTTGGTGGGCGCTCCTCCTTTGGAGGTTTTCAAAGAGAGGCTAGAAGGCCACCTGACAGCAATGCTGATTCTGTGAATTAAGCAGATCATGACAAGGAAGGCAGGAAGGGTTGCATCAGTGTTTAGTTCTCATGGCCCCTTCTTACACACCCAGGGAAATGCCGATTGCCACTCTGGGGTCATGAAGCAATTTTCTCCAGGCCAGTTTAGCCAGGGATCCTGAAGGGTTTGTTTTTCCATCTCCTGGGCATGAAGCGGGGGGCACTGGGGGTGTAGGGGGTAGGTAGTTGTGAATTTCCTGCATTGTGCAGGAGTTGGACTAGATGACCCTGGACATCCCTTCCAACTCTATGAGCCTCTATACCAGGGGTGGCCAATGGTAGCTCTCCAGATGTTTTTTGCCTACAACTCCCATCAGCCCCAGCCACCATGGCTGATGGCTGGGGCTGATGGGCGTTGTGGGCAAAAAACATCTGGAGAGCTACCGTTGGCCACCCCTGCTATATACACAATGCACCACCTCCTCCCTTTTTTATGTACTATCTTTGTACCGCCCTTGCTGCACTGCTGCAGGCCTCCAACAGTTTTCACTGCCTTCAACAGTCCCTTTCCCCCCCCCCCCCCCACATTCAGTTGACTGCATAATCCCACTGTATGGTTTGTTGGAGGTCTTTGCTGTTTGATTGAATTGAATTTTGTTATTTGGTAATCCACCTTGAGTCTCACCGAGAAAGGTGATCTATAAATGAAGTAAATAAAAGTTTTTTTAAAAACCATAAAAATGAGAAACCACCCCATGGGTGGAGTTTTGTCTCCCCCTAAGCAGATGCCCCTAACCTGCTAGACGTCCTTGCACTTTTGAGAATCACTGATGGGGTAGAATTCTAGCAGGAGCTCCTTTGCATATTAGGCCACACACCCCAATGTAGCCAATCCTCCAAGAGAGTACAGGGCTTTTAGTCCAGGGCCTACTGTAAGCTCCAAGAGGACTGGCTACATCAGGGGCGTGTGGCCTAATATGCAAAGGAGCTCCTGCTAGAATTCCACGCCTGATCACTGATATAACTCAACTCTGGAGAAGGAGCAGAACTTTGCTGGGGCCTCATCATAGCGCTTGGCCTTCTCTCCGAAGGTTTTTCCAAAACAGAAAGGAATAGCAATTCAAGCTTATTAAAACGTTAGGTTACTCAACTCCCTTCGATGGCTTTGGAGGAGCGTCATTAGGAGGAAGGCCCTCTGCTGATGAAAAATGATTCAAGAACACAGCCCTTTAAAGTGATTAAAGAATTGGCTTAGGAGAAAAGCTTCAAAGGAGCAGACAGTGTATACTGCCTTTATTTATTTATTTTTTTAAGGCCAGTGTAGGATTGGAAGGATTGCAAAACCCAAAATTGGACTCGGGGAGGGAGGGGGGGACAGGTTCAAATTCTAGCTTGGCCACAGCTTCAAAGAGTGGCCTTGGGTAAGTCACTAAGCAGGCTAAAATCTCACCATGGCTTGTACTTTAATGTCCCCTGTCAGCAATTAAAACTTATCAAGGGTCAATGTTTCTATTCATTATAATCATCACTAGCTAGAGCAGGGGTGTCAAAAATGTGGCCTGGGGATCGAATCAGGCCCCCAGAGGGCTCCTATCAGGCCCCCAAGCCACTGGCTGTCATCTGCTTTCTTCTCCCTCTCTTGCTTCCTTCTGCACCACAGCTTGCTTTGCCAGGCTTGCTCAATCGCACAGGAGCTACAGAGCAAAGTCTCTATTTTCTCCATTGGCTGAGGCTCCTTCCTTGGTGAGGAAAGGGAGAGGGAGAGCTTGTTTTGCCAGTTTCTCTCAACTGCACAGCAGAACTACTGAGCCAAGCCTCTCTTTCTTCTATTGGCTGAGGCTCCCCCCCCTCGAGTCCCCTGGAGAAGGAAGGAAAGAGCCAGAACTTCCTTTGCCCAGTTCCCTGGATCCCATGGGAGAGATACAAAGAAAGCACCTTTAAGACCAACGAGTGCTAATGTTTTAATGTTTTATTTTAGGGTTTTTTTAAAAGAAAATTTTTGTTTGTGTTTCTCTGTGTCCTTTATAACGTTTATATATCTGCTACCTAAATCTTAAATAGGGACACATATGGCCCAGCCTGACATGGCTCAGTCCAACAAAGTCTCATTTATGTCAGATCTGGCCTTCATAACACATGCGTTTGACACTCCTGAACTAGAGATCACTTTTAACCAGAGGTAAAACCCAGCCACGAGCAATTCAGTGTCATTAACAACAGTTTGAACATAATCCTTGGCCACGGTGAAGGTTAAGGAAGGGGGAAGAAATCATATCTACTTGCAGGGCTCTTTTGCTAGCAGGAGCTCCTCTGCATATTAGGCCACACCCCCTTGATGGAGCCAATTACAGTAGACCCTGTACTAAGAGCCCTATAAGCTCCTGGAGGATTGGCTACATCAGGGGTGTGTGGCCAAATATGCAGAGGAGCTCCTGCTAGAAAAACAGCCCTGCCTCCTTGTGACTTGACCCCTTCAAGCGTAGTTCAAAGGGGATGGGATTGTCCACAGCTATCTGCATGGACAAAGACTGCGGTTCCTATCTGTAAAAATGGGAATACTGGCCAATTTCCTCCTGGGTTGAATGAGGGCTCACCTAGAACCCAAGAAAACAAGACATGTGGATGGATTTCTCGTGTTTAAGAAAGAGATAACGATGCATGGGTGCAGAATTCGAATTGGTGCAAAAGGAAAGGAGTTAACCCTTCCCCCACCACAGGACTCCTGAAGAAAAATGTACCTCCCCGAGCTGTGGTTGGAAAAGCACAAATACCCAGGGGTGGAATTCTAGCAGGAGCTCCTTTGCATATTAGGTCACACATCCCTGATGTAGCCAATCCTCCAAGAACTTACAAAAAAGCTCTTGGAAGACTGGCTACATCAGGGGTGCGTGGCCTAACATGCAAAGGAGTTCCTGCTAGAATTCCACCCCTGCAAATGCCCCTTTAACAGTCTCCTGTAAAAAAGTGAGCGATCCATTCATGTCATGTTTAACTTTCCCCCACAGATGCTGGCAAATGAGAACTGTTATTCTTTGCACGCAAGAGAAATCACGACCACCATCTCCCCTCCCCGCACGCCCCTTCCTGCCGCTCACAGAATCTGTACTGGCTTGGGAACGCAAGATCAGGCCTGCGTCCACCCAGGTGAAGGTTTAATCATAACTCATCTTTGGTCTAAAAAAAAAAAGCAGGTAAAGTAACAGACGCTCTATGTAATTATATGCCTGTCTCGCTGGAGTTCATCTGTTGATTTATTGTTTGCTCTGGGCCGCAAAGATGAAAACTGCCCGAAGTACGCTGAGCATTATTCAAAGTCCTGGGTTCAGTGGCTTGTGTAATTTGTGCAGGGTGTGTTGATGTGGGGGGGAGGGGGGAGCGTTCGGCAAGACGGCAGATGTCATTTACCAAATATTAAAGCCGCGCTAATGGAAAGTACAGGAAAGCTGCTCTTTCATTATTATTATTATTAGACCGGATACTCCTCCGCACTTGGAAACGGGGAAAGGGACAGAATTAACTGCCCCCGTCCTTCCCATAATAATAAATAAACCTCCGTTTGAGTTTAATCTAATTGGGGAGGTTCAGCGCTTTAGCAATAAAGAGGAAAGACGACAAACAGGAGGGGGGGAATTTAACTAACTGAAACAAATAGTGAAGTACCTTTCTTTTTTTCCCACACTTCCTTTTGTGGTTTTTTTAAACACGTAATTACTACTACATTTCAAGGGTTATGGTTAATTACGCCCGCCACCGCGTTTCTGGAACAAATAAACCGATTGTGTTATGAAGCTATTTACTCCTTCCTGTTCTTCTGATCCATTTCCACACACCCCCTTTCCTTCCCCACACGCGAAGCACTTACAGCCACTGGAGAGACTGGAGGCCCAAAAGAAAGTTCCCGGCCCCATGCAGCGGTTTCCTTCCCTCCTCTTCTTCTCTTCCTAGATCCAAGGCAGCAGTCAAAGCGGGAACCTGTCAGATCCCTGCCTCTGGAACGCCCCTCTTCAAAACCCAGGCGGGCAGCCTTCGCAACGCACACGCTGTCATTGGGGAATCGGGGCTGCAAAGGAGATGAACCAGGCAAAGCTCAGGTTCCGCGCTGCATCAGCTGGAAAAGCACTCCAGGGAGAAAAACGCAGCCCGGTTTGCTTGCCCTGTGGTTGCAGGGACTGAGGCCAAGGCGAGAGAGAGGAGTTTGCCTTTCACGGTGCATGACAGAACGGGGGAGGGCGCTTCACAGCCCAGCCCCCTGCGGACCAGCCAGTCAGACGCCGGCAGGGCGGTGCATTCCGCCAAAGCCACACCCCCTCCCCTTTACAAAAGGAAGGAAGGAACCGAAGCCGGTTGGAAGCT